>NC_041382.1:297469229-297485828 GCF_002162155.2 Triticum dicoccoides | reverse complement strand
TATTTGGCCTCATGGGCCTAATGGTGGCAGAGAGGAGGCAGGCCAAGGTGTGGCACGCGCCCCCTAGCCCAAACGGAGTTGGACTAGGGCTAGGGCGGCCCCCTTTCCTTCTGTTCTTCATCTCCTTCCTTGTTCTCCTACTTGGACTAGGAAAGGGGGAAACCTACTACTACTAGGAGTAGGATTCCCCCCCTTGGGCACGCCCCTTGTGGCCGGCCCTCTGCATCCTCCCCTCCTTTATATACGGGGGAGGAGGCACCCCATAGACACACAAGTTTATCTGTAGCCGTGTGCGGTGCCCCCCTCCAAAGTATTACACCTCGGTCATATTGTCATAGTGCTTAGGCGAAGCCCTGCGTCAGTAACTTCATCATCACCGTCAACACGCCATTGTGCTGACACAACTCACCCTCGGCCTCAACTGGATCAAGAGTACGAGGGATGTCACCGAGCTGAACGTGTGCAGATCATGAAGGTGTTGTGCGTTCGGTACTTGATCGGTTGGATCACGAAGACGTTCGACTACATCAACCGTGTTACTTAACGCTTCCGCTTTCGGTCTATGAGGGTACGTAGACACACTCTCCCCTCTCGTTGCTATGCATCTTCTAGATAGATCTTGCGTGATTGTAGGACAATTTTTGAAATACTGCATTCCCCAACACGGGTCTGTGCTTCTGTCACTCGTGCCACCCACCATAAGAGAATCATGAACATATTGCAAACCCTACAGCGGAGATCCCTCACGCTTGCGTGACACGGAGAGCACCATAGGACATCTCCAATAATAAAATATACAACTCAAACCAATCATGATCGTCAATCAATCCATATGGCAAAACGTATCTACTCAAACATCATAGGATAGCCATACATCATTGGGAAATAATATATAGCGTTGAGCACCATGTTCAAGTAGAATTACAATGGGTAAAAGAGAGGTTACACCGCTGCATAGAGGGAGAGAGAGAGAGAGAGTTGGTGATGCCGGCGGCGACGTTGTTGGTGTAGATCGCCGTCATGATGATGGCCCCGGTGGTGTTCCGACGCCACCGGGAGAGAGGGGAGAGAGCCACCACATTCTTCTTCTTCCTTGACCTGCCCCCTAGATGGGAGGGGGGTTTCCCCTCTGGTCCATGGCCTGCATGGCGGCGGAGGGGCGGGAGCCCCTCCTCGATCTATCTTTCTGTTTTGCGTTCCCTGTTTCTGGTCTTTCACTGTTTCTTAAATTCCCGAAGATCGGTAACTCCGGTTGGGCTGAAATTCTAACACAATTCTTACCCGGACATTATATTTCTTGTGGTGAAAGAAGGGCACCAACTGCCTTACAGGGGACCCACAAGCCCTCCAGGCGTGCCCAGGGTAGGGGGTGCGCCCCTCGAGCTTGTGGCCCCCTCGGGCATCGTCTCGCGTTGATTTTTTCCCAAAAATCACATATATTGCAAAAAAATGTTTGTAAATTTGTATCGTGTTTAGACTTCATTTGATATGGATATTTTGTGAAATAGAAAACATGCAACAAACAGGAACTGGCACTGGGCACTGGATCAATATGTTAGTCCCAAAAATAATATAAAATGTTGCCAAAAGTATATGAAAGTTGTAGAATATTGGCATGAGACAATCAAAAATTATAGATACGACGGAGACGTATCGCTCGCCTCTAGTTGCGCCCCCCCCCCCTAAATGTTTCCTGGGTGGCGCCTCGATCGCTTGCTTCCCATGGGGCCATGTCGCGGCTGCCGATCGGCCGGCCGGCGTCGCTTCCGTCACTGTGCGTAGCCGCCTCCTCAACGTGGGGACGTTGCCAATCGTGGCCTCTGGCGCGGTCGGAAGTACCGCGGCGGGCATTTCATCAGGATCATCGATGTCATCATCCGGCCAGCTGCACAAAGGGCAAGACGGGAAGGACTCGGGACTCATCGGCATGTCCGGATTCCTCGGTCCCGGATTCCCCAAGGGGCTCATTGCCCTCCTTGTCCGCCTCGTCGTCCGGCCCGGCCTCCCCGTCCAAGACCTCCCGATCCAGCTCGAAGGTCGGCGTTCTTGCTCCGTCATGAGCTATCTAGTGTGAAAACCTCTGCGCTTGGAAAAATCAGACCATACATCAGGTCAGTATGGCGGGGAACACGAGAGCCAAGTTTGGACCGGCTGTGCACGCACCTGAGGTGCCGGTTGACACGGCTGTATGGCTCCTTGTCGTAGCTCCAAGTGGCCGGTTTGAGCTTCGAGGACATGACGCGGTTCACTTGTTTGGTAACCCGAGTCGGTGACAGCTCGGCGGTCATCAGCCGGCACAGGTCGAGTCGATCGCTTATGTCACACATCCAATGTCGTTGGCACTGCAGTGGCAACACCTGGCGCTCGATGAAGGAGCGATGAGGTCCGTGCCGGTGAGGCGCTCATCGTCCACCATCTGCCCTAGTCGGCAATAGACGGCCATGGCTTCCGCCCTCGAATTACGAAGCTCGAAGGCCCAGTTCCGCCTTGCAACCGACGTGCGCATCCACAAATGGCGGCATGTTTATATAATCGGCCACCGGGTCGACGTTCTTCACATAGAAGAAGGACCGCTGCCACTTCTTCACTGATTCATGTGGCGACAGCTTGGGAAATCCCCTGCTATCCAGATGGTCACGAGAGTCGCCCCATAGGCGGTCATGACTGGGCCCTCCCGTGTCGGCGTCGTATGCTCTTGAGGGAGAAACACTTGTCCCATATGTACACCGATGGTTTGAGTCCGGCGTAGTCATTGCAGAAGCCGACGAACACCACGAGCTGAAGAATTGTGTTGGGCCCAAGGTGGTGGGGCTGAAGCTCAAAGTAATCAAGAAATCGACGTAAGAGTGCGCTGGCAGGGAGGCCGAACCTGTAGGAGAAATGCTCGGCGAAGACGATGACCTCCCCGGGCAATGGCTAAGGAACGGTCTCGCTGCCAACCGCTCGCGCCTCCACGTGCTCTGTCGACGGCAGCATCCGCTGGGGGCAAAGGAACTCAATGTTCTGCTCCAGGGCATGAGAGCCCTCCCAAGAACACTTTGCCACCGCCATCTCCGGGCGCGGTGGTGACATGAAGCTCGGCAAGGGACTGCCCTAGCAGGACCAGGACGATGCTACAGCGGCCCTGGCGCACGTGACGACGAGAAGCTTCGCGGGCAGATGTGTGTGCACGTGAATGAACAATGGGAGAAGAAAGAGATGTGGCGTGGGTAGGGGCGAGCGGCAATACGAGCCTTGCCCGTTCCCCCTCCCCCTCATTTAAAACCTCAGAGAGATCATGGGGAAGTACGATCATTTGCGCCCATGACCCTCCACTCCTCCCGCAATACACGGGCGCATTAACTGCTCAGGAAGCTCAACCGACCAGGCACCATGCAGACGATCTGTCGGATGGGTCGATCCCGAGGCCTGGTGGGCCCTGTCCCTAGCGACGTCCCATTGTGCGCATGGCCAGGCAGGGCTAGGCCTGCCCACGACCCCCACGTGGTGGGCAGCTGGCGACGACGGGTGCGAACTTCAGTCAGACTGTTGGCGGGCTGGCGGGCCGCTCGTTCTTCCCGCTCCGGCTGGGTGTGGAAGGAGCCGGCCTCTAATCGCAGCGTCCGACACGTCCAGACACCCGCAACTGTCAAGATGAAAGCTGTCTAGGGCCACTGGCCTGTAGCTGGCGGGCCTCGCCAACTCCGGGGACTACCATCGGAGGGATGACCCCCGGGTAGGCAAATTAGGACCTAACAATTTTCCAAAATAACGGGGCGGTCAGTACCCCGCCATATGGCTTGCCCCACAAGCCGACCATCTGGCTCTAGGCTGGCTGGGCATGTGTCGGCATCCTGGGAACGGGGGTACCCAAACTTGCCTGCCTGCGGCCCACGGCGTGGCTCCATTACCGGCCTGATATGGCCCAGTTTCAGCAGCAACGACTCAAGACCCTCGCGAGGGGCCAAGCCTTGTGAGGCGGACAACACCAAGACCTTCCTGGGGGGCAGCCTCACTAGGCTGGCTCCTGAGGACCGGAGGTATCAAGGAAAGGTGCACCTGTGAGGTTCACATGACGTGAGCCATGACGACCAAGGCCAGGCGGGCGCCAGCTGGCGCAATGTACCAGTTTTCCCTTTGGTGCCAAGGAGGCAAGCGCAGGCGCGGAGTCCCGAGGAATCAGGCAAAGGTTTCCATATTGGTGCAACGAGACCAAGACCGCCAGGATGACAAGACGAAGGTCATCGCGGAGCCCACCCCAGTGTCACCACCAAAGCCTTTGCAGGCGAAGACTACTTTTGTCAGGATAACTTGTACTGGTTGTCTCCCTTTGAATTTGGCCGTTGTGGGATCCCTTCCTGCCTACATTTGGGAAGAGGACCAAGGCCACTGTAAATAGGACTTAGACACCACCCGAAAGGGGGATCGAATCATTCAGGCCATCCTCACACCCACTAGCTCATCGAGCTAAAGAACACCTCGCCTCCTGAGGCTGTTCAACCACTGTACTAGTTCATCCTCAGCCCCTCGAGGCAATCCACCACAAAGCTGGAGTAGGGTATTACATCGCAAGGTGGCCCGAACCAGGATAAACTGTTGAGTCTCTTGTCCCTTGGGTTCGTCGAGCTAGGTTGTGGAATCGTTGGGCCAGCAGGTTGGGGAGAGGGAGTTCTTCGTACGCACCCTAGTGTTTGAACCTCTCAAGGGTCTGCGGAGCCCATGATCTGACATTTGGCGCACCAGGTAGGGGTGCATCGAAGCTCCGCTTTCTTGTCCGCCCCGTCCCTCTGCCCACTTTGTCTCTTCGCCCGGCTTCCATGGCAGGCGCTGACCCTCTGGCTAGATCGATTAGTGCGCGCGGAGGCACTGAGGGCCTCCGAGCCTTCACCCCTACTTTGTGGCGGGTGCGGTGGCCGCTGATGTCTACTACACAACCTTCTTCTTGTAGACGTTGTTGGACCTCCAAGTTCATAGGTTTGTAGGACAGCAACAAATTTCCCTCAAGTGGATGACCTAAGGTTTATCAATCCGTGGGAGGCGTAGGATGAAGATGGTCTCTCTCAAACAACCCTGCACCAAATAACAAAGAGCCTCTTGTGTCCCCAACACACCCAATACAATGGTAAATTGTATAGGTGCACTAGTTCGGCGAAGAGATGGTGATACAAGTGCAATATGGATGGTAGATATAGGTTTTTGTAATCTGAAAATATAAAAACAGCAAGGTAACTAATGATAAAATGAGCGAAAACGGTATTGCAATGCGTTGAAACAAGGCCTAGGGTTCATACTTTCACTAGTGCAAGTTCTCTCAACAATAATAACATAATTGGATCATATAACTATCCCTCAACATGTAACAAAGAGTCACTCCAAAGTCACTAATAGGGGAGAACAAACGAAGAGATTATTGTAGGGTACGAAACCACCTCAAAGTTATTCTTTCTAATCGATCTATTCAAGAGTCCGTAGTAAAATAACACAAAGCTATTCTTTCCATTCAATCTATCCTAGAGTTCGTACTAGAATAACACCTTAAGATACAAATCAACCAAAACCCTAATGTCACCTAGATAATCCAATGTCACCTTAAGTATTCGTGGGTATGATTGTACGATATGCATCACACAATCTCAGATTCTTCTATTCAACCAACACAAAGAACTTCAAAGAGTGCCCCAAAGTTTCTACCAGAGAGTCAAGACGAAAACGTGTGCCAACCCCTATGCATAAGTTCACGAGGTCACGGAACTCGCAAGTTGATCACCAAAACATACATCAAGTGGATCACGTGATATCCCATTGTCACCACAGATAAGCACATGCAAGACATACATCAAGTGTTCTAAAAACCTTAAAGACTCAATCCGATAAGAAAACTTCAAAGGGAAAACTCAATCCATTACAAGAGAGTAGAGGGGGAGAAACATCATAAGATCCAACTATAATACCAAAGCTCGCGATACATCAAGATCGTACCGAATCAAGAACACGAGAGAGAGAGAGAGAGAGAGAGAGATCAAACACATAGCTACTGGTACATACCCTCAACCCCGAGGGTGAACTACTCCCTCCTCGGCATGGAGAGCGCCGGGATGATGAAGATGGCCACCGAAGAGGGATTCCCCCCACCGGCAGGGTGCCGGAATGGGTCTAGATTGGTTTTCAGTGGCTACAGAGGCTTGCGGCGGCGAAACTCCCGATCTAGGTTTCTTTCTGGAAGTTTGGGTATATATAAGAGGTGTTGGAGTCGGGAACAAGTCAGGGGATCCCCGAGGTAGCCACGAGATAGGGGGTGCGCCCCCCACCCTCGTGGTGGCCCCGAGAAACCTCTGGTCCATCTTCGGTACTCCATGGGCTTCTTATGGTCCTAAAACAATCTCCGTGAAATTTCAGGTCAATTGGACTCCGTTTGGTTTTCCTTTTCTATGATACTGAAAAACAAGGAAAAAACAGAAACTGGCACTGGGCTCTAGGTTAATAGGTTAGTCCCAAAAATCATATAAAATAGCATACAAATGCATATAAAACATCCAAGGTTGATAATATAATAGCATGGAACAATAAAAAATTATAGATATGTTGGAGGCGTATCAAGCATCCCCGAGCTTAATTCCTGCTCGTCCTCGAGTAGGTAAATGATAAAAACAGAATTTTTGATGTGGAATGCTACCTAACATATTTATAAATGTAATTTTCTTTATTGTGGCAAGAATATTCAGATCCATAAGATTCAAAACAAAAGTTTAATATTGACATAAAAATAATAATACTCCAAGCATACTAACAAAGCAATTATGTCTTCTCAAAATAACATGGCCAAAGAAAGCTTATCCCTACAAAATCATATAGGCTGGCTATGATCTATATTCATCACACAAAATATTTAAATAATGCACAACCCCGATGACAAGCCAAGCAATTGTTTCATACTTTTGATGTTCTCAAACTTTTTCAATCTTCACGCAATACATGAGCGTGAGACATGGACATGGCACTATAGGTGGAATAGAATGGTGGTTGTGGAGAAGACAAAAAGGAGAAGATAGTCTCACATCAACTAGGCGTATCAACGGGCTATGGAGATGCCCATCAATAGATATCAATGGTGAGTGAGTAGGGATTGCGATGCAACAAATGCACTAGAGTTATAAGTGTGTGAAAGCTCAAAAAGAAACTAAGTGGGTGTGCATCCAACTCGCATGCTCACGAAGACCTAGGGCATTGTGAGGAAGCCCATCATTGGAATATACAAGCCAAGTTCTACAATGAAAGATTCCCACTAGTATATGAAAGTGACAACATCGGAGACTCTCTATCATGAAGATCATGGTGCTACTTTGAAGCACAAGTGTGGTAAAAGGATAGTAGCATTGTCCCTTCGGTCTTTTTCTCTCATTTTTTGTTTTTTTTTTGCCTTCTTTTTTATGGCCTCTTTTTTCTCTTTTTTTTTATTTTTCATCCGGAGTATCATCCCGACTTGTGGGGGAATCATAGTCTCCATCATCCTTTCCTCACATGGGACAATGCTCTAATAATGATGACCATCACACTTTTATTTACTTACAACTCAAGAATTAAAACTCAATACTTAGAACAAAATATGACTCTATATGAATGCCTCCGGCGGTGTACCGGGATGTGCAATGAATCAAGAGTGACATGTATGAAACAATTATGAGTGGTGGCTTTGCCACAAATACGATGTCAACTACATGATCATTGATTATGTCCATTTTGCATCATGCTTTTATATCGATATTTATAGCATTATGGGTTGTTATTACACATTATGTCACAATACTTATGCCTATTCTCTCTTATTTTACAAGGTTTACATGAAGAGGGAGAATGCCGGAAGGTGGAATTTTGGGCTGGAAAAGGAGCAAATATTAGAGACCTATTCTGCACAACTCCAAAAGTCCTAAAACTTCACGGGAGCACGTTTTAGAATATATAAAAAATATTGGGCGAAAGAAGTACCAGAGGGGGGCCACCCACCATCCACGAGGGTGGGGGCGCGCCCCCTGTCTCGTGGGCCCCCTGGCAGCCCTCTGATGCCCATCTTTGGCTATATGGAGTCTTTTGTCTAGGAAAAAATCATAAGCTAGCCCGCGGGACGAAACTCCACCGCCACGAGGTAGAACCAATCTAGGGCTCCGACGGAGCTGTTTTGCCGGGGAAACTTCCCTCCGGGAGGGGGAAATCATCACCATCGTCATTACCATCGATCCTCTCATCGGGAGGGGTTCAATCTCCATCAACATCTTCACCAGCACCATCTCATCTCAAACCCTAGTTCATCTCTTGTATCCAATCTTTGTCTCAAAACCTCATATTGGTACCTGTGGGTTGCTAGTAGTGTTGATTACTCCTTGTAGTTGATGCTAGTTGGTTTATTCGGTAGAATATCATATGTTCAGATCCTTTATGCATATTAATACCCCTCTGGTTATGAACATGAATATGATTTGTGAGTAGTTACGTTTGTTCCTGAGGACATGGGAGAAGTCTTGCTATAAGTAGTCATGTGAATTTGGTATTCGTTCGATATTTTGTTGAGATGTATGTTGTCTTTCCTCTAGTGGTGTCATGTGAACGTTGACTACATGACACTTCACCATTGTTTGGGCCTAGAGGAAGGCATTGGGAAGTAATAAGTAGATGATGGGTTGCTAGAGTGACAGAAGCTTAAACCCTAGTTTATGAGTTGCTTCGTAAGGGGCTGATTTTGACCCATATGTTTCATGCTATGGTTAGGTTTACCTTAATACTTCTTTTGTAGTTGCGGATGCTTGCAATAGGGGTTAATCATAAGTGGGATGCTTGTCCAAGGAAGGGCAGTACCAAAGCACCGGTCCACCCACATATCAAATTATCAAAGTATCAAACGCGAATCATATGTACTTGATGAAAACTAGCTTGACGATAATTCCCATATGTCCTTGGGAGCGCTTTCCTTTATATAAGAGTTTGTCCAGGCTTGTCCTTTGCTACAAAAAGGATTGGGCCATCTTGTTGCACCTTATTTACTTTCATTACTTGTTACCCATTACAAATTATCTTATCACAAAACTATCTATTACCGATAATTTCAGTGCTTGCAGAGAATACCTTACTGAAAATTGCTTATCATTTCCTTCTGCTCCTCGTTGGGTTCGACACTCTTACTTATCGAAAAGGCTATGATAGATCCCCTACACTTGTGGGTCATCAAGACTCTTTTCTGGCGTCATTGATGGGGAGTGAAGCGCCTTTGGTAGGTGGAATTTGGTAAGGAGAAATTTATAGTGTGCTGAAATTTACTGTCACTTGTTACTATGGAATATAATCCTTTGAGGGGCTTGTTCGGGGTATCTTCACCCCGAACAGTAGACCAAAGAGTTGCTCCTCAACCTACTGAACCTATTGAAAATGTTTACTTTGAAATTCCGTCGTGTATGATAGAGAAACTGCTAGCTAATCCTTTTACAGGAGATGGAACACTGCATCCCGATTTGCACCTAATCTATGTGGATGAAGTTTGTGGATTATTTAAGCTTGCAGGTATGCCCAAGGATGTTAACAACAAGAAAGTCTTCCCTTTATCTTTGAAGGAAAAGGCATTGACATGGTTTAGCCTATGTGATTATATGGGATCATGGAACTACAACCGATTGAAATTGGAATTTCATCAGAAGTTTTATCCTATGCATCTTGTTCATCGTGATCGTAATTATATATATAATTTTTGGCCTCGCAAAGGAGAAAGCATCACTCAAGCTTGGGGGAGGATTAAGTCATCGTTATATTCATGCCCCAATCATGATATCTCAAGAGAAATTATTATTCAAAAAATTTATGCTCGGCTTTCTCTCGATAATCGCTCCATGCTCGATACTTCTTGTACTGGCTCTTCTATGATGAAGACTATTGAATTCAAATGGGATTTATTGGAAAGATTTAAATGCAACTCTGAAGATTGGGATCTCGACAAAGGTAAGGAGTCAGGTAGAACACCTAAGTTTGATTGTGTTAAATCTTTTATGGATACCGATGCTTTCCGTGAATTTCGCACTAAATATGGACTTGACTTTGAGATAGTAGCTTCTTTCTGTGAGTCCTTTGCTACTCATGTTGATCTCCCTAAGGAGAAGTGGTTGAAGTAAAAGTAGTTTTACCTATTAAATTTGAAGAAAAGACTATCACTTATAATGATTCTGTTGTTCCTACTGCTTATATTGAGAAACCACCTTTCCCAGTTAGAATAAAGGATCATGCTAAAGCTTCAACTGTGGTTCGTAAGAGTAATACTAGAACACCTACTCTCTTTGAGCAAATTAAAGTTGAACCTAGTGTTTCTATGGTTAAAGATCTCTTGGCCGATAATATTGATGGGCATGCTATTTACTTCTGTGATGAAGCTGCTAGAATTGCTAGACCCGATACTAAAAATAAACATAGACCTATTGTAGGCATGCTTGTTATTTATGTTAAAATAGGAGATCATTGCTATCATGGCTTATGTGATATGGGTGCTAGTGCTAGTGCAATACCTCTTCCTTATATAAAGAAATTATGCATGATATTGCACCTGCTGAGATAGAGGAAATTGATGTTACAATTAAGCTTGCCAATAGAGACACTATTTCACCAGTTGGGATTGTTAGAGATGTTGAAGTCTTGTGTGGGAAAGTTAAATATCCTGCTGATTTTCTTGTTCTTGGTTCCCCACAAGATAACTTTTGTCCCATTATATTTGGTAGACCCTTCTTGAATATTGTTAATGCTAGGATAGATTGCAAAAAGGATGTTCTTACTATTGGTTTGGGGGATATGTCTCATGAGTTTAATTTTGCTAAATTTCGTAGACAACCCCATGATAAAGAATTACCTAGTAAAGATGAAATTATTGGTCTTTCTTCTATTGCCGTGCCTCCTAATGATCCTTTAGAACAATATTTGCTCGACCATGAAAATGATATGTTTATGAATGAAAGAAGGGAAATAGATGAAGTATTCTTTAAATAGGGACCTATTTTGAAACACAACTTGCCTGTTGAAATCCTAGGGGATCCTCCTCCACCCAAGGGTGATCCCGTGTTTGAGCTTAAACCTTTGCCTGATACTCTTAAATATGCTTATCTTGATGAGAAAGAGATATATCCTTTTATTATTAGTGCTAACCTTTCAGAGCATGAAGAAAAGAAATTATTGAAAACTCTGAAGAAGCACCGTGCTGCTATTGGATATACTCTTGATGATCTTAAGGGCATTAGTCTCACTCTATGCCAGCACAAAATAAAATTGGAGAAAGATGCGAAACCGGTTGTTGATCACCAACGACGGTTAAATCCTAAGATGAAAGAAGTGGTAAGAAAAGAAATACTAAAGCTTCTGGAGGCAGGTATAATTTATCCCATTGCTGATAGTCAGTGGGTAAGTCCTGTCCATTGTGTCCCTAAGAAGGGAGGTATTACTATTGTTCCTAATGATAAAGATGAATTGTTCCCACAAAGAATTGTTACAGGTTATAGAATGGTAATTCATTTCCGCAAATTAAATAAAGCTACTAAAAAGAATCGTTACCCTTTACCTTTTATTGATCAAATGCTATAAAGATTATCCAAACATACACATTTTTGCCTTCCAGATGGTTATTCTGGTTTCTCTCAAATACCTGTGTCAAATGAGGATCGAGAAAAGATAACTTTTACTTGCCCTTTCGGTACCTTTGCTTATAGGCGTATACCTTTTGGTTTATGCAATGCACCTACTAACTTTCAAAGATGTACGACTCCTATATTCTCTGACTTTTGTGAAAATATTGTTGAGGTATTCATGGATGATTTTCTGTATATGGAACTTCTTTTGATGATTGCTTAAGCAACCTTGATCGAGTTTTGTAGAGATGTGAAGAAACTAATCTTGTCATGAATTGGGAGAAGTGCCACTTTATGGTTAATGAAGGTATTGTCTTGGGGCATAAAATTTCTAAAAGAGGTATTGAAGTTGATAAAGCTAAAGTTGATGCTATTGAAAATATGTCGTGTCCTAAGGACATTAAAGCTATAAGAAGTTTCCTTGGTCATGCCGGTTTTTATAGGAGGTTCATTAAGGACTTCTCTAAAATTTCTAGGCCTCTAACTAATCTCTTACAAAAAGATGTTCCTTTTGTCTTTGATGATGATTGTGTAGAAGCATTTGAAATACTTAAGAAACCTTTGATTTCTGCACCTATTGTTCAACCTCCTGATTGGAATTTACCATTTTAAATTATGTGTGATGCCAGTGATTATGTTGTAGGGGATGTTTTAGGACAAAGCGTTGATAAGAAATTAGATGTTATCCAATATGCTAGTAAGACTCTGGACAGCGCCCAGAGAAATTATGCTACTACTGGAAAAAGAATTTTTAGCATTTGTGTTTGCTTGTGATAAGTTCAGACCTTATATTATTGATTCCAAAGTAATTGTTCACACTGATCATGATGCTATTAAATATCTTATGGAAAAGAAAGATGCTAAACCTAGACTTATTAGATGGGTTCTCTTGCTTCAAGAATTTGATTTGCATATTATTGATAGAAAGGGAGCTGAGAACCCTGTTGCAGACAACTTGTCTAGGTTAGAGAATGTTCTTGATGACCCACTACCTATTGATGATAGCTTTCCTGATGAACAATTAGCTGTCATAAATGCTTCTCGTATTGCTCCATGGGATTCTGATTGTGCTAATTATATTGTTGCTAAACTTATACCACCTAGTTTCACATACCAGCAAAAGAAAAAGTTCTTCTATGATTTAAGACATTACTTTTGGGATGACCCACACCTTTATAAAGAAGGAGTAGATGGTGTTATTAGACGTTGTGTACCTGAGCATGAACAGGAACAGATCCTATGCAAGTGTCACTCCGAGGCTTATGGAGGACACCATGCTGGAGATAGAACTGCACATGGGGTACTGCAATCCGGTTTTTATTGGCCTACTGTCTTCAAGGATGCCCGTAAGTTTGTCTTGTCTTGTGATGAATGTCAAAGAATTGGTAATATTAGTAGACGTCAAGAAATGCTTATGAATTATTCACTTGTTATTGAACCATTTGATGTTTGGGGCTTTGATTATATGGGATTGTTTCCTTCCTCTAATGGGTATACACATATTTTAGTTGCTGTTGATTACGTTACTAAGTGGGTAGAAGCTATTCCAACTAGTAGTGCTGATCATAACACCTCTATTAAGATGCTTAAAGAAGTTATTTTTCCGTGGTTTGGAGTCCCTAGATATTTAATGACTGATGGTGGTTCACATTTTATTCATGGTGCTTTCCGTAAAATGCTTGCTAAGTATGATGTTAATCATAGAATTGCATCTCCATATCATCCACAGTTTAGTGGTCAAGTAGAACTGAGTAATAGAGAGCTTAAATTAACTTTGCAAAAGACTGTTAATAGATATAGAAAGAATTGGTCCAAGAAACTTTATGATGCATTATGGGCTTATAGAACTGCATATAAAAATCCTATGGGTATGTCTCCGTATAAGACGGTTTATGGAAAACCATGTCACTTACCTCTCGAACTGGAACATAAGGCATATTGGGCCATTAAAGAGCTCAATTATGATTTCAAACTTGCCAGTGAGAAGAGGCTTTTTGACATTAGCTCACTTGATGAATGGAGAACCCAAGCCTATGAGAATGCCAAATTGTTTAAAGGAAAAGTTAAAAGATGGCATGACAAAAGGATACAAAAATGTGAGTTTAATGTAGGTGATTATGTATTGTTATACAACTCTCGTTCAAGATTTTTTGCAGGAAAACTCGTCTCTAAATGGGAAGGTCCTTACGTCATCGAGGAGGTCTATCGTTCCGATGCCATAAAAATCAACAACTTCGAAGGCACAAATCCAAGGGTAGTAAACGGTCAAAGAATCAAACATTATATCTAAGGTAATCCTATAAATGTTGAAACTAATGTTATTGAAACCGTAACCCTGGAGGAATACATGAGGGACACTTTCCAGAACGTTCCAGACTCCGAAAAGGAAGAGGTATGAGGTACGGTAAGTAAACCGACTCCAAAACAGTTATAATAGCATTTTTCTCCGTTTTGGAATATTTAAGAAAATAGGAAAATAAGAAGCAGTCCGGGAAGGACAAGAGGCGTCCACGAGGGTGGAGGGCGCGCCCTACCCCCCTGGGCGCGCCCCCTGCCTCGCGGGCACCTCGTGTGCTCTCCGGACTCCATTTTCTTGCACGATACTTCTTTTGGTTAGTAAAAATTCATTATATAATCTCCCAAAGGTTTTGACCACCGTACCACGCAAATATCTCATGTTTTTGTTTTGAGCTATTTTTGCTGTAGTTCTAGAGCAAGATGCCTTCTCAAGAGTCAGTCGGGGAGAGTCGGGTGTCTCATCCGATACCGGGGCCAAGAGCAAACAGCAATGCTGACCACTTTGGGCCATCAACTAAGGAAGAGATGGAAGCTGACTTGAAAAGGATAGATGCGATGGAGGAGGATGAAGAAGTTACTTCTCGTTTCCGAGCAGGATTCACAATGGTGGAACTACAGAGCTCAGCTATTCCAAACTCGGTCATCCCTTCCAATGTTAGATTTCGTTCTTATGAAAATATGAAAGAGAGTGTTACTTGTTCTCCCGCAGCTATGCAACATCCTTGGGTGAAAGGAGCTTTAGCCGTCACGGGGAAGCTCTGTAAGGAAATAATGGACCTCAAGCATCAAGTCAATAAGCTCAAGGAAGATAATCGTATCCTGAGGGGCATCATCGCCAAGAATATCACATAACCACCCCCGAAGAAGGAGACATAAACACAGGGGTATGGGCACTCCCCTTGGAAACTGCCAAGCTTGGGGGAGTGCCCCGGTATCGTATCACCATCACACTTTTATCTTTACCGTTTTTCTTAGTTTGATCCTTTTGGTAATATCTTGATCTAGTAGAATAAAGTTTTAGTATGATCTAGTTTTTAGTTTTGCTTTATGATCCTTCTATGTAATCGAGTTCGTGAGCTATATATAATAAAGATTAGTGTTGAGTCAAGGGCGTGATTATCTTGGTATGATCTTGAGGGAATAAAAATAAAATAAAAGAGAAAGAGAAAGAATAAAAAGAAATAAAGAGATCATATGGATCTTATGGAGAGTAATGACTTCACATATAAAGAGTATGATGAATAAAAGTTGTTGAGAGTTGACAAACATAGTTTTGGTCATCGTTGCAATTAATAGGAAGTAATAAAGAAAGAGAGGTTTTCACATATAAATATACTATCTTGGACATCTTTTATGATTGTGAGCACTCATTAAAATATGACATGCTAAAGAGTTGACGTTGGACAAGGAAGACAACATAATGGGTTATATTTTCTTACATCTGAAATAAATTATATTGTCATGGATCATCCAACATGTTGAGCTTGCCTTTCCCTCTCATGCTAGCCAAATTCTTTGCACCAAGTAGAGATACTACTTGTGCTTCCAAATATCCTTAAACCTAGTTTTGCCATGAGAGTCCACCATATCTACCTGTGGATTGAGTAAGATCCTTCAAGTAAGTTGTCATCGTTGCAAGCAATAAAAATTGCTCTCTAAATATGTATGATTTATTAGTGTGGAGAAAATAAGCTTTATACGATCTTGTGATGTGGAAGAAATAAAAGCGACAGACTGCATAATAAAGGTCCATATCACAAGTGGCAATATAAAGTGACGTTCTTTTGCATTAAGACTTCGTGCATCCAACCATAAAAGCACATGACAACCTCTACTTCCCTTTGCGAAGGGCCTATCTTTTATTCTTATCTTATACTTCATACAAGAGTCATGGTGATCTTCACCTTTCCTTTTTACATTTTATCATTTGTCAAGCACAATGTGTTGGAAAGATCCTGATATATATAGCTAATTGAATGTGAGTTTTCATGAACTATTATTGTTGACATTACCCTTGAGGTAAAAGGTTTGGAGGCAAAACTATAAGCCCCTATCTTTCTCTGTGTCCGACTAAAACTTCATAACCATAAATATTGCGTGAGTGTTAGCAATTGTGAAAGACTAAATGATAGTTGAGTATGTGGACTTGCTGAAAAGCTCTTATATTGACTCTTTCTGATGTTAAGATAAATTGCAATTTCTTCAATGACAGAGATTATAGTTTGTTATTTTCAATAAGTTTATGATTCATACTTGAAACAGTGAATGAATTGTTACTTTAGCATAAGAGATCATATGACAATATATATATATATAGGAGTAGGATTTTCTACAAGTGCTTGCCACAGAACTAGTTAAGGGTTTCAACGGTGCAAAAGTTCTGAAAAAAATATTGAACCAACACACCTATAATATAACATGATCCAACGAGGGATTAAAAAAATACGACTGTATGTGTCCTGGACAAAAAACAAATGGTTCAGTATATATTTATGTCGGAGTGAGCTGAAATGCTTATTATTTTTGCCGAGGACACATAGATGCATATTTTGACAATCCCTCCGTTGGATCATCTTATTACATTGGAGAGATGCTCCCATATTTATTTCATATTTTTTGATAACTTTTGAACCGTTAAAAGTTTAGGGACACTTAACTAGTTCTCTGGCAAGCTATGGTA
>NC_041382.1:297430532-297468950 GCF_002162155.2 Triticum dicoccoides | reverse complement strand
TAATGCCCTCATGTCCGTATTTTATTTTATCGACGCCTCTCTCTCTAAACATGTGGACATATTTTTCGATATCGGCTTTCGCTTGAGGACAAGCGAGGTCTAAGCTTGGGGGAGTTGATACGTCCATTTTGCATCATGCTTTTATATCGATATTTATTGCATTATGGGTCGTTATTACACATTATGTCACAATACTTATGCCTATTCTCTCTTATTTTACAAGGTTTACATGAAGAGGGAGAATGCCGGCAGCTGGAATTCTGGGCTGGAAAAGGAGAAAATATTAGAGACCTATTCTGCACAACTCCAAAAGTCCTGAAACTTCACGGGAGCATGTTTCAGAATATATAAAAAATATTGGGTGAAAGAAGTACTAGAGGGGGCCACCCACCATCCACAAGGGTGGGGGCGCGCCCTACCCCCCTAGGCGCGCCCCCTGCCTCGTGGGCCCCTAGCAGCCCTCTGATGCCCATCATTGGCTATATGGAGTCTTTCGTCTAGGAAAAATCATAAGCTAGCTCACGGGACGAAACTCCGCCGCCACGAGGCCGAACCAATCTAGGGCTCCGGCGGAGTTGTTCTGCTAGGGAAACTTCCCTCCGAGAGGGGGAAATCATCACCATCATCATCACCATCGACCCTCTCATTGGGAGGAGGTCAATCTCCATCAACATCTTCACCAGCACCATCTCATCTCAAACCCTAGTTCATCTCTTGTATCCAATCTTTGTCTCAAAACCTCAGATTGGTACTTGTTGGTTGCTAGTAGTGTTGATTACTCCTTGTAGTTGATGCTAGTTGGTTTATTCGGTGGAAGATCATATGTTCATATCCTTTATGCATATTAATACCCCCCCTGATTATGAACATGAATATGATTTGTGAGTAGTTATGTTTGCTCCTAAGGACATGGGAGAAGTCTCGCTATAAGTAGTCATGTGAATTTGGTATTCGTTCGATATTTTGATGAGATGTATGTTGTCTTTTCTGTAGTGATGTCATGTGAACATCGACTACATGACACTTCACCATTGTTAGGGACTAGAGGAAGGCATTGGGAAGTAATAAGTAGATGATGGGTTGCTAGAGTGACAAAAGCTTAAACCCTAGTTTATGAGTTGCTTCGTAAGGGGCTGATTTTGATCCATATGTTTCATGCTATGCTTAGGTTTACCTTAATACTTCTTTTGTAGTTGCGGATGCTTGCAATAGGGGTTAATCATAAGTGGGATGCTTGTCCAAGGAAGGGCAGTACCCAAGCACCGGTCCACCCACATATCAAATTATCAAAGTATCGAACGTGAATCATATGAACGTGATGAAAACTAGCTTGACGATAATTCCCATGTGTCCTCAGGAACGCTTTCCTTTATATAAGAGTTTGTCCAGGCTTATCCTTTGCTACAAAAAGGATTGGTCCATCTTGCTGCACCTTATTTACTTTCATTACTTGTTACCTGTTACAAATTATCTTATCACAAAACTATCTATTACCGATAATTTCAGTGCTTGCAGAGAATACCTTACTGAAAACTGCTTATCATTTCCTTCTGCTCCTCGTTGGGTTCGACACTCTTACTTACCGAAAGGACTACGATAGATCCCCTATACTTGTGGGTCATCAATCATGCAAAGCAATAAGACAATGATGAAGCGTGTCATAATAAATGGAACGGTGGAAAGTTGCATGGCAATATATCTCGGAATGGCTATGGAAATGCCATAATAGGTAGGTATGGTGGCTGTTTTGAGGAAGGTATATGGTGGGTTTATGGTACCGGCGAAAGATGCGCGGCACGAGAGAGGCTAGCAATGTTGGAAGGGTGAGAGTGTGTATAATCCATGGACTCAACATTAGTCATAAAGAACTCACATACTTATTGCAACAATCTATAGTTATCAAAACAAAGTACTATGCGCATGCTCCTTGGGGGATAGATTGGTAGGAAAAGACCATCGCTCGTCCCTGACCGCCACTCATAAGAAAGACAATCAAAGAATAAATCATGCTCCGACTTCATCACATAATGGTTCACCATACGTGCATGCTACGGGAATCACAAACTTTAACACAAATATCTCTCAATTTTAAAACTACTTAACTAGCATGACTCTAATATCACCATCTTCATATCTCAAAACAATCATCAAGTATCAAACTTCCCATAGTATTCAATGCACTCTATATGGAATTTTTTATTATATCCCTCTTGGATGCCTATCATATTAGGACTAGTTTCATAACCAAAGAAAACTACCATGTTGTTCTAAAGACTCTCAAAATAATATAAGTGAAGCATGAGAGTTCAAAAATTTCTTCAAAATAAAACTACCTTCGTGCTCTAAAAATATATAAGTGAAGCACTAGAGCAAACGACAAACTACTCCAAAGGATGTAAGCGAAGCACAATGAGTAGTAGAATAATTATGTAACTATGTGAAGACTCTCTAACATTTAAGAATTTCAGATCTTGGGATATTATTCAAACAGAAAGCAAAAAAAATAAAAAAAATTGACGCTCCAAGCAAAACACATATCATGTGGTGAATAAAAATATAGCTCCAAGTAAAGTTACCGGTGAACGAAGACGAAAGAGGGGATGCCATCCGGGGCATCCCCAAACTTAGGATCTTGGTTGTCCTTGAATATTACCTTGGGGTGCCTTGGGATTCCCCAAGATTAGGCTCTTGCCACTCCTTATTCCATAGTCCATTGAATCTTTACCCAAAACTTGAAAACTTCACAACACAAAACTTAACCGAAAACTCGTAAGCTCCGTTAGTATAAGAAAATAAATCACCATTTAGGTACTGTTGTGAACTCATTCTAAATTCATATTGGTGTAATATCTACTGTATTCCAACTTCTCTATGGTTCATACCCTCCGATACTACTCATAGATTCATCAAAATAAGCAAACAACACAATGAAAACAGAATCTGTCAAAAACAGAACAGTCTGTAGTAATCTGTATCATTCGAATACTTCTGTCACTCCAAAAATTCTGAAATAAATTGGTGGACCTGAGGAATTTGTCTATTAATCCTCTGCAAAAATAATCAACCTAGATGCACTCTCCAGTAAAAAATGGCAGCTAATCTCATGAGCGCAAAATTTTCTGTTTTTTACAGCAAGATCGCAAAGACTTCACCCAAGTCTTCCCGAAGGTTCTACTTGGCACAAACACTAATTAAAACATAAAACAACATCTAAACAGAGGATAGATGATTTATTTATTACTAAACAGGAACAAAAAGCAAGGAACAAAAATAAAATTGGGTTGCCTCCCAACAAGCGCTATCGTTTAACGCCCCTAGCTAGGCATGATGATTTCAATGATGCTCACATAAAAGATAAGAATTGAAACATAAAGAGAGCATCATGAAGAATATAACTAGCACATTTAAGTATAACCCACTTCCTATGCATAGAGATTTTGTGAGCAAACAACTTATGGGAACAATAATCAACTAGCACAGGAAGGAAAAACAAGCATAACTTTAAAACTTTAAGCACATAGAGAGGAAAATTGATATTATTGCAATTCCTACAAGCATATATTCCTCCCTCATAATAATTTTTCAGTAGCATAATGAATGAATTCAACAATATAACTATCACATAAAGCATTCTTTTCATGATATACAAGCATAGAATTTTTATTACTATCCACATAAGAAAATTTCTTCTCATCAATAGTAGTGGGAGCAAACTCAACAAAATAACTATCATGTGAGGCATAAACCAATTGAAAATTAAAATCATGATGACAAGTTTCATGGTTATCATTATTATTTATAGGATACATGTCATCACAATAATCATCATAGATAGCAACTTTGTTCTCATAATCAATTGGAACCTCTTCCGAAATAGTGGATTCATCACTAAATAAAGTCATGACCTCTCTAAATCCACTTTCATCAATATAATCATCATAAATAGGAGGCATGCTATCATCATAATAAATTTTCTCATCAAAACTTGGGGGACAAAAAATATCATCTTCGTCAAACATAGCATCCCCAAGCTTGTGTCTTTGCATATCATTATTATCGTGGATATTCAAAGAATTCATACTAAAAACATTGCGATCATGCTCATCATCCAAAGATTTAGTGCCAAACATTTTAATACATTCTTCTTCTAACACTTTGGCACAATTATCGGAATCCTTATTTTCACAAAAGACATTAAAAAGATGAAGCATATGAGGCAACCTTAATTCCATTTTTTTGTAGTTTTCTTTTATAGACTAAACTAGTGATAAAACAAGAAACTAAAAGATTCGATTGCAAGATCTGAAGATATACCTTCAAGCGCTAACCTCCCTGGCAACGGCGCCAGAAAAGAGCTTGATGTCTACTATGCAACCTTCTTCTTGTAGACATTGTTGGGCCTCCAAGTGCAGCGGTTTGTAGGACAGCAGCAAATTTCCCTCAAGTGGATGACCTAAGGTTTATCAATCTGTGGGAGGCGTAGGATGAAGATGGTCTCTCTCAAACAACCATGCAACCAAATAACAAAGAGTCTCTTGTGTCCCCAACACACCCAATACAATTGTAAATTGTATAGGTGCACTAGTTCGGCGAAGAGATGGTGATACAAGTACAATATGGATGGTAGATATAGGTTTTTTTAATCTGAAAATATAAAAACAGCAAGGTAACTAATGATAAAAGTGAGCAAAAACGGTATTGCAATGCGTTGAAACAAGGCCTAGGGTTCATACTTTCACTAGTGCAAGTTCTCTCAACAATAATAACATAATTGGATCATATAACTATCCCTCAACATGCAACAAAGAGTCACTCCAAAGTCACTAATAGGGGAGAACAAACGAAGAGATTATTGTAGGGTACGAAACCACCTCAAAGTTATTCTTTCTAATCGATTTATTCAAGAGTCCGTAGTAAAATAACACGAAGCTATTCTTTCCATTCAATCTATCCTAGAGTTCGTACTAGAATAACACCTTAAGATACAAATCAACCAAAACCCTAATGTCACCTAGATACTCCAATGTCACCTTAAGTATCCGTGGGTATGATTGTACGATATGCATCACACAATCTCAGATTCATCTAATCAACCAACACAAAGAACTTCAAAGAGTGCCCCAAAGTTTCTACCGGAGAGTCAAGACGAAAACGTGTGCCAACCCCTATGCATAAGTTCACGAGGTCACGGAACTCGCAAGTTGATCACCAAAACATACATCAAGTGGATCACGTGATATCCCATTGTCACCACAGATAAGCACATGCAAGACATACATCAAGTGTTCTAAAAACCTTAAAGACTCAATCCGATAAGAAAACTTCAAAGGGAAAACTCAATCCATTACAAGAGAGTAGAGGGGGATAAACATCATAAGATCCAACTATAATAGCAAAGCTCGTGATACATCAAGATCGTGCCGAATCAAGAACACGAGAGAGAGAGAGAGAGAGAGAGAGAGAGAGAGAGAGATCAAACACATAGCTACTGGTACATACCTTCAACCCCGAGGGTGAACTACTCCCTCCTCGTCATGGAGAGCACCGGGATGATGAAGATGGCCACCGGAGAGGGATTCCCCCCTCCGGCAGGGTGCCGAAACGGGTCTAGATTGGTTTTCGGTGGCTACAGAGGCTTGCGGCAGTGGAACTCCCGATCTAGGTTTCTTTTTGGAAGTTTGGGTATATATAAGAGGTGTTGGAGTCGGGAAAAAGTCAAGGGGGTCCCCGGGGCGGCCACGAGATAGGGGGCACGCCTAGGGGGTAGGGCGCGCCCCGACCCTCGTGGTGGCCTCGGGACTCCTCTGGTCCATCCCGGGTACTCCATGGGCTTCTTGTGGTCCAAAAACAATCTCCGTGAAATTTTAGGTCAATTGGACTCCGTTTGGTTTTCCTTTTCTGCGATACTCAAAAACAAGGAAAAAACAGAAACACGCACTGGGCTCTAGGTTAATATGTTAGTCCCAAAAATCATATAAAACAGCATATAAAACATCCAAGGTTGATAATATAATAGCATTGAAAAATCAAAAATTATAGATACGTTGGAGAAGTATCAGCCGCCCAAGTTCAGGCCAGACCTGCCGCCCCGATACGACGGCGCAGTGGACCTGGTAGGCTCCCTCCAGGCGTATGAGGAGGTCGTCTGGGCAAAGGGCAGCGACGACAAGGTCATGGTCAACTGGTTCCCCATGGCCCTCACTGGCGTACCGCGCGCCTGGCTTCTCAGTCTACCAGAATCTTCCGTAGCCTCCTGGGAAGAGCTGCGTGGCCTCTTCATCGCGCACTTCGCGGCACCAGCGCCCCAAGCCATCGCAGCCCTCCTTGGCGGCTCTTGGGCGCCGCCATCAGACCGCCATATCAAGCAGTTCTTTCGTCAAGCAGGTGCGGCCAGCGTGCGACAGGGAACTCCTCTGGGATGGGCAGCACTCAAGGCCGACCTCATCTTCGGCTCAAGAGACCATCCTATGACCACCGCGGGTGCAGGCGCGCTCCCAATGCTTTGCACCCCCACCATCTGTAACATGGCGGTAACCAAGACTCTCATCGACGGCGGGGCCGGACTCAATGTGCTCTCCGTGGAAGCTTTTGGCTTGCTCCACGTATCACACGGCCAGCTCCGCCCCAGCAAGCCATTCTCCGGGGTCGTCGACGGCTCCACAAGCCCCCTGGGGCAGATCCGCCTCCCGTAACCTTCGGTACCCATGATAATTACCGCACCAAGCTCATCGACTTCGACATCGCCCGTATCGGCCTCCCATACAACGCCATCCTTGGGTACCCGGCCTTAGCCAAGATCATGGCAGCAACTCACCCCGCCTACAACCTCATGAAGATGCCAGGAAGCAGCGGTGTCCTTACCGTGGCCGGGGACACCAAGGAGGCACTGGAGGCTCTCAAGCTCGCCTTCAGGGCCGCGGCTGCCGCACGGCCGGAAGCGGGAGAGGTCCCTGAGGCCCCGGGGGCTGCGCCGGCAAAGAAGAAGTAGTTGTTCTCTCAGGACCGGGCCGAGACGAAGTAGGTGTCGGTCGACCAAGATGGGGCATCAGGAGCCACCTTCACCATAGGCGCCAACCTCGCCCCAGACCAAGAAAAAACGTTGGTTGATTTCTTGTGCGCGAACAAGGAGGTGTTCGCATGGGAGCCCAAGGACCTGGCTGGAGTCCCAAGGGGAGTGATCTAGCATCACCTGGATGTGTGCCCCAATGTACGCCCGATGAAGCAGAAGGCACGGCGGCAGTCCATAGAGAAGCAATCGTTCAAGAAACCCGCAAGGTGCAAGACGCTGGTGTCATTCGGGAGGTGCGATACCCAGAATGGCTGGCGAACCCGATCGTAGTCCCTAAGAAAGGTGGGAAGGAACGCATGTGCGTCGACTTCACCAACCTCAACAAGGCGTGCCCTCAAGACCCCTTTCCGATGCCGCGCATCGACTAGATCATCCTCACTGCTGAGTGCTACCTATTGTGCTTCCTGGACGCATTCTCAGGGTATCACAAAATCAAGATGGCGGTGCAGGATGTCGAGAATATGGCCTTCCTGACCTCGTGTGGGGTGTACTGCTACACCTGCATGCCCTTTGGGCTGCGTAATGCCGGAGCGACCTTCCAACGGCTCATGCACATCGCTCTGGGCCAGCAGCTCGGGAGAAACGTTGAGGCCTACGTCGATGACATAGTGGTGAAATCTCGGGAGGCGAGGACCCTCATTGAGGACCTGGAAGAGACGTTCGCCAGCCTGCGCAAGGTGGACTTGCGGCTGAACCCAAAGAAATGCGTGTTTCGCGTCCCCTCGGGCAAGTTGTTGGGCTTTCTGGTGTCACACAGGGGGATTGAGGCAAACCCGGAGAAGGTCAAAGCGATAGAAAGGATGAACCCACCACAGACCCTTAAGGAAATGCAGAAGCTGGCGGGCTGTGTGACCGTGCTAGGGCACTTCATCTCCAACCTGGGGGAGCGTGCCCTCCCATTCTTTAAGTTGATGAAGAAGAAGGGGCCATTCGAGTGGACTCCGGAGGCCGACGCCGCATTCCAAGACCTTAAGAGATACCTCACCAGCCCACCGGTGGTGGTGGCGCCGCATCCACTCGAGCCCCTGGTGCTCTACCTAGCCGCCACGCCTCACTCAACCAGTGCGGCGCTAGTGGCTGTCAGGAAGGAGCACCAGTCCAAGGGCCTGCCACGTGACTCTGCGTGCTCGGTCAAGGTGAGGCAACCTCAAGGTGGCACTCCTGAGGCCATGGCTGCGCCGACAGGTGACCAAGCTCCTGAGGTCCACCAGCCTCAGGAGGCACCTTAGCCACAGGAGGTCTCGAAATACACCGACAATCCTGCCCTCATCGAGCACCTGGTGTACTTCGTCAGCACGATACTGCGGGACGCACGAGCATGCTACCCCATGCCGCAGAAGCTCTTGCCCGCGCTTCTCATTGCCTCGTGCAAGCTACGCCACTACTTCCAAGGACACCCCATCAAGGTCGTTTTGGCCTACCCACTAGAGAGGGTACTCTGGAGCCCCAATGATGTAGGTAGAGCGCCAAATGGAACATCAAACTACAGACATTTCAACAGGAGTTCAGCACCACAAGGGGTCATCAAGGGAGTTGCACTCGCCAACTTCGTGGAGGAATGGACTGATGCCCCAGGACCAGAGGCGGGCGAGGACCGAACGCTCTCACCAGGGAGCGAAGCACCAGACGGCTGGGTCATGTACTTCAATGGCGCCTTCGCACGGTAGGGTGCGGGGGCTGGAGCCGTTCTTGTTTCGCCTACTCAAGACAAGCTCTACTACGCCGTGCAACACTGCTTCCAACACGGCGAAAAGGTCTCCAACAACATTGCGGAGTACGAAGGCTTGATCGCCAGCCTCAAGGCCGCATCCGCTTTGGCGTGAAGCACCTCACCATCAAGGGCGACTCCCAGCTCCTCGTCAACTTCTCTAACAAAGTGTACGAGCCGAAGGATGAACACATGGAGGCATACCTGGCGGAGGTACGCAAGATGGAGAAGCAATTCCTAGGCCTAGAGTTGCAGCACGTGCCCCGCGACATGAAATAAGAAGCCAATGACATCGCCAAGAGGGCGTCCAAGCGCCAGCCTCAGGAGCCCGGTGTCTTCGAGGAGCGGTGTTGGATTACGGGTTCCGGCAAACCCTTGAGGTTCGAACACTGGGGTACGCACGAAGATCTCTCTCCCCCTAGCTCACACTCTCACAATGATCGCAAAGCCTAACTCACCAAACCCGAGGAACAAAGGACACGATAGTTTATACTGGTTCAGGCCACCATTGCGGTGTAATACCCTACTCCAGTGTGGTGTGGTGGATTGCCTTGTAGGCTAGGGATGAACAAGTACAAGGGAAGAACTACCTCCTAAGGAGAGGTGTTCTTGATCTCGATGAGTTTGTGTGGTTGGGGATGATCTGAATTATCCGTCCCCTGCTATGGTGGTGGCTAGCCCTATTTATAGAGGCCCGGGTCCTCTCCCCAAATATTAGGCGGGAAGGGATCCCACACCGGCTAGTTTGAAGGGGGACAATGAGTACAAGTTATCCTGACAAAAGGTGGTCTTCGCGTGCCAAAGGCTCTGATGGTGACGCAGTTGTGGGCTCCGTGATGACCTCCATCTTGTCGTCCTGCTGGTCCTGGTCTCGTTGCACTGATATGGGAACCTGTGCCTGACACCTCGGGACTCCTCGCTTACGCCTGCCTCTTTAGCACCAAAGAGGAAACTGGCACCCTGCGCCCCCTGGCGCCCGCCTGGCCTTGGTCGTCATGGCTCATGTTAGGGGCCCTCACGAGGTGCCCCTCGCCTTGATCTCTCCGCTCCTCGTGAGCCAGCCTAGTGAGGCTGCCCCTGAGGAGGTCTTGTGTCGTCCACCTCGCGAGGCTCGGCCCCTCACGAGGGTCTTGAGCATTGGTTGATCAAGATGGGCCATGCCGGGCCACTGGTGGAGCCACGCCGTGGGCCGCAAGTAGGCAAGTCTGGGTACCCCCATTCCCAGGACGACGAAAGTAGCCCCCAGGCCCAAGGTGCGCTCATGCTTGGCTTCGCGGCAAAGCCAAGGGTCAAGTGCGGAGCACCGCGAGCCCTAATAGCCTGCGGCCTTGATTGACGCATGGCGATTGGAGGGACATGGGCGTCTCCGCTTCTCCATGTTGCCTCGACAACTGCCCGACTTGATGAGGCCCTCAGATTGTGGAGGCTGATGATTGGCCTCCTCCTGGCTATAAATGGGAAGGGGGCGGAGCCCCCGTCACCCATCTCTTCCTCCGCTCCTCCTGCTTCTTTTCCTCTTCCTTGCCGCGACCCCATGGCGCCAGTGAAGAGGTTCTCGGTCGCCGAGAAGGGGAAAGCTCGCCAGGAGGGGTGCGGCCACCCACGCAAGCATGCCGTGACCCCAATTGCGGTCCCTCATGGTCGTGGGCGGACTCCCTCAGGGTCCCGCGCTGTCCTTGGCGGCCGCGACGGCGCTCCTTCGTGCGGCGGGAGCCACCTAGGTAGGGGAAGCCCTGTCGATGAGGGGAGGCGCACCATGGTCGCCTGACCTCCCCGGTCGCGCTTCCACTCGACGGAGGTGCTGCCGGAGTTTGTCGTGTGGCCGGCGAACCCGACCGGCACTTGGCTTCAACTTCCGCGCTCCTTCGCTGGCGAACTGCCGGCCCCCGGTCCCGGCGGCCTCTGGCTGCAGGCCAACGCTCCTGCAGCAAGGCTTCGTGGTCGTGGTGGAGGTCTCCGCTGCGGGCAACGTAGCTCCGGCCCGCGGCTGGCAGACGTTCGGCCACGCACGCGGCCTGGGCAGGCATGCACCCTCCACTTCAAGTACGACGGCGCATCTACCCTGCTACCTCTTGAGCACTGTGTTGGTTTTCCCTTGAAGAGGAAAGGGTGATGCAATAAAGCAGAGTAAGTATTTCCCTCAGTTTTTGAGAACCAAGGTATCAATCCAGTAGGAGCTCACGCTCAAGTCCCACGCACCTACACAAACAAATAAGAACCTCCCAACCAATGCGATAAAGGGGTTGTCTAGCCCTTCTCAGTCACTAACGAGAGTGAGATCTGATAGATATGATAAGATAATATTTTTGGTATTTTTATAATAAAGAGAAATAAAGATGCAAAAGTAAAATAAATGGCAAAGTAAATAACTAAGTATTGGAAGATTAATATGATAGAAGATAGACCCGGGGGCCATAGGTTTCACTAGTGGCTTCTCTCAAGAGCATAAGTATTATGGTGGGTAAACAAATTACTGTCGAGAAATTGATAGAATTGAGCATAGTTATGAGAATATCTAGGTATGATCATGTATATAGGCATCACGTCTGAGACAAGTAGACCAAAACTATTCTGCATCTACCACTATTACTCCACACATCGACCGCTATCCAGCATGCATCTAGAGTATTAAGTTCAAGAGAACAGAGTAATGCTTTAAGGAAGATGACATGATGTAGAGGGATAAACTCATGCAATGTGATATAAACACCAACTTTTTATCCTCAATGGCAACAATACAATACGTATCGGTTCCCTTTCTGTCACTGGGATCGAACACCGCAAGATTGAACCCAAAGCTAAGCACTTCTCCCATTGCAAGAAAGATCAATCTAGTAGGCCAAACCAAACTGACAATTCAAAGAGACTTGCAAAGATAAACCAATCATACATAAAAGAATTCAGAGGAGAATCAAATATTGTTCATAGATAATCTGGATCATAAACCCACAATTCATCAGATCTCGACAAACACACCACAAAAGAAGATTACATCGAATAGATCTCCAAGAAAATCGAGGAGAACTTTGTATTGAGATCCAAAGAGAGAGGAGAAGCCATCTAGCTAATAACTATGGACCCGTAGGTCTGAAGTAAACTACTCACACATCACCGGAGAGGCCATGGAGTTGATGTATATGCCCTCCGTGATTAATGCCCCCTCCGGTGGAGCTCCGGAAAAGGCCCCGAGATGGGATCTCTCAAGTACAGAAGGTTGCGGCGGTGGAATTAGGTTTTCATGGTGCTCCTGGATGTTTGGGGTACGTGGATATATATAGGAGGAAGAAGTACGTCGGTGGAGCAACGGAGGGCCCACGAGGGTGGAGGGCGCGCCCAGGGGGGTAGGCGTGCCCCCCTGCCTCGTGCCTTCCTCCCTTGTTTCTTGACGGCCACTCCAAGTCTCCTGGATCATGTTTGTTGAGAAAATCACGTTCCCGAAGGTTTCATTCCGTTTGGACTCTGTTTGATATTCCTTTTCTTCGAAACCCTAAAATAGGCAAAAAAAACAACAATTTGGGCTGGGCCTCCACTTAGTAGGTTAGTCCCAAAAATGATATAAAGGTGTAAAATAAAGCCCATTAACATCCAAAATAGATAATATAATAGCATGGAGAAATCAAAAATTATAGATACGTTGGAGATGTATCAGACCCTCTTCGTGAGGGTGTTCGGGGAAGACGGTCGTTGCGTCAGATGGTGCCCTGAAGATGATGATGATGGTGGCGAGGTGCTTGGCCTTGGCGATGGCCGTGACGAGCACGAGGGTGACCTTGCCCTCGGTGGTGACCGCGGTTCGCCTAGCTACGGCAGCTCCTCCTCGGGCGAAAGCTCCAGCTGTGGCGGCTATGACTAGCCGCCACGCTGTCGGGCCCGCTTCAAGGATGGTGGCGAGTCATCCCACCGCCGCACCCCAGTGAAGCGTGAGGAGGGCTATGGCTGAGTCTAGGGGCCGACCCTCGTGAGAAGCCATGTCATAGGAGCCGCTTTTGCTTGCCCTCTCTTTCCCTTTCCCATGCATTGTCAGAAACGAATTTGGGGCCCTGCGAGGGCGTGTAATGAACCATGGTGCTTATGTTGCTTTTATGGTGCGTTTATCATTTCTGGGTTATGTTGTGAGATTTATGCCTTATACAGGTGCAGAGGGGTAACTTAGCTCGATGCATCCGGGGTAGCTTTGACCTCATGAGGGCGCGCGTCTCTGGGCACCTGATGGGGCTTCCCCACTGTTGATTCGGGTAACATTGCGAAGCTGCATCGCGAAGCTGCAAAAACTTGTTAAGAAATCTTTAACCCTTCCTGCACGAGGCCTCGGGTATGGGCTGGTTATTTCCAAACGCACTGCATCGCGGTTCCCGTGGGGCACGGACTAAAGGGGGATGCGCCGATCAAAAACTCAAACAAGAACGCCCCGTGGAGACCAGGGGAGTGCGCATGCACATACTACCTGTACAGCCCCCCTCGCGGGGCGTGCGAGGGAGAACGTCAGGCAACTGCCGCCCTCCCTGGCGAAAAACAAAGGATCGAGGGAAGAAACAGAAGGAAGAGGCAAGCCAATGAGAAACACTGGAACTCCAAATTTCATTAACGGAAAAGAGGCAAGCCAACTACAGAACGCAAATGAACATCCGCATTCGGCACCTAGTCAGTCTTCTCACCAGCGCGGAGCTAATGATGCCACTAGGATGTGGGAGGGAGCCCCCGAGGCCCGAGGGCGGCACTCCGGAGACTCCGTGGCATGTACAGCCCCACTCATTATTACGTGAGAGTGTCACAAGCGGAGACCTTCACAGGCATTGGGCCTTGCTTCATGTGTAGAACTTCCGGAGGTGTTGGATGTTCTAGGCGTTCTGGATGGGGACCCCGACCTGCATCTCTAGGCACGCGGTGCCAGGCCTGGAGACGCGGGCAATCCTAAATGGGCCCTCCCACATGGGTGAGAGCTTATGCAGCCCTTCCCTGGAGAGCACCCGCCTCAGGACGAGATCACCCACCTCAAGTGTCCTGAAGCGGACGCTGCGACAGTGGTACCGTCGCAGCGCCTGCTGGTATCTTGCCGCTCGGAGCGAGGCTTCACGATGGCATTCCTCCCCTACATGAGGTCCATCCCCCGCATGGCGTCCTGCTGCGTCTCATCGAATTCCAGGACCTGCACGGAGCGATGCCTGACCTCGTGAGGGAGAACCGCTTCTTCTCCGTAGACGAGGAAGAACAGGGTCTTGCCTGTTGGCTTGGTGGCGGTGGTACGGATGGACCACATCACAGACTGGATCTCGACGTGCCAGCCCTTGCCACAGGCTTCGAGCTTCTTCTTGAAGGTCCTGGTATTGAGGCCTCTCAGGACCTCGGTGTTGGCGCGTTCAGCTTGGCCGTTGCTCCTGGGGTGTGCCACCGAAGCGTAGTAAATCTGCGTTACAAGGTTAGCACAATAGGTCTTGAAGAGATTGCAAGTAAACTGCGAGCCGTTGTCGGTGATGATGCGGTTAGGGACCCCGAACCGGCTTACGAGGCCCTTGATGAACTTAACTGCTGACCCGGCTGGGATGGTATGGACGGCTTCAACCTCTGCACATTTGGTGAACTTGTTGATGGCTACGTAGAGGTAGCGGTAGCCCCCAGGCGCTCGCGGGAACGGACCCAGGATGTCCAGCCCCCAGACCGCGAAGGGCCACGAAAGCGGGATAGTCTGGAGGCCCTGAGCTGGCTGGTGGATTTGCTTGGCATGGAACTAGCATGCCTCACAGGACCTTACCAGCTCGGTCGCGTCGTTGAGTGTCGTGGGCCAGTAGAACCCGTTGCGGAACGCCTTGCCAACCAGGGTATGTGACGATGAGTGATGCCCGCAGTCTCCACCGTGTATGTCAGCCAACATCTCGTTCCCCTGCTCCCTGGAGATGCATCGCAAGGAAACATCATTTGGTCGTTTTTGAAGGAAATATGCCCTAGAGGTAATAATAAAGTTGTTATTTATATTTCCTTATATCATGATAAATGTTTATTATTCATGCTAGAATTGTATTAGCCGGAAACTTAGTACATGTGTGAATACATAGACAAACAGAGTGTCACTAGTATGCCTCTACTTGACTAGCTCGTTAATCAAAGATGGTTAAGTTTCCTAGCCATGGGCAAAGAGTTTTCATTCGATGAATGGGATCACATCATTAGAGAATGATGTGATTGACTTGACCCATCCGTTAGCTTAGCACAATGATCGTTTAGTTTACTGCTATTGCTTTCTCCATAACTTATACACGTTCCTATGACTATGAGATTATGCAACTCCCGGATACCAGAGGAACACTTAGTGTGCTATCAAACGTCACAACGTAACTGGGTGACTATAAAGATTCTGTACAGGTGTCTCCGATGGTGTTTGTTGAGTTGGCATAGATCGAGATTAGGATTTGTCACTCCGTGTATCGGAGAGGTATCTATGTGCCCTCACGGTAATGCACATCACTATAAGCCTTGCAAGCAATGTAACTAATGAGTTAGTTATGGGATTTAGCATTACGGAACAAGTAAAGAGACTTGCCAGTAACGAGATTGAACTAGGTATTGAGATACCAACGGTTGAATCTCTGGCAAGTAACATACCGATGACAAAGGGAACAATGTATGTTGTTATGCGGTTTGATCGATAAAGATCTTCATAGAATATGTAGGAACCAATATGAGCATCCAGGTTCCGCTATTGGTTATTGACTAGAGATGAATCTCGGTTGTGTGTACATAGTTCTCGAACCCGTAGGGTCCGCACACTTAACGTTCGATGACGATTGGTATTATGAGTTTATGTGTTTGATGTACCGAAGGTTGTTCGGAGTCCTGGATGAGATAAAGGACATGACGAGGAGTCTCAGAATGGTCGAGACATAAAGATCGATATATTGGAAGCCTATGTTCGGACATCGGAATGGTTCCGGGTGAGTTCGGGCATATACCAAAGTACCGGAAGGTTACCGGAACCCCTCGGGAAGTATATGGGCCTTATTGGGCCATACTGGGAGAAAGGAGAAGGGAGCCTAGGAGGGGGCACCTGTAACACCCTCGATGTGGCTATATCTCCCACGTGTCGGAGCACAACTTAGAGGCATAGCCGCATAGTAGGCATGTCGCAAGAGGGGTAATCTTTACACATCCCATGTACTGAATAAGAAAGGGATAAAGAGTTGGCTTACAATTGCCACTTCACACAATACATAAATATAGCATTACATCATCCAGATACAAACAGGGTCCGACTACGGAACCAAAATAAAGACAACCCCAAATGCATAGGTCCCCGATCATCCCGACTGGGCTCCACTACTGATCAACTAGAAACGAAACAACACAACGAACACGAACTTCATCGATCTCCCACTTGAGCTCAGCTGCGTCATCTGCACTGGTATCAACGGCACCTGCAACTGGTTTTGGAAGTAATCTGTGAGCCACGAGGACTGAGCAATCTCACACCCGCGAGATCAAGACTATTTAAGCTTATGGATAGGAAAAGGTAGTGAGGCGGAGCTGCAGCAAGCACTAGCATATATGGTGGCTAACTTACGCAAATAAGAGCGAGAAGAGAAGCAAAGCAACGGTCGTGAACTAGAAATGATCAAGAAGTGATCCTGAAACTACTTACGTCAAACATAACACAAGAACCGTGTTCACTTCCCAGACTCCGCCGGAAAGAGACCATCACGGCTACACACGCGGTTGATTCATTTTAATTAAGTTAAGTGTCAAGTTCTCTGCAACCGGACATTAACAAATTCCCATCTGCCCATAACTGCGGGCACGGCTTTCGAAAGTTCAAACCCTGCAGGGGTGTCCTAACTTAGCCCATCACAATCTCTCACGGTCAACGAAGGATATTCCTTCTCCCAGGAAGACCCGATCAGACTCGGAATCCCAGTTACAAGACATTTCGATAATGGTAAAACAAGACCAGCAAAGCCGCCCGAATGTGCCGACAAATCCTGATAGGAGCTGCACATATCTCGTTCTCAGGGCACACCGGATTGTCCAAGATTCCGGTAGGCCAACCCAGAGTTGCCCCTGGTGGTCACTGGCTGCTGACAGGTTGGACCAACACTCAGAGAGCACTGGCCCGGGGGTTTAAAACAAAGATGACCCTTGAGTCTGCAGAACCCAAGGGAGAAAGGCTTAGGTGGCAAATGGTAAAACCAAGGTTGGGCCTTGCTGGAGGAGTTTTATTCAAAGCGAACTGTCAAGGGGGTCCCATTCCCCCAACCGTGTAAGGAACGCAAAATCAAGGAACATAACACGGTATGACGGAAACTAGGGCGGCAAGAGTGGAACAAAATATCAGGCATAAGGCCGAGCCTTCCACCCTTTACCAAGTATATAGATGCATTAAAGTAAACAAGATATAATAATGATATCCCAACAAAATCCATGTTCCAACATGGAACAACTTCGTCTTCACCTGCAACTAGCAATGCTATAAGAGTGGCTGAGCAAAGCGGTAACATAGCCAAACAACGGTTTGCTAGGAAAGGTGGGTTAGAGGCTTGACATGGCAATATCGGAGGCATGATAAGCAAGTGGTAGGTATCGTGGCATGGCAAAAGAGCGAGCAACTAGCAAGCAAAGATAGAAGTGATTTCGAGGGTATGGTCATCTTGCCTGAGATCCCGCAAGGAAGAAGAACGAGTCCATGAAGAAGACAAACGGACATAGTCGAACGGATCCTCACAAACGCGACATTATCGGAACTAACCTAAAGAGGCAACACCGGAAAGAAGCAAACAACATGGTAAACAACCACCACATAAGCATGACATGATGCCCAACCAAGTATGATGCATATCCGCTTTAATGATACATGGCATGGAAAAGTGCACAAACAATCCTACAAATTAAGTGAAGCTTAATATGCAACGAGTTGCATATTGACGGAACACCACATGACTTATTTAGTTCACTCCCGGTTAGGTACTCAACAAAATTAAATGTTGGTTAACATGGCAAGAGGAGAAGCATAAAGAAATTATCTATTTAGGCAAGTTTAAATGAGGCCGGAAACAATAAACAACAATTCTGGTAAAACCTCATGTGCATTTAGTAATTTAAGCAAACAACACTTTTAACCATTTTAAATGTTGTTATCATGATGCTGATGACATGTGCAAGTTTATGCAATTTTTAATTAAATATTGACATGAGCATATTATGGGGCATTTGTCACCGTGGCGGAAACGAAAGGGGTGCCACGACAACGAATCCGAAAGTGATGCCACGGCAACATATCGGTTTCCGGTAACTCAATTGAGATGCCGGTGCAAAAGGAAGTGTGATGGGAGCGTGTCGTGCAAGATGGTGGGGTGATCCCGGTAACCGGGTTCCCACGAGTTAGCGGCAGAAGAGGAGGACCGAGCAAGTGACAACTCGGGCACGATGCAAACATAGGGTGCAACTCATACATCACACAACATGCATTCATTCCGCGGGTCATCGTCTCGGCGGTTATACCCTCGAAGCGTGCAATCGGGATGGTTCAGGTTCATCGAGGGAAGTAGAGGAAGTAGTGGTACTATCGGTCCTCGACAGTAGTTGTACTCATTTCATCGTGGAAGTAGTGATACATGGGCCATAGTCGTACACACTCCATAGAGGATTGGGGTCGCGGCGAGGAAGTTTACATCCACTGGGTCGATGGTAGGGGCACACACATTCGAGAGGAACTCAGCGTTTCGTAGCGGTGTAGGGGTACATGTTTCGAAGGTGAACTTGATGAATTCGAATCCCTTCGGGGTTGTCGTGGTACTTGGGGTCTTCGGACCCGCCGGTCTCGTTCTTGCGACATAGTTGAACTTGAAGTTTTGGTTCATGGGTCTTCGGCGACGGTAGTCGTTCACTTGACGGCAGTGGACGAACTTGGCGGTCCTCGTCGTCCTGGTACTTGGCGTTATTCCCTATTCGGGGTCGAGCTTGACGTGTCGACCTTCGATGGAGGCAGGAGCGGGGTTTGACGGTGGATCTCGGGAGCAAACCCCAACACAGAAGACCACAGGGGCTCGAGGCTGCAGGGTCACGTGCAGGAAGCGGAGCAGGGTCGAGTGGCGCTGGAAACGAATCCGAAAAAGGAGAAGGGCGGGGCGGAGCTTGCCGGGGCGACGTGCGGGTGCAGAGGCGGCCATGAATGGCGAAACAGCAAGGGGGAGGCAGATGGCGGCGGAGCAGGGAACATGGTGCGTCGACAGCAGAGGCATGACGCTGGTCGTGGTCGCCGGCACGACGATACAGCACAGACGATGTGGCAGGGAGGCGGCGAGCTTGAAGCCGAATGGAGGGAGGAGGAGGTGCGGGCGCGAGGAGGTGAAGCAGACGACGGTGAGGCCGGAGGAACTGGCAGGGCTCGACGGCGACTTGCTGCTGGCAGCGCGCTCCAGCGAGGCCGGCATCAAGCCGCGTGGCCCGCGGGCATGCAACGAGGGTGAGGAGACAGCCCCAGGCGTGGGGAAAGGCAGCAAGGCGCCGGGTCGCGCGTGGGGTGGCCTTCCTGATGGACCTCGGTGGCGGCGGAGGCATGGGACGATGAACAGGAGGCGCAAGGCGGTGGCTCACAAGGAACGAGAGGGAGATGGTGAGAGAGAGATCGAGGGGATCGGACTCTGGCTGGCGGTGCTTGGGGGAACGAAGGAGAAGGAGGGGTTCGAGGGAGATGGGCTAGGTTTAGGTGGGAGTGGGGCGCTGGGCCTTAGGAGAGGGATGGGCCGGTGCTGGGGAAAAGGATGGGCCTGGTGGGAGTGGGGCGCTGGGAAAGCTGGCAGGGGCGCTCTCTCTCCCTCATACTTATTTCTAAAACAGAAAAAAAAACAAAGAAGAGAAGAAAAAGGAAGGAGGTGTTAGGGAAGAAGTTGGACATGTAGATGATTTTCCCGGACTCACAAAAATACGAGGAATTTGACAAAAATGGCCTGACGAATTTTAGAGGAAGTAAAATCCACACGTGTTGGATTTAACTCGACAAGTTCGAATTTCGAAACCCAATCAAATGAACTCCAAATGGGTTGAAATTATAGGAGGTGACCCTACACAATATATGTGATTTATGGGCAGATTTAGAACATTTATGGGTAAAGTAAAATTGCCACTCAATTTTACTAAAAGGCCCCAAAGGAAGAAGGGGAAGTTGACAAGGATAAAAGGAAATTTGAAGAGCGGTGCATATGTGTTTGTGGGTGATTCCAAGCCAATGGAATGGTTTAATATAGCTCCCTAAATATCGGGAGGGTATGTTATAAAGAGAACTCACCATGTGAGTTCCCTCGATTTAAATGGACCGAAGATCCATGCAATTTATTTAGGTGAGATGCAAAAGATTTATGGCATGATGGCATGATGACATGAAACAATGCAAAAGATGCAATGATGAAATGCAACATGCAAGCAAATGACATGGCAACGTCAGCGAATAACTGGAAGACACCTGGCATATCGGTCTCAGGGCGTCACAGCCCCCCCCCCCAAGCCCAATCCGAATTGGGTGCCCCCCCATTCCTTCCCCCTGTCTCCCCCTTCCTTCCTCTCCTAATACAACGAGGGAAGGGGGGAATCCTACTCCCGGTGGGAGGACTACCCTTGGGCGCGCCATAGAGGGGACGGCCCTTCCCCTCCTCCACTCCTTTATATACGGGGGAGGGGGCACCCCATAGACACACAAGTTGATTATTTAGTCGTGTGCGGTGCCCCCCTCCATAGATTTTGTCAGGACCCCGACTCGATGTCACATCGACCTAGCCGGTAACACCTCATATCACTTTGCGGCCTCACGCACGGTATCCCCACGGGTGTCGCCTTACCTTTGCCCGGGATCGTTTGCGCCTTTTGGCTCACGTATATGATAGTGTCGCTAGCATCCATATGATAAGGAGCCCGGGCTGACATGACTAGTCGTAAACCCAAAGTGGCACAGACTTACAGGGACAGGCATCCATGACCCAGCTTCGAACGTGTCGGTCATCAGCAAGTGGGTCCGGGCTATAGCACTGGGCTAGCAGGACTCCGGTAAACCGGGCTGTAGCGGGCTAACAGGACTCCGGTACTCAAAGCGTGACATTTCCCCGAAGGGACAGACACAGGAACGAAGAAGGACACATGCCGGCCAGCCTAAGTGTTCCAGAGCAGTAGCAAGCTACCATGGCTCAGCGGTAACACTAGGAGACATTTCCCGGTAAGAGAGGCTACTAAAGATAAACAACTAGGTAGTCAGATCCCACACATACCAAGCATTTCAATCATTCACACAATATGCTCGATATGTGCAAATACAACGAAGCATCACAACATGACTCTACGACACAAGTACTTTATTTAAGGCTCAGAGAGCCGTACATAACATACACAAGGTACGGGTCACACGACCCAGCATTCAAGTCATACAGTCATACAAACCAGCAGCGGAGGTAACTTGTCTGAGTACAGACAACTAGTAAAATAAAAGAGGCTTGGAAAGCCTAGCTATACTACATGGTCCTTCACAAGCTCAGGGTCACCACCTGGGTCTTTAGCCTACTCGTTGATGTCAACGTCTACATAGAACCCATCAGAAGGGGTTGCAGCGTCTTCTGTAAAAAATGTAAATTATAGCAACATGAGTACAAAGGTACTCAGCAAGACTTACATCAGATCCTACGTACATGCATATTATCAAGAAGGGTTGGTGGAGTTATTGCGGCAAGCCAGCTTTGACTCTTGGCTAGACTATCCTACGATACTTCAACTTGAAATGGTTTTGCGCACACGAGTCCACTACTCACCACTTCAATACACTACAGAGGATCCACCTCCGTCTTCCTACGGAAGAGCCATCCTCGGCACTCACACTTATCTTGAGGCTTTTAGTAGTTTCCATTTAATTATCTATGAACTGTATAGGCAACCAAGTAGTCCTTTACCGCGGACGCGGCTATTCGAATAGATCATGATAACCCTGCAGGGGTGTACTTCTTCATACACGCTCTCACCACTTACCGTCGTTTACACGACATGTACTCGGCAACCTTCAAGCGGAAGCCCAACGTGGGTGTCGGCCACGACCTACCTAATCACCTAAGCCTCCAGTCCAGGTTTATCGCCTATCCAGGTTCCATCCGCAGGGAGTCCGGCCGAGGTTTCCCATACGGCCCCGAACGATGTGAACAGGGTTCCCGAGATACCTAACGGGTATTCGGTACACCGTGCCACGTACCTACCGCATCACAGCCCACCCCTACGGTCAGCGCTGTCCATGGCCTCCAGTAGGCTACAAACACCAGAAACTACTTGCAACTCCTGGACAGAGAGCTAGGGTGATTAAGAAGTCGAGCGGGGTCATATTTCAGGGCCCAATGCATGGTAGTAGCTGTATCTTAAATCACACATACAGATCTCAGTGCTTAAGGTCGGCTTCAATGAAACAACCCACCATGTACTCCTACATGGCCTCTCATCGATACCTTTACCAAATCGTGTTCACCACACCACTCTCATTACCGACATAATCATTTCACTCTAGCCCATCACCTAGATGAACCAGACCTGACACGACTCTAAGCATAGCAGGCATAGCAAGGTAGGAACAACACATACATATGGCTCAATCAACTCCTACACATGCTAGTGGGTTTCATCTAGTTACTGTGGCAATGACAGGTCATGCAGAGGAAATGGGTTCAACTACCGTAGCACACAGCAGTTTGAAACGCGTTGTCTTAATGCAGTAAAAGAGAGCAGGAGCGAGAACATGGGATTGTATCGATATGATCAAATGGTTGGTTGCTTGCCTGATGGTTCGATGCACTAATACGGTTCTTCGTTAGGGTAATCACGGTACTCCTCGGAGGTAGAACCTGTCGCAAAGGACACTGATACACAACCATCACCAAACAATGTGCAACAATATGATGCATGCATGAAACATGGCAATATGAGTGTGTTGGGCTAATGCAACTAAGACCAGAAGGGTTTGAACAAATTTGAATCAAAGATTCAAATTTCAAACTCAAACATGGCCTTTTAAAGTGTTTTTTCCTTGTTCTGCTTAAAACATCAATTTAACTTGTTTGATCATGCATGAAAATAGCACAGATGGATAGATTGGATTTTTCTGATCATTTTTCATATATAATTTGTCCAATTTGGAGTTACAGAATAAAAGTTATGAATTTTTAAAGTTTAAATAATATTCTGGAATTTCCTGATTTAATTTAAATCCAGAAATATAAATATTGCGCCAGCATGACGTCAGCATGACGTCAGTGGTCAACTGCGACTGGCTGAGGTCAAACCTGACGTGTGGGGTCCACACGTCAGTGACAGGGGGGTTTAACAGGGTTAATTTAATTCTAATTAGGAATTAGTGGCGCTGGGGCCCACTGGTCAGTGTCACAGGGGGTAGTTAGTTTAACTAATTCGGTTAGTGCTAATTCTAATTAGCTAACAGGGCTGGGCCCACCTGTCAGGGACACAGGGGGGTTCCTGCCGTGGTCAAGGTGGGTCAAACCCACCGGCGACATGACGCCGGCGAGGCCCGAGACGGCAGCGCGATGCGGAAACGCGCTACAGGGCACGGGCGAGGCCGTGCTTGGGCTCGTTGGAGAGCCCTTGCTCTCGCGCGTCGAACGGTGGTGGTGGCCGTGCCTGAGGTGGCCGGTACCGACGACGGCGAGCTCGCGAGCGGCGGCCGGGGTTCGGCCAACGGTGGGTTAGGCGATGCAGGGCGCTAGGGGAGGCGTTGGTGCGTGCTACGTGCTCCTGGTGAGGTGTGGAGCACGATGGTGTGCTCGGCTTCGAGCTACAACGGCTCCAGCCACGGCGGCGACGAGGCACGGCGGCGGCGAGCTTCGGGGCTCAAGGGGACGGCAACTACAGGATGCTAGAGACGACGGGGCAAGGGGGAATCGGGTCAGCGGCTCACCGCGGAGCTGCAGGGATGGTTAGCGGGCTCGGGGACGTCCGGTAGCTCTCGATTCGACGGCGACGATCTCCGGTGGCCGAGGAGGGGAACGGCGACGTGGGCGGCGATGCAGGGCTTCCGGAGGGGCTTGGCTTGGTGGGGAGGAAGAGGGGGTCGCGGCGGAGCTCCTGAGCTCAGCGGAGGGGCGAGGGGTGGCCGAAGACGGCTGCTATGGCGAACGGCGGCGATGGTGGTGTTCGGCCGTGTGAGAGAGAGAGCGAGGGAGAGGAGGGAAGAACCGAGGGAGAGTGAGAGAGAGCAGGGGAGGGCGTGGCGTCGTCCGGGGCATCGAGGGCGACGAGAAGGGCGCCAGGTAGGCAGGCAGGGAGGTGGCGTGGCGCGGTGGCGTGCGCGCGCGCCGGCCACACTCCCCTCCCTCTGTCGAGGACGAAGACGACAGAGGAGGGAGGCGGGCTGGGCCGCCTGCTGGCTGGGCCGGCCAGATGGCTGGGCTGCACAGGGAGGAGCCCAGGTAAGCTCCTCCTTTTATTTATTTTTCTGTTTTCTAATTTCTGACATTTGTTTTGATTTAAATAAAATATTAAATCATTTATTTACCTTATGCCAATTTTTGCAGGAGCTAGATATATTATTCCAGAGCTCCTTTATATTTGGCATAATATTTGGACATATATTAATATATATAACTAATATATTTCCAATGCAAATATTTATGCATTAATTCCAAATGCCCAAATTAAATACCTATGAGCTCTTAAAAATATTGGTTTGATTTTTATCTCTGTCCAATATTTTCAGAGAGCAACATGAGCATTTTCTTGGACCCTTTTGGAGAAATTTTTATTTGGGTCATTTTTCAGAAATGATTCTGAGGGTTTCACAAATCCCCATTTCAATTTAAATGGAATTTTAAACATGATGCACACATTCTGATGCATGACTAGCTAGGGTGTGACAGATTTCCACCTCGGTCATATTGTTTTAGAGCTTAGGCGAAGCCTTATGTCAGTAACTTCATCATCACCGTCATCACGCCGTCGTGCTGACGAAACTCTCCCTCGACACTCAGCTGGATCTAGAGTTCACGGGACGTCGCCGAACTGAACGTGTGCAGATCGGGGAGGTGTCGTACCTTCGGTTCTAGGATCAGTCGGATTGTGAAGACGTACGACTACATCAACCGCGTTGTCATAACACTTCTGCTTACGTTCTACGAGGGTACGTAGACAACACTCTCCCCTCTCCTTGCTATGCATCACCTAGATGGATTTTGCGTGTGCGTAGGATTTTTTTGAAATTACTGCGTACCCAACAGTGGCATCCGAGCCAGGTCTATGCGTAGATGTTATATGCACGAGTAAAACACAGTGGGCGTGGGTATATACATATTGCTTGCCATCACTAGTTGATTCTTGATTCAGCGGTATTGTTGGATGAAGCGACTCAGACCGACATTACGCGTACGCTTACGCGAGACTGGTTCTACCGACGTGCTTCGCACACAGGTGGCTGGTGGGCGTTAGTTTCTCCAACTTTAGTTGAATCGGATTCAATGAACAGGGTTCTTTCTGAAGATCAAAAAACAATCACTATACCGCATTGTGATTTTTGATGCGTAGGTAAGAACGGTTCTTGCTCAGCCCATAGCAGCCACGTAAAACTTGCAACAACAAAGTAGAGGACGTCTAACTTGTTTTTGCAGGGTATGTTGTGATGTGATATGGTCAAGACATGCTACTAAATTTTATTGTATGAGATGATCATGTTTTGTAATAGAGTTATCGGCAACTCGCAGGAGCCATATGGTTGTCGCTTTATTGTATGAAATGCAATCGCCATGTAATTGCTTTACATTATCACTAAGCGGTAGCGATAGTCGTAGAAGCAATACTTGGCGAGACGAGAACGATGCTTCGATGGAGATCAAGGTGTCAAGCCGGTGACAATGGTGATCATGACGGTGCTTTGGAGATGGAGATCAAAGGCACAAGATGATGATGGCCATATCATATCGCTTATATTGATTGCATGTGATGTTTATCCTTTATGCATCCTATTTTGCTTAGTTCGGTGGTAGCATTATAAGATTATCTCTCACTAAATTTCAAGGTATAAGTGTTTTCCCTGAGTATGCACCATTGCTACAGTTTGCCGTGCCGAGACACCATGTGATGATCGGGTGTGATAAGCTCTACATTCACATACAACGGGTGCAAGCTAGTTTTGCACACGCGGAATACTCGGGTTGAACTTGACGAGCCTAGAATATGCAGATAAGGCCTCAGAACACTGAGACCGAAAGGTCGAGCATGAATCATATAGTAGATATGATCAATCTAGTGATGTTCGCCATTGAAAACTACTCCATCCCATGTGATGATCGGACATGGTTTAGTTGATATGGATCACGTGATCACTTAGATGACTAGAGGGATGTCTATCTAAGTGGGAGTTCTTAAGTAATTTGATTAATTGAACTTTAATTTATCATGAACTTAGTACCTGATAGTATTTTGCATGTCTAAGGTGTTGTAGATAGATGGCTCGTGTTGTTGTTCCATTGAATTTTAATGTGTTCCTAGAGAAAGCTAAGTTGAAAGATGAAGGTAGCAATTACACAGAATGGGTCCGTAACTTGAGGATTATCCTCATTGATGCACAGAAGAATCACATCCTGGAAACACCTCTAGATGACAAACCCGCTGCAGGAGCAACGCCATATGTTATGAACATCTGGCAGAGCAAAGCTGATGACTACTCGATAATTCAGTGTGCCATGCTTCACGGCTTAGAACCGGGACTTCAATGACATTTTGAATGTCATGGAGCATATGAGATGTTCCAGGAGTTGAAGTTAATATTTCAAGCAAATGCCCGGATTGAGAGATATGAAGTCTCCAATAAGTTCTACAGCTGCAAAATGGAGGAGAATAGTTCTGTCATTGAACATATACTCAGAATGTCTGGGTACCACAACCACTTGACTCAGCTGGGAGTTAATCTTCCTGATGATAGCGTCATTGACAGAGTTCTTCAATCACTGCCACCAAGCTACAAGAGCTTCGTGATAAACTATAATATGCAAGGGATGGATAAGACGATTCCCGAGGTCTTCGCAATGCTAAAGGCTGCGGAGGTAGAAATCAAGAAGGAGCATCAAGTGTTGAAGGTCAACAAGACCACCAGTTTCAAGAAAAAGGGTAAAGGGAAGAAGGGGAACTTCAAGAAGAACGGAAAGCAAGTTGCTGCTCAAGTGAAGAAGCCCAAGTCTGGACCTAAGCCTGAGACTGAGTGCTTCTACTGCGAAGGGACTGGTCACTGGAAGTGGAACTGCCCCAAGTATTTGGCGGAGAAGAAGGATGGCAAAGTGAAAGGTATATTTGATATACATGTTATTGTTGTGTACCTTACTAATGCTTGCAGTAGCGCCTGGGCATTTGATACTGGTTCTATTGCTAATATTTGCAACTCAAAACAGGGGCTACGGATTAAGCGAAGATTGGCTAAGGACGAGGTGACGATGCGTGTGGGAAATTGTTTCAAAGTCGATGTGATCGCCGTCGGCACGCTACCCCTACATCTACCTTCAGATTAGTTTTAGACCTAAATAATTGTTATTTGGTGCCAATGTTGAGCATGAACATTATATCTGGATTTTGTTTGATGCGACACGGTTATTCATTTAAATTAGAGAATAATTGTTGTTCTATTTATATGAATAATATCTTTTATGGTCATGCACCCTTGATGAGTGGTCTGTTTTTACTAAATATTGATAGTAGTGATACACATGTTCACAGTATTGAAGCCAAAAGATATAAGTTTAATAATGATAGTGCAACTTATTTGTGGCACCGCCGTTTAGGTCATATTGGTGTAAAGAGCATGAAGAAACTCCATGCTGATGGACTTTTGGAATCACTTGATTATAAATCACTTGATGCTTGTGAACCATGCCTCCTGGGCAAGAGGACTAAGACTCCGTTCTCCAGAACAATGTAGCGAGCAAAAGACTTGTTGGAAATAATACATACTGATGTATGCGGTCCGATGAGTGTTGATGCTCGCGGCGGGTATCATTATTTTCTTACCTTCACAGATGATTTGAGCAAATATGGGTATATCTACTTGATGAAACATAAGTCTGAAACATTTGAGAAGTTCAAAGAATTTCAGAGTGAAGTGAAAAATCATCGTAACAAGAAAATTAAGTTTCTATGATCTGATCATGGAGGTGAATATTTGAGTTATGAGTTTGGTCTTCATTTGAAACAATGTGGAATAGTTTCGCAACTCATGCCACCTGGAACACCACAGCGTAATGGTGTGTCCAAACGTCGTAACCGCACTTTATTATATATGGTGCGATCTATGATGTCTCTCACAGATTTACCGCTATCGTTTTGGGGTTATGCTTTAGAGATGGTTGCATTCACGTTAAATAGGGCACCATCAAAATCCGTTGAGATGACATCTTATGAACTATGGTTTGGCAACAAACCCAATTTGTCGTTTCTTAAAGTTTTGGGTTGCGATGCTTATGTAAAAAAGCTTCAACCTAATAAGCTCGAACCCAAATCGGAGAAATATGTCTTCATAGGATACCCAAAGGAAACTGTTGGTACACCTTCTATCACAAATCCGAAGGTGATAGAGACGAGGGGCCCGATCTTTCGATGAGATGGTGGCTATCGTTTTGGTGGAAGTCGACTTTGACGATTCGACTACGAACGTGCGAGGACGTTGCGCCTTAGCAATCACTAAACCAACTCCGAAAGGTTATTGACCACGCCGGAGCACGATCAACCTGACCACGAGGGTCTATTTCCTGGAAGCAACGAAGAACAAGAAAGAAATTGAAATTGCAATCTGGGTATTGCGAATATAAGAGGAAAGCTTTATTAATGAAGGTGGGGTTCTGTGACGTCTTGGTCTGGTCATTGGACACAAACGAAGTACGCGAAGTTGCAGCTATGGCGAACTTTTAATCTAAAAAAAACCCAAAGTCTAAACGATGCCCTAAGGGCTGTATATATGGAGGAAGAGGGGGAATTTCGTGGCCCTTGGAGGAGGGGTCCGAAACCAACCCTAACTCTTGTTTCCCCACACATACGGACTCTAAAAATAGCCTATACTTAAGTATTTCGAAAATACATGGGTCTGGCCCAATAAAAAGGTGATGCAGCACCTAGAATAGCCTCTGGACGAAATTTATGAAGTGGCATCTTGTATATTTCATCCAAGGCTTCATGCACTCCTTATGGTGGCTTCAAAGTCCTGAAACCATCACTTGTAACTCCGTTCTGGATCCCCATGCACATGCCATCATCTCCATGCTTGGTCTTGCTCCAGTGTTCATCCCTCTTATCCATGCCAGGCCCTTCATTTGTAAGCAAAACAAATGTGTCCAATTTAGGCAGCATCATATTCTCATGAACATTAGAATCATTATCAAGAAACGAAAGTACCAGATAATTTAATTGGCATGCGCAAGCTCTAGTAATTGGTCCAGTATGTATAGCAGCAGGGGCTGTGGGTGTAACAATGGTATTGATGTCCTCATCATCCTCCCCTTCTTGAAAAGAAGTCGTCCTCGATGAAAGCTCATCTTCCTCACCCAAATAAGGCTTCAAATCTGCAATGTTAAAGTGGGACTAACCCCAAAATCTGCAGGCAGCTCAAGTTTATATGCATTATCATTTATTTTCTCTAACACCTTAAAAGGACCATCAACACGTGGCATTAGCTTTGATTTGCGCAAATTAGGAAATCTATCCTTACGCAAATGTAACCAAACAAGATCTCCAGGTGCAAACACAACATGTTTTGTACCCTTATCTCCAGCAAGTTTATATTTAGCATTCATACGCTCAATGTTTTCCTTAGTTAACTCATGCATTTTTAAAATCAATTCAACACGTTCTTTAGCATCAAAATTAACCTTCTCCGAAGATGGAAGAGACAACAAATCAATAGGTGCATGAGGTAGGAAACCATACACAATTTCAAAAGGGCACATCTTAGTAGTAGAATGCAATGAACAATTATAAGAAAATTCAATATGAGGCAAGCATTCTTCCCACATTTTCTTATTATTCTTAAAACAGCCCTAAGCATAGTAGACAATGTTCTATTGACTACTTCAGTTTGTCCATCAGTTTGGGTGTGACAAGTAGTACTAAAAAGCAGTTTAGTCCCCAATTTAGCCCATAAACATCTCCAAAAGTGGCTAAGAAATTTAGTATCATGATCTGAAACAATAGTATTTGGCACACCATGCAAGCGAATAATTTCACGAAAGAACAAATCAGCAACATTAACAGCATCATTGCTTTTATGACATGGTATAAAGTATGCCATTTTCGAGAATCTATCCATGACAACAAATATGCTATCCCTCCCCTTCGTTGTTCGAGGTAAACCTAAAACAAAGTCCATAGATATATCCTCCCCAGGAACACTACGTACCGGCAAAGGCATATATAAACCATGAGGATTGAGTCGTGACTTAGCTTTTTGACATGTAGTGCAACGAGCAACAAAACGCTCAACATCCCATCTCATCTTTGGCCAAAAGAAATGTGTAGAAAGTATATCCTCTAGCTTCTTGATGCCAAAGTGTCCCATTAATCCTCCTCCATGCACCCCCTGCAACAACAAAAGACGAACGGAGCTAGCTGGAATGCATAGCTTGTTAGCACGAAACACAAATCCATCATTAAGGACAAACTTGTTCCAAGTTCTCCCTTCCTTACAATTCTGCAATACATTTTTAAATTCAGCATCATGCATATATTGATATTTGATGGTCTCCAAACCAAATATTTTAAAGTCAAGTTGTGAAAGCATAGTATAACGATGAGACAAAGCATCAGCAATAACATTTTCTTTACCCTTCTTGTGTTTAATGACATACAGGAAAGTCTCAATGAATTCAACCCATTTAGCATGTCTACGGTTCAGTTTTGCTTGACTTTTAATGTGTTTCAAAGATTCATGATCAGAATGTATAACAAATTCCTTGGGCCATAAATAATGTTGCCATGTTTCTAAGGTCTGAACAAGAGCATGTAATTCTTTATCATAAGTAGAATAGTTTAGACTAGTCCCACTCAATTTTTCAGAAAAGTATGCAACAGGTTTGCCATCTTGTAATAACACACCTCCTAATCCAATTCCACTAGCATCACATTCAAGCTCAAAAGTCTTATTAAAATCAGGAAGTTGGAGTGAAGGAGCATTTGTCAACTTATCTTTCAATATCGTGAAGGCTTCTTCCTGTGCGGTACCCCAAACAAAAGGCACATCCTTCTTTGTAAGCTCGTTGAGAGGTGCAGCAATGGTGCTGAAATCTCTCACAAAACGCCTATAGAAACCAGCAAGGCCAAGGAAACTCCTCACTTGTGTGACCGTTTTAGGCTGCGGCCAACTCTTAATAGCTTCAATCTTGGCTTTATCAACTTCAATTCCCTGTGGAGTAACAACATAGCCAAGAAAAGATACTCGGTCGGTGCAAAAGGTGCACTTTCCAAGGTTACCAAACAAACGTGCATCACATAGAGCAATAAAAACAGCACATAAATGTTCCAAATGTTCCTCCAAAGATTTGCTATAAATGAGTATATCATCAAAATAGACTACCACAAATCGTCCAATGAAAACATGTAAAACTTCGTTCATTAACCTCATGAAAGTACTAGGTGCATTAGTTAACCCAAAAGGCATGACTAACCACTCATATAATCCAAACTTAGTTTTAAATGTCGTTTTCCATTCATCTCCCAATTTCATACGAATTTTATGGTATCCACTACGCAAATCAACTTTGGAGAATATTGTAGAGCCACTCAATTCATCAAGCATGTCATCTAGCCTAGGAATAGGATGACGATAATGAATAGTAATATTATTAATGCCTCTACAATCAACACACATACGCGACGTACCATCCTTTTTCGGCACTAAAATGATAGGAACAGCACAAGGACTAAGGGATTCGCGTATATAACCTTTGTCGAGTAGCTCCTGTACTTGACGCATAATCTCCTTCGTCTCCTATGGATTGGTACGGTATGGAGCATGGTTGGGTAATGATGCACCGGGAATTAAGTCAATTTGATGCTCAATCCCTCGAATAGGTGGTAATCCTGGTGGCACGTCTTGTGGAAAGACGTCAGCGAACTCCTGCAAAATGTTAGTGACAGCAGGAGGCAAAGAGGAAGGCACGTCCTCGAATGAAAATAATGCCTCTTTGCACACAAAAGCATAGCAAACAGATTTGGTAAAATCTAGATCATCAATATCAGATTTGGTGGCAAGTAAACATGCACTTTTCAATTTAATTTCAGAAGCAACACTAGATGGTTTATTATTAGGCTTCTTTTGTTGCTCAAATTCTTTTGCCACAATCTGATTTTCACTCTTATTTTTCTCCTGTTTTGCTTTATTAGCTCTATTAATATCATCTTTCAAAATGGAATCAGGAGTCATAGGAAGCAAAGTAATATTTTTATCCTTATGAATAAGAGTATACTGATTGTTTCTACCATGGTGTACAGAATTTTTATCAAATTGCCATGGTCTACCAAGTAATAAGGAACATGCTTGCATAGGTACCACATCACAATCAACATATGTAGAGATACTAAAATGCACACGAACAGTACGTGTTACCTTAACCTTGCCGCTGTTGTTGAACCATTGGATGTAGTAAGGACGTGGATGTGGTCTTGTGGTGAGAGATAGCTTCTCCACCATATTCATGCTAGCCAAGTTGTTGCAGCTCCCTCCATCTATGATGACGCGAACAGAACGTTCCTTCACAACTCCCTTTGTATGAACAAATTATGCCTCTGCTTTTTGCTCAGCTTGTGTGACCTGCACACTCAAAACATGTTGAGCAACTAAACATTCATACATGTCAGTATCTTCAGGAGCCATGTATTGCGTCTCATGATCAGAATCATCTCCACCGTGTTCTTCACATGTAATAAGAGCCAAAGTCTCCTCATCATAGCCACTAGCGGACTCATACCCACCATCCTCAGTAGCAATCATCACACGCTAAGATTTGCATTCTCTCGCAAAATGTCCTCTTCCCTTACAAAGACGACAAATAATATCACTTGTGTGCCATGTTGATGCCATGGAAGAAGAAGAGCTCTGCGTAGGCCCGACAGGTGTGCTCTTGGCAGATAGTGGTGGTTGTGCCTGCTTTCTTGTATCGCGGTTGGAGGTGGCACCTGATGGAGATGCTGGTGCAGTGGAAGCAGAGGATGCACGTGGTGCCCATGATGAAGATCGACCTGCAGAAAAGTTAGTTCGCGCCAATGCCTGTCGATCCTGCACTTCACGTTCAGCTTTACAAGCAAGATGGAATAAATGAATGATATTAGTATACTCCTTATACTCTAGAATGGTCTGAATCTCTCTATTTAATCCACCCATAAAACGTGCAAGCATAACTTCATTCTCCTCAACAATACCACATCTAATCATGCCAGTTTGTAATTCCTGATAATATTCTTCTACAGAATTTTTTCCTTGACTTAAACGCTGCAATTTTTGAAGTAATTCACATAGATAATATGGTGGAACCCAACGAGTACGCATAGCAGTTTTCAAAGTAGCCCAAGTAGCTGGAATAGGATATGATCTACAATGCTCAGACCACCAAACACATGCAAAACTAGTGAAAGCACAAACAGCAGGAGGAACACGTCTCTCCTCGGGATATTGTAAACATGTAAATCGTTGTTCACTTTCTAACTCCCAAGTAAGATATATATCAGGAACATATCTATCCTCAAATGGTGGAATATTCAATTTCAGTTTAGGGAGATGGTCATGATCTCGTACCCGAGGGGGAGCCCTACCATTGCCATTATTTGCATGTGGACGACCTGGTGGTTGTGTTGTTGGTGGTTGCACGTAGTTATGATTTTGATCAACCTCATCCTCGTAATCTCCCGCAAAATCATCCTCCTCCGCATCAGCGGCAAGAGCCACAGAAGTATCAACAGCAGCACCAACAGTTTGGCCAGGTGCAAGAGGGAGACGGCTCGCTCGATGGAGGGCTATTTCGCGACATGGAGGTAGTCGTTGTTGTTGTTGTTGTAGAGGTGCGTTAGGTGCAGCCGGTGGTGGTGGTGGAAGATGCGCGAGCAATTCATTAAACTTGTTATCGAGCTTTGTTTCAAACGTCTTCTCCTTGCCATCTATCTTCTCCATGGCCTCTTCAAATCTGTTTAGCACATCTTGCACATGTCCACTCATCATTTGCTAAAATTTATCATGCAACTACTTATTCGTCATGTTCTCCCAGTCAGTCTCGTCGGCTTGTGATCCTGCCATGGTTAGCAGCAATAGAAGCACACAAGAATATGATCATGTAGACTACTAACAAGAGGTGGTGGGGGGTGTCACAAATCCGTCAAGCAAATCTCAAATTCTTACCAGTTCTTACCCAGCAGCAGGCGGCGATCGGCAACCGTCGTAGTCAAAACTCTCAAAGCTTGGATAGAGCGATTACTAGGGAGAGTCAAACGCACGACGTAGATGTATGTGGAGCTGGGAAGGCTTATAATATGGTAGCAAAAGGGTCAGCAATAATCAATTCATAGATGCAAAGTTGAATAAACGCTCAACGGTGGTACTGTGCTGGTCCTAGGCTAGACCGTGCTAGAGACGCGAGCCCAGAACACTAACAAAATCACGACGCTGCACGTAAACAAGGGAGGAGCACGCTCTGATTTTTTTTTCTTTTTTTCCACTTTTTTTTGCTCCGCAACAATTTTTTTTCGAAAAAGTCTACAAATGGTCCAAAAACTGCCTAGCCAGAATTTTCCAGACTTAGTTTTTTTCTGAGTTTGGAACTATTTTTCTTCTACGGGTAGCACGAAAGTTCGGGAGTCCTACTCTATCACGACTCGGAGTATCGCGTGATCTGGAAATCGAAAATAGAGTAACAAAATACTGGACTCGGACTAGGACTGGTGGCGGAGATGAATCTGGTGGAACTCGGACTTGTGGCGGCGATGAATCTGGTGGAACTCGGACTAGTGGCGGATATATGTTGCAGGTGGACTCGGATTAGCATGATGGAGGTGGATATGTGGTATATGGCAGCGGCGATGACGATGGTAGTATATGGCAGCGGTGATGACAATGGTGGTATATGGCAGCGGTGGCGATGATGGTGGTATATGGCAGCGGTGATGATGATGATGTGGCGGCGGCGTGACTACTTGTGAACAGAACTCGAAACTCTAAAGGACTAGACACTAAGACCAGCAACTAGACACGACGATGCAACCGCAAACTCAACAATGCAAAACCCTAAAAAGATTATGCAATGGCTCAGATTGGTTCGGATATGATGAACTAACCCTAATTTTTCTTGTGGCTTTTTCGTGGACTGTAGGTATGTGTAACGCCGTCGATGCGGCTATAGCTCCCACGTGTCGAGGCACGACTTAGAGACATAACCACATTGAAAGCAATGTCGCAAGTTAGGTAATCATTACAACATCCCATGTAATATATGATAAAAGGGGGAGATACATAGTTGGCTTACACTCGCCACATCACATCAGAGAACATAAATAACATCCATCATACAAACACTCATGGCCCGACTATGGCGCCAAAATAGAAGAAAACCCAACATGCGACAAGGCCCTGAATCGAACCCCAACTAGGCACCACTACTGATCATCGGGAAAGGAAACATAATAACGCTGAGAGTCCTCGTCGAACTCCCACTGGAGCTCGTACTCGTCACCTGGAGTGGAATCATCTGGACCTGCATCTGGAGTTATAGTAACTGTGAGCCACAGGGACTCAGCAATCTCGCACCCTCGCGATCAAGACTATTTAAGCTTATAGGAATGGATAAGGCAAATATAAGTGGAGCTGCAGCAAGCGACTAGCATATATGGTGGCTAACTTATACGCAAAAGAGAGCGAGAAGAGGAGGCAAAGCGCGAGCGAGAATCTAGAAGAACAACCTGCGCAAGCATAACTCCAACACCATGTCCACTTCCCGGGCTCCGCCGAGAAGAGGCCATCACGGTAACACACTCAGTTGATTCATTTTAATTAATTAAGGTTCAAGTTCTCTACAACCGGACATTAACAAATTCCCATCTGCCCATAACCGCGGGCACGGCTTTCGAAAGTTCAATCCCTGCAGGGGAGTCCCAACTTAGCCCATGACAAGCTCTCACGGTCAACGAAGGAATAGACCTCCTCCCAAGACGTTCCGATCAGACTCGGTATCTCGGTAACTCAAGACACTTCGACAGGTTAAAACAATACCAGCAACACCGCCCGAATGTGCCGACAAATCCCGATAGGAGCTGCACATATCTCTTTCTCAGGGCACACTCAGATTGTCCTAGGTACGGGTAGGCCAGCCCAGAGTTGCCCCTGGTGGCCACCGGTAGCTGACAGGTGGACCAACACTCAGAGGAGCACTGGCCCGGGGGGGTAAATAAGATGACCCTTGAGTCTGCAGAACCCAAGGGAAAGAAAAGGGCTAGGTGGCAAATGGTAAAACCAAGGTTGGGCATTGCTGGGCAAGCTTTAATCAAGGCGAAATATCAAGGGGTTCCCATTATAACCCAACCGCGTAAGGAACGCAAAATCCGGGAACATAACACCGATATGACGGAAACTAGGGCGGCAAGAGTGGAACAAGACACTAGGCGAGAGGCCGAACCTTCCACCCTTTACCAAGTATATAGATGCATTAAGATAACATAGCAATATAATGATATCCCAACAAGTAAATAAATGATGTTCCAACAAGGAACGGCCTCCAATCTTCACCTGCAACTAGCAACGCTATAAAAGGGGCTGAGCAAAGCGGTAACATAGCCAATCAACGGTTTGCTAGGACAAGGTGGGTTAGAGGTTTGACATGGCAATTGGGAGGCTGACAAGCAAAAGGTAGGCATCGTAGCATTGGCATAGCAAGAGCGAGCAAACTAGCATAGCAAAGATACTAGTGATTTCGAGGGTATGATCATCTTGCCTGCATAGTTGTCAGAGTTGACTGGATCCTCACAAGAAAACTCAACGGGCTCCTCGGTAGCGAACTCGTCTCCCGGCTCTACCCAACAAGACAAACAAGCAACAAGGATACAATCAACCACGTGCAAGACCAAGCAATAAGACGAAATGAAGATATGCTATGCGGGATGCGATGCGGGATGCAAAATGCAAGATATGACAGGAAATGCATGAACCTGGCCTCAACTTGGAATTCCAAGGGTGCAACTAGAAAGATGAGATGAAATCGCTTGAAAACGATATAAAGATCACCGGAATCGGAGTTACGGTTTGGAAATGGCAAGCGTTTTTAAGAATGGCACTAGTCTGCGATTTACAGCAAGTAGGCATCTAAATGCAATGAGATGAACATGCTACAGCCACCAAACATGACAACAAAATACATGGCAGGGATGCACACAAGATTCTTAACAAAAGACTATCACTGAGTCACGGCCAATTCATCCATTATGAGGTTCAAACAAGCATGGCAAAAACGCAAATGCAAAACAGATTCCAGACTTAGTGAAATTAACACTTGTCTGAAATTTCAGATCACGAAGCCCTCTTCGGAGCGGCAAAACAACATGATACATGAACTGATTAAGACAAGTAAGAACATGGCATGGAGCTACTCAACAAGCTTAACAAAAGTCCCAAAGTGACCTGAGGCCAAAAGGGGTCACAAAATATACTAACGGGCACCCGAACATAGCTAAAACACAATCAGTTTTCAGACTTAGTGAAAACTGAGACATGCTGAAATATAACTCACGAAGGCATGTAAACGAGCTCGATGCACTCACTACGGTGCAAGTCATGGCAAGACAAGCATACATCCATTAAGAAGGCAAAAAATGCTAACTATACATGGCAAGAACAATGGCATAGCATGCACGGATCAACTACAATAACATCGGCAAAATCGCAAACGAGTTGACGATCTGCCCAGATTCACCACGAAGCAAAAGTAGAGCTCGATTGACTCAAGCTAGGGTGCTCCATAATTGCAAACAAAGACATGGATGGATAGATCATAACATGATTAACAAAACTACTTTACTTACCATCCTCAAAAGAGGCACGGATCACTAGGAAACAAGCTGAACATATGGCATCATGAACTAAAATATCCCAGGCTTAGTGAAACAACCAAGTCCCTGAAAACAGAATTACCGGGTGCCTCACTTTGGAAGCTTGCACAAGTCACCACACACATCCTAAAAATGCATGGGTTGCACCTCTGGAAAGAAGACAAAATGCTTAACAAAACATATCAAGGACTCACAGGCATAGCATGCACACAATAATCATGGCAAAAATGACAAAAGTCTAAGATGAACTAGCAGATCTGGCAATTAACTCACGAAGCCTCCTTCTAACAGCATTTTGGGCATCGAGATGAGCTCAAATGAAAATGATGCAATGGAATGAACTGATGTACTCATCGAGGCGAACATTTTGATATACTATATGTCCAAATCGAAGCTACGGATGCAAAGTTACGGGCGATCAAAGTAGGCATAAAAAATTAGGGTTCGGAGGGAAAAAGTCAACCGTTCAAAATCAGATCTGGATTTGCACGCGGTTTGAGGTTCGACGGAGCTGCTCGCCGGAGTTCGTCTTGGCCGGAGAGGAAGGAGCCGGACTTGGGGAGGAGGAGGAGGACGGCGGGGC
>NC_041382.1:297420624-297430138 GCF_002162155.2 Triticum dicoccoides | reverse complement strand
AGACGGGCGGCGCAGGGCGAGGCTCCTCGGGCCCGGCGAGGCGCGGGGGAGGGCCCGCCTCGGGCCTGCGGGCCGGCGGGAGCGGCGATGTGGTCCGGTCCACGTGGCGAGCGGCGAGTGGGCGAGGGGCGCGGCGGACGTTGTCCGGCCAGGGGCGGACACGTCCGTCGGTGCGGGGAGGTGATTTTTTTTAAAACTAGGGTTTCGAGGGGGAGGAGAGATCCGAAAATGGAGGGGGCTATATATAGGCATAAGTGGAGCTAGGAGAGTCCAAATGAGGTGCGGTTTTCGGCCACGCGATCATGATCGAACGCTCTAGGAAATGGAGCAGAGTTTGGTGGGTTTTGGGCCAAATTGGAGGGGTGTTGGGCTGCAACACACACGAGGCCTTTTCGGTCCCTCGGTTAACCGTTGGAGTATCAAACGAAATCCAAATGATACGAAACTTGACAGGCGGTCTACCGGTAGTAAACCAAGGCCGCTTGGCAAGTCTCGGTCCAATCCGGAAATGTTTAATCCCCACACACGAAAGAAAGCTAGAAATGGCCACCGGAGGAGAACGAAGGACCGGAATGCAAAACGGACAACGGGGAAAATGCTTGAATGCATGAGACGAACATGTAGCGAATGCAATGCACATGATGACATGATATGAGATGCATGAAAACGAAAACAACACACGGAGACAAAGACCCGAACCCGAGAAATAAATATAACTTAACGCCGGAAACGGCAAGAGTTGGAGTACAAATTGGGAAAGTTACATCCGGGGTGTTACAACACTCCACCACTACGAAAAGATCTCGTCCCGAGATCTAGGACTGAAAGAACTCCGGGTACTCAGAACGGAGGTGATCCTCGCGTTCCCAGGTAGCTTCACGGTCGGAATGGTGTGACCACTTGACTTTGAGAAATTTGATTGACTTGTTGTGAGTCTTGCGTTCAGTCTCTTCAAGAATAGCAACTGGGTGCTCACGATAAGAGAGATCTTCTTGGAGCTCAATGTCCTCGAAGTTGACGGTGCGGTCAGGAGTCTTGAAGCACTTTCAAAGCTGAGAGACATGGAACACATCATGAACATTTGCAAAGTTGAAGGAAGCTCGAGTTGATAGGCGAGGTCGCCTCTCTTGCTGACAATCTTGAAAGGTCCCACGTATCTAGGGGCAAGCTTCCCTTTGATACCGAAGCGACGAGTACCTTTCATATGAGAGACACGGAGGTAAACATGATCTCCGATCTCGAAAGCCAAATCACGGTGCTTACTATCATAGTAGTTCTTCTGGCGGGATTGGGCTGCTTTGAGGTTATCACAAATGACTTTGCACATTTCTTCTGCTTCTGTGATTAAGTCATTACCCAAAAGCTGACGTTCACTGGTTTCAGACCAGTTGAGAGGGGTACGGCACTTCCTGCCATACAGAATTTCAAATGGGGCCTTGCCCGAACTTGCTTGAAAACTGTTGTTATAGGAGAATTCAGCATAAGGAAGACAATCATCCCACTTCATGCCGAAGGAGATCACACAAGCCATGAGCATATCTTCAAGAATCTGGTTGACACGCTCGACTTGACCGCTTGTTTGAGGATGGAAAGCAGTGCTGAAGCTGATGTTGGTGCCCATGGCCTTCTGAAAAGAATCTCAAAACTTCGAGGTAAAGATGTTGCCACGGTCTGAAGAGATCACTTGAGGAATACCGTGCAGAGAGACAATACGAGAGGTATAGAGTTCCGCCAATTGAGCTGCAGTGATCGACTCTTTGATAGGCAGAAAGTGAGCCACTTTGGTGAGTTTGTCGATGACAACGAATATAGCATCATTGCCACGCTTGGACTTTGGAAACCCAGTCACGAAGTCCATTTCAATGTGGTCAAACTTCCATTCTAGAATGGCAAGAGGTTGGAGGAGACCAGCTGGCCTTTGGTGTTCTGCCTTCACTCTTCTGCAGACATCACATTCATTCACGAATTGATCGATCTCGCGCTTCATTCGAGTCCACCAATAAGCTTGCTTGAGGTCTTGATACATCTTCGTGCTCCCAGGGTGGATGGAAAGGAGAGAATTGTGAGCCTCGTTCATGATCACTTTACGAAGTTCACCTTTGGGCACAACAATACGATCCTCGAAGAAGAGAGTGTCCTTGTCATCAAGGCGGTAGCACTTGTACTTGGACTAACTCTTGGCAATCCCAATCTTCACCTTTTTCACCATAGCATCAAGAAGCTGGGCTTGGCGAATCTGGTCTTTTAAGGTAGGAGAGACTTGAAGGTTGGCGAGGAAACCTTGAGGAACAACTTGCAGATTAAGTTTGCGGAAAGCTTCACAAAGCTCGGGTTGATAAGGCTTGAGAATCAGACTGTTGCAGTAGGCATTTCTGCTCAAAGCGTCAGCAATCACATTGGCCTTGCATGGAGTATACTCAATACTCGGATTATACTCTTGAATCATTTCGACCCAACGAGTTTGCCTTAGGTTGAGATTAGGATGAGTGAAGATGTACTTGAGACTCTTGTGATCAGTGAAGATGTCCACTTTTCTTCCCAATAGAAGATGTCTCCAAGTCAAAAGAGCATGCACAACTGCCGCCAACTCGAGATCATGAGTGGGGTAGTTCTTCTCATTAGGCTTCAACTGGCGAGATGTATAAGCAACAACTTTCTTCTCTTGCATCAATACTGCGCCAAGACCTTGGAGAGAGGCATCACAAAAGACCTCGTACGGCTTGGATTCATCAGGTGGAGTCAGAACTGGAGCAGTGATCAACTTCTCTTTCAAAGTGTTGAAAGCAATGTCACACTCCGGAGACCAAACGTACTTGACGTGCTTCTGAAGAAGATTAGAGAGAGGCTTCGCGATCTTGGAAAAGTTTTCAACGAATCTTTGGCAATAGCTTGTGAGACCGAGAAAACTGCGGAGTTGCTTCATGTTCTGAGGAGGTTCCCAATTCACAATTGCAGACACCTTCTCAGGATTCACAGCAATGCCCTTGGCAGAGATGATATGACCAAGATAAAGAACCTCATCGAGCCAAAATTCACACTTGGAAAACTTGGCGTAGAACTGATGTTCCCTGAGCTTATCAAGCACCAAATGCAAATGCTTGGCATGATCTTCCTTGTTCTTCGAGAAAACCAGAATGTCGTCGAGATAGACCAAAACGAAGTCATTGGTGTAGGCGTTGAAGATGAAATTCATCATGCGAGAGAACGTCGGAGGAGCGTTGGCGAGGCCAAAAGACATGACAGTGTATTCATATGAACCAAAGCTTGTTCTGAATGCTGTCTTGGGAATATCTTCTTCACGAATGTGAATCTGGTGATAACCCATACAGAGATCAAGCTTGGAGAATACTTGGGCACCTTTGAGTTGTTCGAACATCTCATTGATGTTGGGAAGTGGGTATTTGTTCTTGATGGTCTTCTTGTTCACTGGACGGTAATCAACACAAAGTCGGTCCGTTCCATCCTTCTTCTTCACAAAAAGAACACCACAACCCCACGGAGAAGAACTAGGCCGAATGAGACCCATTCTTTCTTGCTCATCAAGTTGCTTCTTCAGCTCCTTCAACTCTTCAGGTCCGAGCTTGTAAGGACGTTTGCACACAGGTTCCGTGCCAGGCTCAAGTTCAATAACAAATTCAACTGGCCAGTGCGGAGGCATTCCTGGAAGCTCTTCTGGAAAGACGTCTTGATATTCGCAAACGACTGGAATTTGAGAGATGGCATCCAATTCACCCTTCTCATTGAGAGAAAACAGATGGATAGTATTATCCCGAGCGGCAAAGACAATTACATCCTCAGACGAATCAGTCAATTGAATCTGCCTGGCTGCACAATCAAGCTGAGCCTTGTGCTTAGAAAGCCAATCCATTCCGAGAATAAGATCAATATCTGAGTCACCGAGAACCGTTGGAGAAGATAGAAACTTGTAGTCACCCAAAGTGATAGAAACATCCGGAACGATGGAGTTAGCCTGCATGCGCTTACCGGGAGAGACAACTGCTAAAGGACTAGGCAAAATTTGTGAAACCAATTCATGCCTATTTGTAAACGGTCTCGAGATGAAGCAATGCGATGCACCAGTGTCAAAAAGAACTTTAGCTGGAATATCATTAACAGGAAGGTTACCCATGATCACATCTGACGAGTCCTCTGCCTGAGCTGCATTCATCAAATTGACCTTGGCAAGCTTGGGGTTATGCTTGACCACAGTTGTACTTGCCGATCTGACAGGAGGAGGAGGAGGAAGACGCCTCTGGTTGAAACACTTATTGGCATAGTGACCCTTCTGTTGGCACTTGTTGCACGTGACCTCTGAAAGCGGACGGTGATACGGAGCACTCGATCTTGGAGCTTGAGACGAAGTCTTGTTCTGAAAGCCAGGGTTGGGTGGGTGCGAAGAACCACTGCCACCTTTGCTCTTTTGCTGATACGGCTGACGGAACGGAGGAGGAGGAAGCCAAAACTTCTGCTGCTTGGCCACTTGAGTAGAGGAAGAAGGAGTAACATCTCTGACTCGCTTCCTGGAAGCATCATACCTCAACTGAGCAGCCTCTTGCTTCAGTGCCATGTTGTAGAACTCATTGTACCTCAAGGGCTCAAAGAGAACAAGAGCGAGCTGAATATCTTCTCTGAGACCACCCCTGAACTGATATATCATGCTCTTCTCATCAGGCACGTCCTGCTTGGCAAAGCGGGCGAGCTTCTGGAACAACTTGTTGTAGTCATAGACAGACAAAGAACCTTGCTTCAGATTGCGGAATTCCTCACGCTTGCTTTCAACCACACTCTGCGGAATATGATGAGCTCAGAAATCTCGACGGAAATCATCCCAAGTGATAACACGTCCACCTCTGGAATCCTTGTACTGCTAAAACCATTCTGCAGCTTGATCTTTGAGTTGGAAGGAAGCGAACTTGACAAAGTCCTCAGGCCTGACGTTGCTGCACTCGAAATGCTTACACAGATCCACAAGCCAATCGTCAGCATCGGTTGCCTCAACACAATTGCCGAAAGTCTTTGGCCCGTTAGCAAGGAACTGGTTGAGTGTAGCAAAGTGACTCTGATTGCTGCCTTGATTCCCTTGACTGCCTTGATTGCGCTCTTGAAGAATTTGCATGATCAGGTGAGTGTTTGCATTGGTTGCGGCCATCACAGCTTGCCATGCCTCTGGAGGAGGTGGAGGCGGTGGCGGATCAGGGTTCGGAGTCGTGCGTGTTGGAGGAGCCATCCTGAAGAGGTTGACCACCATTAGCACATGGATAGATAAATATTGAAGCTGAATCCAACGGAATGAAAATTGCAACATATAGTCTTCACATCCGAACAAAATGAACGAATGCATTCCTCTTCAGATGGTCACATATCCATAAATTGAGAAGCCACGTAGAATTAAGGTAGAGAAATAAATCAACAAGGTACGGATCAAGAACGAATAATCGGTAAGAAATCCCAATCTCAAACCAATATCCGTGGAAGAAGAACTAGAGCTACTAGAATTCCCACCTATGAAACTCCCGAACTTTTCCGGTTATGCAATCAGGTGTTGGGGATACAGGGGAAGCATAATATCTCACCCAAACTAGCAAATCCTACATCCAGTTGTATCCATCCTTCAACACATAACCAAGAAACCTTCAGAAACCATCTACCTCAACCTTCGAAAAGCATTTGTTATACAAGTTATGGCGGTACTCCCGAACTCCCGCCCCAGTACTGGGTGGCGTCGAGGTTATCTCACCAACGAACTGCATAAAAGAGATTTTCGATGTCGGCGAACATATCTCAAGTATTCCAGAATTGCAATGATAAAATTATGATGACAACACCTCAGAGCTCAACTCCCCGGGACACTTCCACTAAACCCCTGGCAGGAGGCACCAAGTCAATGTTCTCATCATAAGCCATCGGAACGATTCCAACATACTCGCGTGATCCTAAAACAAATTAGTGAAATTTGAGAAGAGAAGAGTCAAAACTCTACGTCAAGATGCCTTACCAGAGCGATGAGGAGACTGGGAAGTAAAAAGAATTCCTAAGCTCTCCGATATATTTTTCTAGACACAACTCGGCTGCTAAAAATGATCAAGCAATGGGGCTCCTAAGGTCGGGGAAGGCTCTGATTACCAACTTGTAACGCCCTCGATGCGGCTATAGCTCCCACGTGTCGAGGCACGACTTAGAGACATAACCACATTGAAAGTAATGTCGCAAGTTAGGTAATCATTACAACATCCCATGTAATATATGATAAAAGGGGGAGATACATAGTTGGCTTACACTCGCCACGTCACATCAGAGAACATAAATAACATCCATCATACAAACACTCATGGCCCGACTATGGCGCCAAAATAGAAGAAAACCCAACATGCGACAAGGCCCTGAATCGAACCCCAACTAGGCACCACTACTGATCATCGGGAAAGGAAACATAATAACGCTGAGAGTCCTCGTCGAACTCCCACTTGAGCTCGTACTCATCACCTGGAGTGGAATCACCTGGACCTGCATCTGGAGTTATAGTAACTGTGAGCCACAGGGACTCAGCAATCTCGCACCCTCGCGATCAAGACTATTTAAGCTTATAGGAATGGATAAGGCAAATATAAGTGTAGCTGCAGCAAGCGACTAGCATATATGGTGGCTAACTTATACGCAAAAGAGAGCGAGAAGAGGAGGCAAAGCGCGAGCGAGAATCTAGAAGAACAACCTGCGCAAGCATAACTCCAACACCGTGTCCACTTCCCAGGCTCCGCCGAGAAGAGGCCATCACGGTAACACACTCAGTTGATTCATTTTAATTAAGTTTAGTTCAAGTTATCTACAACCGGACATTAACAAATTCCCATCTGCCCATAACCGCGGGCACGGCTTTCGAAAGTTCAATCCCTGCAGGGGAGTCCCAACTTAGCCCATGACAAGCTCTCACGGTCAACGAAGGAATAGACCTCCTCCCAAGACGTTTCGATCAGACTCGATATCTCGGTAACTCAAGACACTTCGACAGGTTAAAACAAGACCAGCAACACCGCCCGAATGTGCCGACAAATACCGATAGGAGCTGCACATACACACTCAGATTGTCCTAGGTACGGGTAGGCCAGCCCAGAGTTGCCCCTGGTGGCCACCGGTAGCTGACAGGTGGACCAACACTCAGAGGAGCACTGGCCCGGGGGGTGGGGGTAAAATAAGATGACCCTTGAGTCTGCAGAACCCAAGGGAAAGAAAAGGGCTAGGTGGCGAATGGTAAAACCAATGTTGGGCATTGCTGGAAAAGCTTTAATCAAGGCGAAATATCAAGGGGTTCCCATAATAACCCAACCACGTAAGGAACGCAAAATCCAGGAACATAACACCGATCTGACGGAAACTAGGGCGGCAAGAGTGGAACAAAACACTAGGCGAGAGGCCGAGCCTTCCACCCTTTACTAAGTATATAGATGCATTAAGATAACATAGCAATATAATGATATCCCAACAAGTAAATAAATGATGTTCCAACAAGGAACGGCCTCCAATCTTCACCTGCAACTAGCAACGCTATAAGAGGGGCTGAGCAAAGCGGTAACATAGTCAATCAACGGTTTGCTAGGACAAGGTGGGTTAGAGGTTTGACATGGCAATTGGGAGGCTGACAAGCAAAAGGTAGGCATCGTAGCATTGGCATAGCAAGAGCGAGCAAACTAGCATAGAAAAGATAGTAGTGATTTCGAGGGTATGATCATCTTGCCTGCACAGTTGTCAGAGTTGACTGGATCCTCACAAGCAAACTCAACGGGCTCCTCGGTAGCGAACTCGTCTCCCGGCTCTACCCAACAAGACAAACAAGCAACAAGGATACAATCAACCACGTGCAAGACCAAGCAATAAGACGAAATGAAGATATGCTATGCGGGATGCGATGCGGGATGCAAAATGCAAGATATGACAGGAAATGCATGAACCTGGCCTCAACTTGGAATTCCAAGGGTGCAACTGGAACGATGAGATGAAATCGCTTGAAAACGATATAAAGATCACCGGAATCGGAGTTACGGTTTGGAAATGGCAAGCGTTTTTAAGAATGGCACTAGTCTGCGATTTACAGCAAGTAGGCATCTAAATGCAATGAGATGAACATGCTACAGCCACCAAACATGACAACAAAATACATGGCAGGGATGCACACAAGATTCTTAACAAAAGACTATCACTGAGTCACGGCCAATTCATCCATTATGAGGTTCAAACAAGCATGGCAAAAACGCAAATGCAAAACAGATTCCAGACTTAGTGAAATTAACACTTGTCTGAAATTTCAGATCACGAAGCCCTCTTCGGAGCGGCAAAACAACATGATACATGAACTGATTAAGACAAGTAAGAACATGGCATGGAGCTACTCAACAAGCTTAACAAAAGTCCCAAAGTGACCTGAGGCCAAAAGGGGTCACAAAATATACTAACGGGCACCCGAACATAGCTAAAACACAATCAGTTTTCAGACTTAGTGAAAACTGAGACATGCTGAAATATAACTCACGAAGGCATGTAAACGAGCTCGATGCACTCACTACGGTGCAAGTCATGGCAAGACAAGCATACATCCATTAAGAAGGCACAAAATGCTAGCTAGACATGGCAAGAACAATGGCATAGCATGCACGGGTCAACTACAATAACATCGGCAAAATCGCAAACGAGTTGACGATCTGCCCAGATTCACCACGAAGCAAAAGTAGAGCTCGATTGACTCAAGCTAGGGTGCTCCATAATTGCAAACAAAGACATGGATGGATAGATCATAACATGATTAACAAAACTACTTTACTGACCATCCTCAAAAGAGGCACGGATCACTAGGAAACAAGCTGAACATATGGCATCATGAACTAAAATATCCCAGGCTTAGTGAAACAACTAAGTCCCTGAAAACAGAATTACCGGGTGCCTCACTTTGCAAGCTTGCACAAGTCACCACACACATCCTAAAAATGCATGGGTTGCACCTCTGGAAAGAAGACAAAATGCTTAACAAAACATATCAAGGACTCACAGGCATAGCATGCACACAATAATCATGGCAAAAATGACAAAAGTCTAAGATGAACTAGCAGATCTGGCAATTAACTCACGAAGCCTCCTTCTAACAGCATTTTGGGCATCAAGATGAGCTCAAATGAAAATGATGCAATGGAATGAACTGATGTACTCATCGGGGCGAACATTTTGATATACTATATGTCCAAATCGATGCTACGGATGCAAAGTTACAGGCGGTCAAAGTAGGCATAAAAAATTAGGGTTCGGAGGGAAAAAGTCAACCGTTCAAAATCAGATCTGGATTTGCATGCGGTTCGAGGTTCGACGGAGCTGCTCGCCGGAGTTCGTCTTGGCCGGAGAGGAAGGAGCCGGACTTGGGGAGGAGGAGGAGGACGGCGGGGCCGGCCGGACCCGGTGAGGACGGCGGCGGCGGCGGCCGGGGTCGCCGGTGCGGGCTCCGGCGAGGCGGGTGAAGGGCGGCCAGGGTCGGCCG
>NC_041382.1:297407715-297420481 GCF_002162155.2 Triticum dicoccoides | reverse complement strand
CGAGGAAGACGGGCGGCGCGAGGCGAGGCTCCTCGGGTCCGGCGAGGCGTGGGGGAGGGCCCGCCTCGGGCCTGCGGGCCGGCGGGAGCGGCGATGTGGTCCGGTCCACGTGGCGAGCAGCGAGTGGGCGAGGGGCGCGGCGGACGTTGTCCGGCCGGGGGCGGACACGTCCGTCGGTGCGGGGAGGTGTTTTTTTTAAAACTAGGGTTTCGAGGGGGAGGAGAGATCCGAAAATGGAGGGGGCTATATATAGGCATAAGTGGAGCTAGGAGAGTCCAAAAGAGGTGCGGTTTTCGGCCACGCGATCGTGATCGAACGCTCTAGGACATGGAGCAGAGTTTGGTGGGTTTTGGGCCAAATTGGAGGGGTGTTGGGCTGCAACACACACGAGGCCTTTTCGGTCCCGCGGTTAACCGTTGGAGTATCAAACGAAGTCCAAATGATATGAAACTTGACAGGCGTCTACCGGTAGTAAACCAAGGCCGCTTGGCAAGTCTCGGTCCAATCCGGAAATGTTTAATCCCCACACACGAAAGAAAGCTAGAAATGGCCACCGGAGGAGAACGAAGCGCCGGAATGCAAAACGGACAACGGGGAAAATGCTTGAATGCATGAGACAAACATGTATGCGAATGCAATGCACATGATGACATGATATGAGATGCATGAAAACGAAAACAACACACGGAGACAAAGACCCGAACCCGATAAATAAATATAACTTAACGCCGGAAACGGCAAGAGTTGGAGTACAAATTGGGAAAGTTACATCCGGGGTGTTACAGTATGAAGAACAAACTCGATCTAAACTACGAAAAACTTTAAAATCTCACCGAGCAACCTGAAAATCTGATACCACTTGATAGAGATGAGGGTCCCGATCTTTCGATGAGATGGTGGCTATCGTTTTGGTGGAAGTCGACTTTGACGATTCGACTACGAACGTGCGAGGACGTCGCACCTTAGCAATCGCTAAACCAACTCCGAGAGGTTATTGACCACGCCGGAGCACGATCAACCTGACCACGAGGGTCTATTTCCTGCAAGCAACGAAGAACAAGCAAGAAATGGAAATTGCAATCTGGATATTGCGAATATAAGAGGAAAGCTTTATTAATGAAGGTGGGGTTCTGTGACGTCTTGGTCTGGTCGTTGGACACAAACGAAGTACGCGAAGTTGCAGCTATGGCAAACTTTTAATCTAAACAAAACCCAAAGTCTAAACGATGCCCTAAGGGTTGTATATATGGAGGAAGAGGGGGAATTTCGTGGCCCTTGGAGGAGGGGTCCGAAACCAACCCTAACTCTTGTTTCCCCACACATACGGACTCTAAAAACAGCATATACTTAAGTATTTCGAAAATACATGGGCCTGGCCCAATAATAAGGTGACGCAGCACCTAGAATAGCCTCTCACTACAAAAAAAATACACTTCCGTGATGATACGTGTTTGTCACAGTAGGTCGCGTTTTCTGTCATGCATGTACATTCATGACAAATTTATGACAGAATCAAGATAGTCATACCTGTGATGTTGTAGAAGTGTTCCATGACATTGCCAAAATTATCATCACGGAAGTGTCCACTTCCTTGACGATAAATCGCGCGTCACAGAAGTTCTTTCGTCAAGGGTGACCGACACGTGGCATCCACCGTAACGGAACACCGTTAAGCTATCGGGTCGGACTTTGGATCCGATAACCCGTTAACAGTCATGACCAATGCCGATTTTCCACGTGTAAAATTCTCATTGGCTGACAGATCCACGCGTCAGCTCCGCGTTGGCACATGTGTCACTCATCCAACGGTCGAGATGGGCCTATGATATGTTGACACGTGGACCGGCCCAAAAGTGGCCCACAAAGTTTAAATGGGCTGGGCCAACCGAAGGCCCATAAGATTTAGCGGACCATAATGGGACGGCCCAGCTAAAGGCCCACAAAATTTAGCGGACCATAATGGGCCGGCCCAGCTAAAGGCCCACACGATTTTGCAGACCATAATGGGCCAGCCCAGCTAAAGGCCCACAAGATTTTGCGGACCACAATGGGCCGGCCCAGCTAAAGGCCCACAAGATTCTGCAGACCATAATGGGCCGGGCCGGCTAAAGGCCCAACATTCTCTGTCAAATCGACATGTCAACGGGCTGTCCTAAACTTGTCATCAACACGGCCCATGGTCACTTCTGTCCCATTAACAGTCTGCTAAGTAATTGGGCCGAATTACGGCCCAGTGTATTTCCGGACTGTTAAAGGTCCGGCTTCATTTGGGCCCATTTACAGGCCATCAAAACTTTCGGCCCATAAACGACCGTGAAGGATTTGGGTCATATTCGGCCATGTCTGACATTCGGCCTATTAGAGGCCCACTATAGCTTTGGGCCACTTTCGGCATGTTGTCATTTTCGGCCTGTTAACGTCGGACGTAAACCATGGGCCATATGTGGCCCAACGTCATATCGGTCCCATTAACGGCCCATATAAAAATGACGATAATCTAGCCCGACCAAAGTTCCAGCCTGCTAAAGGCCCATGTATTAGGTCGGCGCATTTAGGGCCCGTCCGAATTTCGGCCTGTCAAAGATCCGCATCGTAAATGGGCCACCATTTCAGCTTGCTAAGTCCAGTGGGTTATTTGGCACAATCAGGGCCCAATCTCACTTTCGGTCCATTAAAGGCCCATGTTTTTTATGGGCTCGAGGTATTTACACCTGTAAATGGCCTATTTTTACTGAGGGCCCAAATTATGTTTAGGCCTGTTAAAGGCCCACTATGGGCACAGGCCTACCAGAACAATATGAAAGCTTATGCTGATTTAGGCCCAGATATTTTTAGTGGGCTACATGCCAATTTCGGCCCGTAGTCGTTTTTATACCAATTGGAATGGGCCCGACAAATGTTGGCATGTTGGGCTCCTATGAAGCTTTCGGCTGAATACATTACTAAGATAAACCTACACTATACAAAAATAGCGTCGTAATTACTGCAGCCTGAGGCAGCATCATAAATGTTGTATCACAACAAAATAAATTCCAACCATACAACAAAAGGCATGTTGGCATAAATTTTACAGTCCCTCCAGATAAAAGCACCATAGATGTATAGAAGCACAGATCATTTGACCTTAGTGCTAATGTTTCAAGCTGTAGAATCTGATGGAGCAGCACGATCTCCACCTTTTTCCGCCATTGCTCTTGAACAACGAAGTGAATTTCTGATAGTCTAGTTTCAAAACCATTCATATCTTGACGACATTTCTCAACCACTATTCTTGTTTCCGAAACAACGTCCATTAGGGATTGGACTTGTGTTTGGAGCACAGATATATCACTCTGTCTAGCGGGAAGATTTTGTTCAGTAGGCAATTTGGACGAGGTTACCTTGACAACCAACCCAGAATTACGCGGGAAGGTGCTTTTTGCACTGTTAGTGGAGAGATACTGATGCACTGCAGCAAGAGGTGACATTGTGCCTGTAGTAGCCTCGTCACCTTCAGGTGGTTGTGGATGTTCAATCATTTGTTCCATAGCTTCCTGAAAGTTTGAACTTGTAGATTAGTGTACCAGATAAGTTACTAATGAGACAAAAACAAACAAAGTAGGTTAAACTTTTATACATAACTTATTTTGGTGAACTAATGTAATACATTAGCATGTATTGTAGTGCCAACTACATAATAAAATCACTTTCGGAACATATGTCCATGTAGCATGCCTACTGTATTGTCTATTTCCTCACATTCGTTGACAGCTAAGGATAAAGAGACATGGTTTAAAGTAGGATGAACATAGTATGACATCATTCATATCATGGGCAAACAGATATAAAACAAACAGGCTATTTTATCATTGTGTGCGCACGTGAACATAACAACTAGATTACAGATCAAGACCAAAAGAATATCCTTCATCTCTTTTAAACCATGTAAGGTGAAATGATACGTTAAGACAACTGTGAATAAAAGTGAACAGAGTAACTGACATTGGCTACAAACCAAGTAGTTAAATGAACACATCACAGTACCAATCAGTTCAAGGCAGGAGGAGTAAGGACTTACAACAATGGCTTGAACGGGTGTGCTCATGCCCTTCATCTTGCTGGTGTGGCAATCCTTGAAGATTTGCACTGCATTCGGTTTAGGTTCTTTTTGGTCCGCACGGACTTTCCTCTGTATTTGGAACAAGTCAATATAGATACGATAATATGGCACAAAAAAAGAAGGAAGTAGCAGCTATTTACAAGAGCCTCGCAGTGTGCAATATAGCTACGAGATCCTGTTGTCTGTTGGAATTTCACTTTAGAACGGTTGGTTTTGTTCTTCAAATAGTTAGCCTAGAAGAAGATACACTTGTAAGGCACATACATAAATACAAGTTCAATATGTGGTCTGATCAAATACATATAGCCTACCTGATACTTTGGATCAGACCAGTGTTTAACGAGGGTTGTCCAGTCTTCATCTGTAACATATTCCACTGGAGATGTTTGGGCGATTTCATTGTTAGCCTTGCCTTCAAAGTGAGATTTTCTAAGGTGGTACTGATACTATCGCAGAGCAGACTGAAAAACATGAGTGCATGCTTGTTTAGTTGCATCATCTTTCGGATCCAACTTGAACCTCATCTGTTGAAAAAAGAATGTGAGTCTTATTAGGAGGAAGCTAGAAAGTATGGGACAGAGCAAGACAATATTACTAATTGCGATGAATAACATTACTTACGGATAAATGTTCAAGGAAGGTGTTAAACTGGGTATTGTCTTTCTCATTCCTGTACTAGATCCACGTTGGGAGGATACGTGCATGACACCTAACGGCAATGGCTGCCTCTGATACTAACTTGGCTGACTCTGTAGCATCACGTGGCCTTTTAAAACCTGCCTCAAAATGGATCTCCATTCTTCCTCCTTTAGATTTTGTTAATCTGTCAAGCATTATCCCTTATGTCTGTTTCTGCTTGCGCCGTGGTGCTAGTTCAACAACGAATATGGAAAGTGTTAGTGTACATCAAACTGTGAGAGTACATATAAAGGAGCATGCAACTGCAACTTGACTCGGTCAGGTACCATCTTGGTGTTGATGCTCATGAGGTTCATCTGATCTTGCCAAGTCATGTTGTGTCAGCAGTGCTTCGGAAGTAGTGTTAGGTGTGAAGGCAGCTTCAGAACTGGCCAGTTCCGGAGCAAAGGAATGAGTAACTGGTTGAGATGTTGGTACGGTTGAAGCGGATGCTGCAGCTGGTGGAGCAGGTGATATTGTGTTTGTAGATTTAGCCAGTGGACTTGGACCTTCTACTGCACTATCAGTACCAGCAGAATCTCGACGGCAGAACCTTTTTCGTTTCACCCGACGAGTAACAGCACTCCCTACTATATTATTTACCTTGCTCTTTTTTGACTTTGCCATGTCAAGCTGTACCCACAGCACAAAAGAATAAAATCACTCTTCAGAACTCATTGATGCATGATACAGACAAGCAATACTTTGATGTAAGACAACCGTATGAGGATGGAATATGTAAGAAACAGGACGGCATGACATATTCACAGCTACGATGTGCAAACTAAGCAGAAGGATTTTCAAGAAAATAGAGGTAATGCAAGCTAGACACCATATGAAAGATGCAACCAATATTACTCTGCCAAGTTAAAAGTGTCTTGTCATAAGTGGCAATTCGAAAAATTAGAAGCAGTACAACGTAGAAATCAATGCAAGATGCAACCACTATCAAACTGCCATGTTAAAAGCGTCCAATCATGAGTGACTGATGCGGGATACACAACAGCGGTACTTTGATGTAAGAACATGGTATGATAGATAGATGCAGTGTGTATTCTAGACACAGAAAGCCATGTCATATGCACATGTATAACGTATAAACTCAGCAGGTGCAATTTAATCAAAATAGAAGAAATACAGGCTAGACAACATATGCAACATGAAACCAATTATCACACTGACAACTTAGAGCAAGCACCTGCGATGGTGGAGTACGAGAGATGAACTCATCATGTAGACTTGGGACTTCAACTTCATTAGCAGTAGCAGTGGCAAATCTAAACAGTCTCTATTTGCGTCGGTGCGGACGACCACCAACATCCCCTAACTTACTCTTTTCCTTCCTATTTTCTGATATTGCCTTATGAAGTCAAAACCACAAGAAGATGAATAAAATTAGCTCTGCATAACTGGTTGATGCATGATACAGACGAACACTACTTTGATGTAAGGCAAGCGTAGGATAGGAGGATGGAATATATATAAAAAAGACAGCGTTTCACATTCACACATATGATAGGAGGATGGAATATGTATGAAAAAACAGTAAGCAGAAGGCATTTCAACAAAATTAGAAGAAATGAAAGCTAGGCACCATATGAACATGCAACCAATATCACTCTATCAGGTAAAAAGTGTCTCGTCGTAAGTGCCATTTCAAGAAATTAGAAGCAGTACAAGCTAGAACACAATGCAAGATGCAACCTACATCACAGTCCCAAGTTAAACATGTCTTATGGGTAAGTGATCGTTGCAGGTATAAGTTGTAAGCTACGCAGATGCAATTCAACATAATCAGAAGCAATACAAACTAGACATCATACAGAAAACGCAACCACGTATAACAGTTCCAAGTAAGAGAAAGCACCTGTGATGGTGGAGTAGGGGAGATGTGCTCATCATGTACAAGTATGTTCTAGAAACAGGAACACATGTCATATTCACAGGCATTATGTGTAAAGTAAGCAGATGCAATTCAAGTTAGAAGCAATACAAGCTAGACATCACACGCAACATGCAACCACATATAATAGTGTCAAGTTAGAGCAAGCACCTGTGATGGTGGAGTAGGGGAGATGTGCTCATCATCTACATAGCTACGTTGACTGTCCAGCCTTGTGTTGTCTTGCGAACCTTGTTGGGAGGATGGCGGAGTAGAATCTGTAGAGACCCCATGTTTGAGTTGCTCCGAAGCACCACCATCATCCACTGCCAGACTAATTTCCTTCAGCTGTAATGATTTTGTATTGTGAAGTCAAACCGATAAGAAAAAGGAATAAAATTCGCTCTTCAGAACTCATTCATGCATGATACTGACGAACACTACTCGGATGAAAGGCAAACACATGATGCGAGGATGGAATATGTATGAAAAACAGGATGGTGTGACATATTCACACCTATGATGTGGTAACTAAGCAGAAGGCATTTCAACAAATTAGAAGCACTGCAAGCTAGACACCATATGAAAGATGCAACCAATATCACTCTGCCAAGTTCAAACTGTATGGCGTTTCAACAAATTAGAAGCAGTACATGCTAGAAATCAAATGCAAGACACAACCAATATCACAGTGGCGACTTAAAGGTGCCTTATCATAAGTGACTGATGCGGGATATGCAAGAATAGTAGTCTGATGTAGAAACAGGAACACATGTCATATTCACAGGCATTATGTGTAAAGTAAGCAGATGCAATTCAACAAAGTTAGAAGCAATACAAGCTAGACATCATACGCAACATGCAACCACATATAATAGTGCCAAGTTAGAGCAAGTACTTGTGATGGTGGAGTAGGGGAGATGTGCTCATCATCTACATAGCTACGTTGACTATCTAGCCTTGCATTGTCTTGCGAATCTTGTTGGGAGGATGGCGGAGTAGAATCTATAGATAACCTCCGTTTCAGTTGCTCGGAAGAACCACCATCATCCAATGCCTTGCCAATTTCCTTCAGCTTTATTGATTTTGCATTGTGAGGTCATACCAACAAGAAAAAGGAATATCATTCGCTCTTCAGAACTCATTCATGCATGATGCTGACGAACACTACTCTAATGAAAGGCAAAGTCATGATACGAGGATGGAATAAGTACGAAAAAATGGACGGCTTGACATATTCACACCTATGATGTGGTAACTAAGCAGAAGGCACTTCAACAAATTAGAAACACTCCAAGACACCATATGGAAGGTGCAATCAATATCACTCTGCCAAGTTAAAACTGTCTCGTCATAGGTGGCATTCATCAAACTAGAAGCAATACATGCTAGAAATCATATTCAAGACGCAAACCAATATCACACTGCCAACTTAAAGGTGTCCCATCATAAGTGACTGATGCAGGATACACAAGAAGAGTAGTTTCATGTAAGAACATGGTGTGATAGACAGATATAGTATGTACCAAAAACAGGAAAGCGTGCCATATTCACATGTATCATGTGTAAGCTAAGCAGATGCAGTTTACACTAATTAGGAGCAATACAAGCTAGACACCATATGCAACATGCAACCAGATATCACACTGCCAAGTTAGAGCAAGGACCTTGGATGGTGGAGTAGGGGAGCGGAGACTTGGACCTTGTAATGCACTATCAGTACAAGGAGAATCGGTACAGATGCTCCATTTATGTTGCTGCAGAGGACCACCATCATCGCCTTCCTTACTCTTTTCCTTCCTCTTTCTTGATTTTGCCTTGTCAAGTCAAACCCACAAGAAAAAGGAATAAAATTTGCTCTTCAGAACTCATTGATGCATGATACTGACGAACACTACTTTCATGTAAGGCAGATGCATGATAGGAGGATGAAATATGTATGAAAAACAGGACGGCGTGACATATTGACATGTATGATGTATAAAGTGTAAACTAAGCACAAGGTGCTTGAACTTGTTAGAATCGATGCAAGCTAGAAATCATATGAAAGATGAAACCAATATCACTCTGCCAAATTAAAAGGGTGCCCTAACAAATGTATTTGACCAAATTAGAAGCAATACATGGCAACAGGCTAGAAATAATATGCAATATGCAACGAATAAAGGTGACTCATCGTAAGTGATTGATGCAGGATACAGAAGAGAGGTAGTTTCATGTAGATGTAGTGTGTACCAAAAATAGGAAGGCATGTCATATTCACAGGTATAGTGTGTAAACTAAGCAGATGCAATTTACCCTAATTAGAAGCATTACAAGCTAGACACTATATGCAACATGCAACCACATATCACACTGCGAAGTTAGAGCAAGCACCTGTGATGGTGGTGTAGGGGAAGTGCGGTCTTCAGGTACAGAGCTACGTTCAATATCTTCATTTAGGCTTGCTATTTCTTGAGAATCATGTGGAGAGCATGAAATTGCATTCTTTATAAGAGTATTGCGTCTCATATTAACCCACGCGCATGACTGTCTCATCATAAGCGATAGACGCAGGATACACAAGAACAGTAGTTTGATGTAAGAACATGGTGTGATAGGCATATGTAGTATGTACCAAAAACAGGAAGGCGTGTCATATTCACATGTATAATGTGTAAGCTAAGGAGATGCAATTTAACAAATTAGGAGCATTGATGAGGGATACACAAGAAAAGTAGTTTGATGTAAGAACATGGTTAATAGAAAGACGTAGTATGTACCAAAAATAGGAAGGCATGTCATATTCACAGGTATAATGTGTTAACTAAGCAGATGCAATTTACCCTAATTAGAAGCATTACAAGGTAGACACCATAAGCAACATGCAACCACATATCACACTGCCAAGTAAGAGCAAGTACCTGCGATGGTGGTGTGGGGGGATTGCGGTGATCAACTAGAGAGATACATTGACTATCTTCATTTAGCCTTGTTGTTTCTTGATAATCATGTGGGAAGGATGACACTGCACTCTTTAAACGAGTAGGGCGTTTCATAGTAACCCACTCGGGTGACTGTCTCATCATAAGTGATTGACGAGGGATACAAAAGAGCATTATTTTGATGTACGAACATGGTTAATAGACATATGTAGTATGTATCAAAAACAGGAAGGCATGTCATTATCAAAGGTATAATGTGTAAAGTAAGCAGATGCAACTTAACCAAATTGGAAGCAATACAAGCTAGACAACATATGCAACATGAAACCACATTTGACAGCGCGAAGTTAAAGCAAGCACCTGGGATGGTTGTGTGTGGCAATTGAGATCATCAACTGTAGAGCTACGTTTACTGTCTCCAACTACTGACACTGCACCCATTAGAGCGCTGAAACGCTTAGTGCTTATCTTCGAATTACACTGGAGCGACTTCTGTCTTTTCTTTTCTGCATTCATCAACACTGCATCAGAGTCTGAAATACCCATGCATAAAAAAACAATAGTGTGAGTATGGGTGAAGTGTGTGCACAATTAGTACAGTGTAAAGGTAGCAGATAGCAGGTCGGTGAGAAATAAATGATGGGAGACATATGATAGCTCTACAACATGCATGGCATAATAAATTACTACAGGATTCTATGAAAATAATAGTCGACTGAAAGCAAATAGGTCAGTCCATTTTTTCTGCATCGTCCGATGTACAAAGAACGGGCAGATCGCCTTCATCTACCTCCAGCCAGTCAGTGTTGACGATCTTCCTCGAAACGCCAGCGACCATCGGCCCAGTATTCCTCCCCTGCATGCACCCTCCCCTCGACCTCACCGCACCGCCGTGCTTGGAACCGCCCCCCCGGCCATCCATTCAAGCCCCGTCGACCTCCAGATCGGGCACAAGCAGCTCCTGCGCCCCACACCCCTATGATAGACACCGATGCGCCGCTTCCCCGGGGAACAGGCGGACTAGGTGCTCTGCGCGCCTAAGCAGGTGCTGCTTCTTTTAATTGCGGTTCGACTGACCCTGAATTGAAATCCAGGCGGGCTACTGACCTCTAGCAAAGGTGAAATAGTACAAGGGAGGAAACCTTGTGCATTTAGTATCATGAAGAAGATGCAGTAAGAAGCGCTCAACTAGTTTCTTTCGTGGGATGAATACGGTGTGAGCGGAGACGTAAGATTTGCATGAATAAGGGAAGAGGAGTACCTCTTTCTGCTGGCAGTGTTGTGTCCTCCTTCTGTTTTTCCGACGATCTTCTTGTTGTTCGCCGAAAACCAGAAGTTGTGGAGGATGGTGCAGCCTTGGACGAACCCATGGCCAAGTTGTTGAGTGTGGTGCGGTGGCCGTCTGTCGGCGGCGAACGACGGCGTAGCGGGAACAGCTCCGGTGTGGTGGACGGTTGTGACAGTGGAGGCGCAGCAGTGAGGCACAGGATGGCGTGGTCGGAGTGGTTCTGGTACGGTGCACGTCAGAGTCGGCATCATGGAGGCAGCGCTGCCTCGGCTTCAGCTGCTAAGTCCTTGAGGGCGTTGCGGTTGCGGTTGAATTGGACGATGATGTCAGGGTACCGGCTTCGGCGTGATGGAGGAGGGCGGCGGTGGATTGGCCGCTATGGGTGGAGGACGGAGGAGGATGGGGTTTCGCGGCTGGTGGAGAGGGCGTTTTCGCGCCCACGGAGTATGAATGGGGAAACGGAGGGAGGCGGGGAACTAAGGGGGAACGATGTTTCGGTTTGAGACACGCTTGTTTGAAATTTGGGGAAAGTTACAAACTTTGCCCCCATCTAAAATTTCGGACAAATTGCGGGTTGGGGGTAGGACAGTCATGTCAAGTGTCCCAAATGTGGGCGAGATAGATTTCAGCCGAGCGCAAGGGTAGGCGCCCACGGCGTATGAATGCTTCTCAGAGGCAGTTGAGACTGGCGTCTTGGTGAAGTTACAAACCTACCCCGGTTTAGACCTTTGGACATCGGGCCGATAGGCTACATGGGCCAGAGTCAGGACAGTAATTTCCTACCACCAAAACATTAGTCTCGCGCGGTTTCGGGTGACCAGAGTCCTATTTGGTGCTTCGTTCAATATTTGGGAGCAGAAGCATTAACGTTTTCTATTCTCTTGAATTGAACTTTCAGGATTTGTCAAACTTCACAAATCTTTACTCTTGAAAATCCTAAAGCTACGATTATTTTGGAATGGAGGGGGTACATTTGAATAAACATTATACACGAGTATATATTAAAAAATATGCAACTTACCTCATTTCATGCATGGTTCCAGATATAATCTCCTTGGTTGCAAAAAAAAGGTTAGATATGTGTATGAATATATATATCATGTTCAAACTCACAACAAAGATTGATGCCCCCTTTTACATCTGATTTACAAATGCCATTATCTCGGGTTCAAATAGATGAATGCACTTCCTATGAATTCGAATCTTCAAAACCCTCTTTATGTTGAATTCGACATGTATTCTATTTCGTAGCTACCTATTTGGAATGTATCCATGCAAGTGACAAATGTATAAAGTGCTTCACACTAACAACATGGAGTGCACTAATTAATGTTTATATATGAATTGCAAAAGCATCCACTGCCTGTATTTCAAACCGCTCTCACTCTATGGATCGATAATATGAAATAAACACATGCACATGCTAGAATTCAATAGAGTATGGGTGTCTGATAGACCGATTTTCGTCCATACGCAATTTGCAAAATTCATGATCTCATCCACAAATAATAATGCCATTTATATTTTAATTTAATGCGTAGAACCGCCTTTTACACGTAGATGCACTATGCCTCACCCCGTTCTCACAAACGTGTTATATATCTCCCTATCTAACGCATAAGTGCACACACTTTATATGCATCGGCATTTCTCTTTCTCACATGCTCACAATCTCTCTCAGGGTGTCGGGGTGTCTCATGCATATGCTCTCTCTGTTTCTCTCTCTCCCTCTCTTTCTGACTACTATGTACCACTCTTTTCACTGATCTCAGTTGGAAAACACTATTTCTCTCACATGCATATATACACATGCACGGTCTCTACTAGCCCTCTATACGCACATATATGTGCCTACGTGTCTCCCACACGCACATTATCTTTAGGCCTCTCTCGCA
>NC_041382.1:297406111-297407519 GCF_002162155.2 Triticum dicoccoides | reverse complement strand
TCTTAGTAGTTGGCAGATATGATTTCATCATATCATTCGGTAGGATATCCCTGGCTGTTAGGCTGGATGGTAATACGAGGCAAAGTTTTACCCTAGTTCGGATCGGACCCTTGCAGTTGAAGAAATAGCCTACTCCTGGTACTGTATATTAGTGATAGGGCTGTGTACAAAGTACACGTGAATACTAGGCATTGTGCGTGTGTGTGTATACTATCGACGAACTAGCCCCCAAGCTTGTATAACATACTAAGGGCCTAGGGTTACAAATCATATATAGTCGGCTTATCACCAGTGGGGATAGAGTCCTCCGCAACTCTGGTAGCTTCGTGTTGTACGCCGAGTCCTCCACATGGGTCTTCGTATAACACGTCTCGGTCCAACCTATATGTGGTGTAGGATGGAACCGACCCATGAGTCTTCATGTTGACCCACCACAACTAGAAATGATGTGCCCACCACACCACATACGCAATCGGCCACTAAGAAAATAAGCATATACAATAGTACAACGGTATCTAGCTCACGATACGTCTCCATATTTTGTTGATGACACTGACGGACTTTGCATTTGATGCGTGCTCCGTATTTTGTTGATGACACTTACGGTCATTGTATTTGAAGCGAAAGCACGATATGGTCACTGGACTTCAGAATAAGCTCATCACGGTCACCACATACATTTTGTCGTGCTAACCAACATGTGGTTGGATGGTTAGAGGATAGTGGTTTCTCAAGCCCACCAAGGTTAAAGTCCCGGTGCTTGCATTTATCTTGTGTTAATTTCAGTATTTTCTGGTGATGTACGTTCAGTGGGAGGAGACGTTCCACTCGACTACAAGGCACCTATGGTGACTTCGTAAAATCTCAAGATCATATATGTCGGCCCACTCTCTCGAAGGCGCTCATAGGGGTAGGGTTCGTGTGTGTGCGCTTATAGCGGTGAGTGCTTGCGCGTATATATGAGCCCTTGCATCTGTACCGTGTTAAAAAAATACATATCATAATTATACGGTCACTGGCTCACCCGTACAACTCTGTATTTTGTTGATGACACGATCAGTTGACCAGTCAAACGTTCCATGCGGCGCAACTAGTGTTACACCATCGGGGCGCGTAACCGTGGGGCCCACCTGTCAGCCCGTATATGAAAGAAAGAAATGGTAGTTTGAGTCTGTATTGTGTTAATAAAATAGGAGTACATTTTAGGGTGATCATACGGTCACTGGCTCACCATACAGCTCCGTAATTTGTTGATAACACGATCAATTGACCAGTCAAACGGTCCACATTCAGCAGCGCACATTACCATAGGGCCCACCCGTCAGCGCGTATATGAAGGACAGAAATGGTAATAAATTAGTGGTCGATGGGTATTCAAAGTCATGAGACCTCTGGTTGGGAGTCACCG
>NC_041382.1:297389077-297405700 GCF_002162155.2 Triticum dicoccoides | reverse complement strand
GGAGGGCGGGCCGCGGGCGGCGGGGGCTGGCGGTTCGGCCGGTGGTGGCTGGCGGCTCAGGGGGGTGGAGTTTGATGATAAACTGGAGGCCCTTGATTTCGTATCCAACGGCTCGAAAATCTAATGACCAGAGATGAAGAAGTCAGTCGACTGACGTGTAGCCTCACCCCGCACGTACACATGCACGCACGCAAGACACGCACGCATGTAGGCGTGCAACACTGACACGTACACACGCACGCATGCTGGCGTGCAACACTGACACGTACACATGCACTCACGAACACATGCACGTACGCACCCATGCATGCAACACTGAAACGTACCCTTGCACGCACGCAACACTCGCACGCCTCCATTCATACAACACACGATGCAAGACACACGCTCAACCTATACGTGCATGCACCCTTTGTTAAGGACATGGATTGTTACGGGTATTAATCAATCTTATCTGTGATAAGTAGAACATTGATGTTTGCAGCGGTCTTTATGAATCACAATGTATCAAACGGGCTATCAACATAGTAGGCTTATCTACATGAAAAAGATGACGTCACACTCAATGAACAATCATCGGTTTATGAAATGCCCGCTTCTGACCGCCCTGGCCCACCAAAGGTTCCTCTGTTGTGCGCTGCCTGCGTTGGGTCACTGACATGCAGGCCATGCACCCAAAGAGCCCACGCGTCAGTGGAAGAATGGCGTGGTGTCCTAGGTCAGAGTCGAGGGTGCCACTCGCGACATGCCCGGCTGAACACGCCTCCGTGCCGCATTCAAACGCCTCCATGAAACCCGCCCGTGTGGAAGCCGAGAAACCCACTTTGGACACACATCTGTTCATGACCGGGATGGCGTTAAACGCAATGCCGGCCGAGCTCCTCTCGTCCGCCATCTATTTAATCTCCTATTTAGACGAGGCCAAAGGCCGGCCAAGAATCGCACACCTCCGCCGCTCCCTATCTCCTCCACCATTTTGTCCACTCTTACAATGGCTTATGAAGAGTAGTTATTCCGCATCCAAGACGGCTGGGTAGCCCTCCGGATACGAGCTATGCAGCTCACTGATCCACCTCCCTCCCCTCGCCCGACGGAGACAGTTGCCACCCCAAGCCGGTGCGCGGTTCAGCAACTCGCCGCTCCAGGCCAGCTCGACGAGGAGCGGCGCATGGGCGTCGTTGCTGCCGTCCACGCCGCTGCCTCGTACCGCGTCTCCCATTTCTGTGGCCGAGACTCCCATGCCGGCGGCCGCGCCATTCAAGCAGCAACAGAAGCCGGGTGTGCGGAGAGCGACGAGTCGGTGGCCAACGCCTTCGCGTCCGCCGTCATCATCGAGGAGAAGTAGAACACGGGAGGCCGCCGCCTCTTGGGTCCCATGAAGGCCACCGTGGAGGTGACGTCGGTGTACACAGCAGGTGTCTTGCCGGATCCTTTTGTTGCGAGGACCTTCGTCGACCCTGCATGGGCTCCACGGAAGAGGGGAATGTTAGGATGAACTCAAGCCGGTGCCAGCCATGGCGAAGTAATGGCCGGTGATGAACTCGAACCGGTGCCGGCCACCATCATCTTAGGCACCAACCAATGATATCAGTTGGGCAGTGTGGAAGCAAGCCGTCCTTTGCACTGAAGCATATACCTCCGGGGCTCCCGGCAGTTCGGTGATCGTGCTACCGGACATGAGGAACACAAATCGATCGGCGGGCGACCATTTAGGCCAGGTATTATATACCCGTGCTGTCCAGAACTAGCACCGCGTAGTTCATTTGAATGTAATGAAATCCATCATGTTTGTATGAAAATTAGGTATTTTATATGATTTCCGTTGTTGTTTATATGAAATATCAGTTTGTCTACATGTTTGCGTGAATTTCGTACGGTTGGTTGAGTTGTTGTCATAATGTGTGCGGCTACGGTTGGATGGCGTAATTTGCGGGTCGCCGGTCGGTCTGCGGACGGCTCGGGCGGCGTTGTGGGACAAAAAACACAGCTCGTGCGAGCTCGTCTCCAACGTGCGCGCTAGAGGATGCATGACAGCACGAGCACCCGAGCCATTCCTCGTTCATCGGTGGCAAAGGCACCGGTGGACAAAAGGGTCGCCAATATTTTGGCTACCCCGGGCAAGATCCAAACAGCCCCTCCCAACAGATTCAAATCCCTCGTTCACCATGGAATTTTGCCATGTGTTGTTTTCATGGACTAGCCAGATGCCCGTGCATTGCACGGAACATCAAGATGCATTTTTTTACAAACTCCCGCATGCATGCAAGGGAGAATTAATGTCCTCCTTTGCTAGTACCACGAGGCAAACACCATTAATATTGCATCAATTAGTGTCAGTGGCCTTGTATATCTACAAATTGTAATTTTGATAGTGGCCCCTTGTATATAAAAATGGAGGGAGAAAGATGAGAGATAAGGTGAGGAGGAGTGGGGTGTGGTGGTGACTGGTGGTCAGACTGGGCGGAGGCATGGGGATGGACGGTGCATTATGTCTAGGTTTGTATCTCTCTCACACACACCCACGTAGGTGGGGGACGTGCACGAAGAGAAGAGGTGCACGCACGACGCACGTACTCCCGTCTCTTTCCCAACCACACCCGCGCGGGTACACGGTGGAGCTCATTTCTATACGAAAAAGGCAGCCCACGTGGTAATTTGACACGTGTACTGGTTGTCCACTTGGTGGAGGGAGGATCGTCTACCACGGGTGAACAAACAAATTGTGACTTGACGCGTTATGTTAAATTAAAAAAAGAGGCAACCCATGTGGGGCCTACCTTAGAGGCAAGGCTCTATACACTGGGGTACTTTTGATGTGTCCCGTCAACTCGCAAAACGAGGAGAAGCTTGCTTAGTACGCTGTCTCCCCCGCCCACGGGCGCGGTGGCTCGCAGGATGAGGTGAAGCTTGCTTACAAGTAGTAGTAGTAGTAGTAGTAGTAGTAGTAGTAGTAGTAGTAGTGTACGCCTTTACACACGTTCCCTCACCCACGCGCGCGGTGGCTTGCAGCATGAGGAGAAAAATTTACTACTCCCTCCATTTACTCCTCGTCCCTACTACGTACTTTAGTTGGTACTCCCTCCATTTACTTATACAAGGCCAATATAAAAAAAATACATTTTGCATCTATACAAGGCCACAAATAGTAATCGAGACAAAAGTTACTACTCCCTCCTTTCCAGTTTATTGCTCAATTTCAAAATCTCTCCAACCAAGGTAGACGGTGAGTAGTCGAATTAATTTTGTAGTTTGCACAAGTAATTAGTACGCTCATTTTTCTCAAGAAGTTATGTTTACCGAGGCATTAATTAGAACGAATGCATGAATGACCACTAAATTTCCATGAACTTGTACATGCATTGGTTAGTTTCCTCTTGACACTGCTTGCGTCGGGTGATCTAACACACCTCGAAATCCAACATGTAATGGTACTACTACTAGTATAGTAGAATTGAGACTTATCAAACGGAAAAACGAATGTTTTTTAGATGATCCCTATAAACCCTAGTGGTACGTACTCCGTAAAAACAGATTTTTCCAAAACTAAGTCGCTCCCTTTCATGAATTCTGTAGTATACTCCTCCGTCGATGCTCCCTTTCATGAATTCTGTACTTCTTGTCGCCGACATGTGGGACATATAGCAACCGGGTTGACGTGTCAAGCACCAAATAACAGTGCAGAACAGCAGGGGGACGCACCCCACTCGTACCGGCCCAGTAGTAGTAATGAGAAATGAGACGTCAAATCACAATGCCGCACCTTCCCAGACGGACGAAGCAACCATTATTTCACACTTCGGTTCGCCATCATCTCAAACCACGTAGTATTGCTTCTGCCTGAAGAGGGACACGCGCATCGCCTTGGTACATCATGACACGTGGGACCGCATGATAGGCCATGCTCCCCCGCCGATCGCTCGGTAAAATCACCTCATTTTTACTATACTTGCTCCGTATCAGCTTACTACATGGCATGCATGTCGTTCTAGGTTGAGAATTTAACTAGCTATAAATATGTGATGAATAGTACTCTAGCCTTTTAAAAAATGTATACTTTTGTACAGTAGTACTATCGATGGATTGCGCCGTGGAGCAAAAATTGAAATTAAAAAAAGGTGGTACATATAGAGAGCGCTCGTCGCCAAATTCTGCATATAGTACTATTAAAAAAGCTAGTACGTGCTTAATTGGGGTGCTAAATTCTATTAAAGAAATACTAGTGGTATGTACATACTGAAGAGTTAAAGTAACAATAAGAAACATAACATAGTTCTGCTGGGGGCTCAGCACAACACACCCCTCAAATTAAACTAAGCACACCTGAAATTAAACTATGCAACTAATCTGGTAGACACTGCATTAGAAGTTTAGAACCACCATGAGCAACGACACTGCCACCTTACTCGGAGTCCTCGTCCACGTCCTCGACTTCGTCCTTGTCCCTCTCCCTCTTGGCCGATACTTCTTTGCTTGAACCGCACACTTGGTTGTTGCTCTTCATCCAACCCTTATAGATATTGAAACAAAGGTAGCCATCCATTGCAGCGTAGTGGATGTGGTCTATATCTAGTACATTCTGCTGCCATGCATGACGATGAAATGTGTAATGAGGTTTCTCCAGTTTACGGTATGAAGGATGAACCATGGCTCCTGCCAGGGTCAGCATTGAAGGCTGACGAGAGGGCACCAATCGATTCTTCTGGAGGTCGAAGGGGTTGCCTACAACGAGGCCTATCCGACCCAGGACTTCTTTGTCGTTCCTAAAGTCTACAGTAATGAATTTCACTGTTTTGTCCTTGAGGAAGTTCTTAAAATCCTGGCACTCAACGTCGGCATGGCATATGTGGTAGACCAAGCAAACGTTATGTACGCAAACCTGGATCACGGCGGGCTTCTTCCTCTCTTCGTCCTTTAGATCCTTCTCTGGTCCCAGGACTGTTGTGTACTCAACATCTAGCCCAGCGACCCACTCATCATCTGAGTTTTCGAACATGCGTCTGAAGAGAGAAAGGCATCCTTTCACCATCGCGGAAGAACGGGTGTAGATGACGTCGAACTCATCGCCGGTGATGGTTCTAACCTTGTACTCACCGCCGATCGTGGAGATTTGGGACGCCATGGATTTGGGAGGAGGGTTAGGATTAGTGGAACTGTCGTAATGTGAATGAACGGGACGACTAGGAGCGAACCGACGTAGTATTAAAGGACGTGCGGGGACGAGTAGGAGCGAACTGCCAGCGTGCGAACGGTAGGGTAGTGGCTTTCCATTCTCCCATGATACGGGCTTCCGAGAGCCCTTAGATCTGAGATCGAACGGTTGCATGGCGTGATTCTAGACCTATGGGTAAATATCCTATCCTGGAGGGTTATTCTGCAAATTTTCAGCAACTTAGCATGCGACCGTTTGATCTCAGATCCAAGGGCTGCCAGCAGCCCGTATCATGGTCGCGCCTACCACGACCGTCGTGTCGCTCGCGCGGTCGCGCCCTTGGAGATTTAACACGGTGCGTTAGGCTATCTGATGTTGGCATGTCATACATAGTCATCACTTAGTCACTCATACTACAACAAGGTTGGCCATAAGTGTATTTTTTACTCCTCTCTATCTCTTTCTTCGTACTCCCTCCGTCCCATAATATAAGAACGTTTTTGACACTAGTGTAGTGCCAAAAACGTTCTTATATTATGGGACACAGGGAGTACTAGTATTTATTGCATTTGCCAAGGAGTGACCTCTTCCAATGAAATGGTGTTGCTAAGTTTGCTTCATTTAATTAGCTATAGACTCAAAATTGTCTTTTCACCTGGATACACGCGCTTAGCACTGTTTCTTCCTTGGGTCACCAAACTAGTCTCTCTCTTCTTGATTAACTTGCCACATAAAACTTTATGCCTATGTGGCAAGCTTAAGCACCTGTAGGAGCAAGTAAAAGTAAGTACAATAGTGCGCTTTACATGGCATTTTTGCATATGTGGAGGAAAGAGAGGCAAGGAAAAAGTGGAGAAGTGGGCTGTCATGCAAGAGCCAGCCTCTACTACATTGTGTAGCATTGGGAGAGGCACCTGTATGGAGGTGGTCAGGAATCAGGAGACTCACGTCGGTCGTAGCGCCGCAGTTAAAATGATAATGGCAAGTCAAATCACAGGGCCCCACCTGTCCAGCAGTAACTCGCTGTCAAATCACACAGCCCTACGTTTGCAGCAGCCTACTCCCTCATCTTCTCGCATCTCTATCGAACCGACTAGGCGGAACTACCCCGCCTACCGCGCAAGAAAAGCCCCGCCCTCGACTTTTAAATACAACTACATCCGCTTAAGAATCCAATGATATACTTTTTGTGACATAGTAACTCATATTTAGTTAGTCAAATGGATGACCTAGAACTACGTGCAGGCCCTATAAACTGAGACGCCTAAAAATAAAAAAACTGAGACGAAGAGGGTAGTTCAGCAAGTATCTTTTTAGATCAATATAGTCGGGATTCACCAAGGAGCAAAATCAAGTGGTAGGCTGCTCCTGTCATGTTGGCATAGCAACTCAAGCAGGGTCAGTCCGCACACGAAATGGTGACACACTTAACAGGACCCCTTTGGCCGACATGTGGCTCATCCACCGTCTTGTTCCACGTGTGATGCACCAAATTACAGTTCGGAGCAGCGGTTGGAATTGGAGGCACCCCATTCGTAGCGCCGCAGTAGTAGAAAATGAGCGATGAGGGGTCAAATCACAAAGCCCCACCTTTCCCGCATTAAGCTGGACGGACGAAGCAACCATCATTTCACTCTAGGGCACAAGAGCATAAAGAAAAGATAAAACAATGATGCATGCGGCAGCTACCTAGGGCACCCTAGGGTAGGGGTCTCCACTACAGATCCTTTTTTTGGAAGCACCTCCACTACAAATCGGCTTCTCCCTCGTCCTCTTGAAGAAAACCGATGATGAGTGCGGTGGTAGGGTTTGTAGGAGTACTACGGCGTGCGGGGCCACGTCATAGTAAACGGGTTCGATTCGACGCCTTAAATATGTGTGGGCCGCTTGCTTTTACGGGAAAGAGGAAGCATTTTGGGTTCAGGGACAAATGGAGATATAGTACGTACAAAAAATTGTGGACGTAGGTTCGAGTGAAAGGCAATGATGCATGGGCCCTGCATTTTGATATACCCGGGGCCGCGTGAAATTTGCTACTCTACTCAAAACTAGTAAGGTACACATGTATTGAACGCATGAGATTTCGAAACTAAATTATCAATAAATACACACTATAGCATGTAAAGCTTTGAGTCATATATGCATGATGTAGATGTTCGTTTAGTTCTTATAGTTCATCTCATTCAAAATCAATTAGTTTTATAAAAATGTTAAGATTCATGGGGTTGTGCATTGTAAATCATAAAGTAAAAAACAAATAATGGCAATTCATTTAGAAAAAAATAATCAATTATGATACAAAAGATTCTAGAACAAAGGAGAAGTGCTTGTATTTTGAGGTTTGTGCATTATGCTTAAGTTCAACCATGGAGTCTTCTAAATTGTACATGTGGTAGATCTGGTGGAATGTTGATGATATCCAACGGCCAGTAGTGCTCGGATTTTCCTATCTCTGCACTGTCAGGTTAGCTTCATCCAGCGACCATCTTTCAAAGTTATTGGCACACTATATAGTTCTTGTGCCATAGTTGCATGTTTTGGAAAAAAACTACTAGTGGGTTGTACTATCTATTTAGGAATAGAAGATATATACATGGAAGTTGTAGGGAAAGAGATGACATGGAGCATCTCAATTCCTATGAGTAGGGATTGGAAAAGAGATGTCATTTGGTTCACATCATAGGAACTTTTCTATTGAATCTAGAGATGACATGTATCTCAATTCCTATGAGGAGGGATTAGAAAAGAGGTGTAATTTGGTTCATATCATAGGAACTTTTCTATTGAATATACGCTAATGTTTATTTTCCTTTGAAATTAAGGGAGTATAGGAATCCATTCATATGAACCAAGTGGCTCTAAAGCTATACAAATGATATCATGTTTATTTCCTTTGAAATGTGGAGTATATGAATCTATTCCTATGAACCAATTGGCTCTAAAGGAAAAAATCCTATAAAAATCATATCATATAGAGTTCCTATGATATTCCTCGACACTAAAGGATGCTTGAAATTGCTGCGGGTGATACGATGGTCTTTCTTTGTAGACTCCTCACCCATCTTTATAGTTACCTCTCGAAGATGAATGAAATGATATATACATGGTATTCTACATGTGCAATTTGGTACACGAAAACTCGATAAAGTTTGCGAGGTTCGAATTTTCAATAAAGCTATATGCACTGCATTTCGGAACGGAGGTAGCATGGCCTCCCGATGCCGTCTTTGCCACATGCCGACGACCCTCAGGTATATATTCCTTCAAAACCTGCCTTGCTCTACTGCCCCAGCTCCCTTCATGTGGATCCTTTTCTACTTTCGTCCGCTGTTCCAAAGCCACCTAGACTTCTACTATTATTAGAAGTAAAGCTAGTTCATACAGTCAACTCAAAGCGTTGGTTCAAACAGGGAAGAAAGTGGGAAAGTTGTAGCATTAATCTAGGACTTGGTTCTAAGAGGAAACGGGGGAAAGTAGTAATATTTGTAACTACTTAAATAATTGTATTTCGTATTTGCGCAAACAGGGATGTCTGTCTCCATATCATTTCGGGATGTCTGTCTCCGTATCGTTTCTATCCACGCAATCAAAAGCACACACCTCAGTTTTAGTACAACTGCGCAAAATGAGATGGCTATCCCTCGTTGTCGTCGTCTAACCTCCCGTCTTCAAGGTATCCCTACATTGGTAGTAACTAAGGTAGAATGACCAACGCAATCTAAAAGAAGCTGATTCGTACGTTTTACTTCCTGATTGCAGTGCAGGGACGAGCGAAAACAACTGCATCCTAGTCCGGAATGCACTTTCTACCAGTTCATCCATGGACCGAGGACTAGCTGGCATGGCTGCACATCGGTTTTTTGGACAGGTGCGCGGACAAGAGGCATTGTGGTCTGCTTATTTCTGCAAATAGCGGTGCTTAAATTTAGTGGAATGCACAAGCATTTCAGCTGGTCAGTACACTGCATGGTTCAGTTCAGCATTCTAGCTGAGACCACAATTATAATTGGTTATTCTGGAATGAGAGAACCTAACCCTGGATGGTGGCAACAAGAAAAAACCAGAGTGAACTCCAGGAAATTTAAGCCTGCCGGGAGGCCCTTTGCTCAGAGAAGCTTTGCTTGTTTTTTCCCGATTTGTAAACCTTCTCACAACTTTGTCTTTTGCTGTGAACTAGTATATGTTTGTTATGTTCTATGAATCATTGAGATGTATAAAATTGCTTAACTTATGCTTTTCAAGTTTTTTATGAAGACGAGTTTAATGTGAGTGTCCCACATGAGCGCTGGACTAGCGTGTGAACGTTTGGAATTTATTACATTGTGGCCTCAATTAATTGCATGAACCATTGTTACAAGATACATAGTTGCTTATATGTCAGACAGCAGATTGTTGATTGTTAGCTGGTCGATAGCCTAGTGTTGAAGCGAGTTGAGCCAATGTGCCGTGTTTTGCACAACTGCTTACAAGTGGGGTAGCATCAACAGTGTTTACAAGTACTTATGTATACGTCGGCGCATGGTTCTCGAACGAGTGCTCTATTTCATCAAAACACACACTGCTCATATGATAAACTGTGACAACTTATGTCTTACCATGCCATATTCATGAAAAAACTAGTGAGGACGCATCTGTTTCGGCAACAATTACGATGGTTCTCACATGATTCACGGGCACACAAAAGTAGCAGCAGTTCCCATAGACGGATTCAAACAGAGTACTAGCCCCAGAGGGGTCAATAACACGCAAGGTTCGGATAATTAGACACAATCCAAACTACTATTAAACACTAGCTGGGGCAACTATTTCATGCCTCGATCTAATTTGGGTTGGACACAAGACGGACCTTGCCATGAACATCATCGAGGACATCCCGCGGCAGCTCAATCATGTGAACCTTCATGAAGACAACCTTGTGGCCTTGCCACTGATAAACTTGTTTGTGGAGGCATGCCACGTCATCTTCCTACGTAAGCTTGACAAGAACAGTATGCCTCACAAATGAAGGAGTAGCTTTGAACTTCTTGTGCTTCAGTACACCCTGGACAACATGCCTGACAACAGTGAGGCTGGAATACAACTCTTCATTGGTATAACCGCAAATGGCTTCCAGGATCCAATAGCCTAAGAACTCTGTTTTCCCAGTGCATATATTCAGGTCGTCCGTAGCGAGTGACATGTACAACCACACAATCCTTGTCTGCATCAAGGCTCTAATTGAAACAGAAACAAATTCTAAATTACTTTTCAGTATAAGAAACACAAGTTATTTAAACCACTATGTATAGAATGGCATCGAAGCTAATAAAATTTTGCATTATTAATCACCACATACTTCCTTTTCTAAAAAAATCACCACATACTTAGATGAAAAACCACAATCAAGATCGGCAAAGAAGGAAATCACCTTGGGCAGCTCAGTGGGGGGGGACACATCCTCGAAGGCGAAAACTGCTCCTGCAGTGCCACGGGGACTGTAACCTCAAACGGGGCATTGACCATCTCAGTAGTGGCCGTGAGCATATCTGGTGTTGGCTCGATGGTTGCCTCCATCTTCTTGGAGCTCTCTGTCTCGTGGGGATCAGCCTCCCGCATCTGCTCCAATATCGGCAGATCTTTGCCTGGTTCTCCTTGGTCCATCATGAAACTGACGAATACTAGGAGACCACTGAAAGGAAAACACAATCGCAATGACAATGAAACAAAAAAGAGAGTGAGGATCGGTTACTACTTTGCAAAAGATCTTTTTTTTCTCTAAACGAAAATATACCAACATCACGGATCTGCTTACCTTCCCATTGTTTGGAGAGAAGAACAGTGGCAGATGCGAGTGTTGCCTTTCTTGAAGACGGTGAGGGAGAAGGGGATTCAGCGAAGAGTGAAATGATGGTTGCTTCGTCCGTCAAACTTAGACTGCGGGGAGGTGGGGTTTTGTGATACGACGGCTAGTTACTGCCGCGCTACGACCGGGGTGACTCTCGCCTGCATACTGCCTTCTAATTTGCACTACTAGGGAAAATCCTAGCAGCAGCACGGGTTTTGGGCCTATTAGCAGCGTGGGGGCCGGCGCTACTAATAAGGCGCTACAGCTAACGTATAGCAGCAGCGCGGGTGCCACCCGCGCTACTACTACATCCGTTAGTAGTAGCACGGGTTTGCGCTACTACTAACCCGCGGAATTATTTTTCGAATTTTTTGCGCAAATTTTCAAATTTCTGAATTATTTTAACCTCTAATCTCTAATCACCCTCATCGCTGCTCAATTTAATCTCTAATCACCCCTCATCATTCCAAATCATCTAACTTCCTGGACGGTCACCCATCCTCTCACTACTCCAGCCTGAGCACGCTTAACTTCCGGGTTCTATTCTCCCTCGATTCCAAGTCTGCACTTGTTGTTTTCCTGACAATAGTAAGATGTCAATCCTATTAACCCTCGGGAGTTTAGCTTGAGCATGAAGTCACACATTTCGCTGTTTGAGTTTAAAACTATTGTTCTAAAAAACAATAATTATTTAGTAACACTAATATTTCTTGAATAAGGAGTTTGACCACATTTTGACCAAAGTTTGACCACAGTTTGACCAGATTTGACCAAAATTCCAAAAAACTAAAATAATTATTTAGTAACACTAATATTCTTGAATAATTATTTAGTAACACTAATACTTCTTGAATAAGTAGTTTGACCATAGTTTGACCAGATTTGACCAAAATTAAAAAAACTGAAATTTGAGCATAACTTTTTTTCCTTTTAGAATTTGAGGATTCTAAAAATTTGCAAACAGGCCGTTATTATACATTTTTTCTGACATTGTATGCAAAAGTTATAGCCGTTTTACATTTTCCCTACACTTTTTGCAAAACATGTCCAAATTTAAGTTTTTAAATTTTCCTAACTAGTAGATGTAGTAACATAACTACAACTTGAAGGATTTTAATTTTTGAAACATTTTGATATATTATACGGTTTTTTCTAACATCGTATGCAAAAGTTATAGCCGTTTTACATTTTCCCTACACTTTTTGCAAAACATGTCCAAATTTAAGTTTTTAAATTTTCCTAACTGGTAGATGTAGTAACATAACTACATCTCGAAGGATTTTAATTTTTGAAGTTTTTATCATTTTCTTTTTCTTTTTACAAAACCGAAAAGGCGATCCACGGGGGGGGGGGGTAGAGTTTCAAAATGGGACCTTTAGTAGTAGCGAGGAATTTTACCCCTCGCTACTACTATGGCATGTCCCGGAGGGGCACGGTTGAGACCTCTTAGTAGTAGCGAGGGGTAAAAACTTAGTAGTAGCGCGGGTTTATAACCCTCGCTACTGCTATGGCATGGCCCAGGGGCACGGTAGAGACCGCTTAGTAGTAGCGAGGGGTAAAAACCAGCGCTACTGCTGTCAACTTAGTAGTAGCGAGGGTTAAAAACCCGCGCTACTACTATGGCATGTCCCGGGGGGCACGGTAGACGCTTAGTAGTAGCGAGGGTATAAAACCAGCGCTACTGCTATCAACTTAGTAGTAGCGAGGGTTAAAAATCCGCGCTACTGCTACTTAGCAGCAGCGCCTGATTTTAAAGTGCGTTGCTGGTAAGATTCTGTGTATAGGCTTTTCCCTAGTAGTGTTGGTGGATGGCATTTGGGCCCGCGCGCTGCATGGCCCGCATGTCAGTGAACAAAAGTATAATGGCATTTAGTAGAGGGAGATGTTTCAATGACCTAGGAGGAGCCACTGTACTAGTAGTAATTGTTTTTCTGGGTAGCTGTAGAGTGTCTCCACTGTACTAGTAGTAATTGTTTCTCTAGGCCCAAGACAAAACAACCCATCCACACTAGTAAATAGTAAAATCAATTCAAAAGCCCATATATTTACTGAATTGACGGATGGGTATGTCAAAGAGCAAAAAAAGGAATTTCAGGTGGGCAAAAGAGCTTCTGAACGTGTCAGGCTTCTATTTACAACATATTGTGGTCATAATCCAGTAAATTTTACGACCCAGGATGTTCATTCTATGGACCTGACCAATCCATTTGACTGAAACTGCCGAAAACAGTGTTGGAGTTAGATGTTGTTGCCCTTTTCAATCTGGTTTTTTTGTAAACCTAATGAACAATTAACCCTCGTGCTTTTGTACAGTTTGTAAGCTGGAGTTAGATGTTCCTGCCCTTTTCAACTCGGCCGTGACTGTCATATTTTCTTTGAAACGAGGCAAATGGCTTGCCATTCGTTTAATTTAGAGTGAAATATTGTAACAAATCCCAACCAAGGGAAATAACATCACTCTCGCCGACTGCTTGAGCTCACTGTGCATTACAGAAGCTAAGTGATTAGCCCCCACCAGCACCCACAAACTTATTTCGAACTAGCACATCAAATGGGCTATAAATTTTCATAGGAAAGGTTGCATGACCGTGACAGATTTGGATTCTGACACTTGGGACCCGCGAGGAAATAGCCTATCCAAGGTGGTGTCGACTTACTAGCCAGTCATCAAACAATTCTGCCTACCAGCCGTTGGATTGACATCCAACATCTGTCGTGTATCTTCTATCTCTTGTCTTCTTCTTCCTCCAGCCGCCCAAACCAAACCACCCCGTCGGCTCCGCCTGCTCCCGCCTCCCATGGCTGGTTGCACCTCCGCCGGCCTACTGTATGTACCCTCCAACGTTGGCCAATCCCTCCCTCTATTCCCCCACGCGTCCTGTTATTCTCCGGCGACGTCAGCCCCAACACGCACCCGCGCCCGAACCAATCAACCCTCGTACTCCCCTCCGCCTGCGACTGGACCGGCGCATCTTCAACGGCTCCTGTTCGTTCCGTCCGAGGCCTCGTCATCGTCCTCCGCCTTGCGGACTTGGTTCTCTCGCCGTGCACGGTGCGCCGCCCTCTTGCGTTGTCAACGTCGTCAACAACCGAGAGGAACAAGGAGATGACTGTACGTGGAGAGGATGACAGTAGGGACCCACCAGCGTCATGGCAGTACGCAAGCAAGTGCCTCTATAGTACAAGCCAAAAAATATGGTTCCTCCTAATGGTTGGACATCTGGGGCTCACGCCATTGTCAACGTAGTCAACAAACGAGAGAATTATACTACGAGCGGCTGACACCAGGGACCCAGCAAGTCGCGCAGTTTTTTTTGAGGAACAAGCAGTTGTTATTTATACTAGTTTTAGCGACGGATGAGGGTAACAACGGGGCTATGTGGGGCTGTGGCCCGTCTAACCAGGGTTTTATTTATGTTTACCACATCATGAGCCCAGTTGTATTTTTTTCTTGCGGAAAATGGCTAGCCCAGTTCTATTTTTTTAAAGAAATACCCAAACAAGGCCTACTTGCTTTATCGGCCCTGCTGGGCTGCAAATCTTTCAAGACGAGGAGAGTTTCATTCGGTTTGCCCAGAAATGGGCTGTACATTTTTAAAACACATCAAACCGGGAATTAGTTTCAATTTTTTTTCATTACAAGATCTTAAATTCCATTGATTTTTATGCATGGACAATTATTTGGATTTTATATTTATATAAATTATTTTTCAAGATAGTTTGAATGTGAATCGATATTTCTGGATTAAAAATAGTTGACCGCACCGAAATATGCAAAATTTCGTATACTTTTAACCGTGGCCACAATATGGGGTGTAATGCTAACAAAAGGAAGATGGGCTCCAAAATTTTCTTAAGAATTAGCAAATGGGCTATACATTATTAGAAATAATGGCAGATGGGTTGTATGCTGTTTTCCATAGATTTGAGGCTGACTTGTGCGCCTACTACAGGTTGACGCGTCTGCTTTCATAAAAAAAGGTTGACGCACGCAACGCCCTGTCAACTTAGTCAACAGACGAGAGCAGTGACTGTTGGATGTCCATCCAACAGCTGTCGTGCTTCTTCAATCTCTGCTCTTCATGCTCCAGCTGCTCAAACAAGCGCCAGCGGGACTGCCTGCTCCCTCCTCTCGTGGTCGGCTATGCTGCCGCGCAGGCCTCACGGCCCCACCGTACTCCCATCGCTGGCCTAGCCATCCCTCTACTCACCCACACCTGCTGTTATTCTCCGGCGATGGCAGATGAACCAGTAAACCCTCATACAGTCGTCCTCCCCTCCGCGTGGGAAACAACTGCCGAGTCTTCCCTGCCTCCGTGTCGTCCCCTTCCTAGGCCTCATCGTCGTCCACCGCCGTGGTGCTCTCGGCGCAGCGTGGTCAATGTGGTCAACGACCGACTTACATTGGAAGAGTACTGTGCGTGGAGACGCTGACAGCTGGGTCCACGGGCGCAGCAAGGAAGTGCCTCCTTATTACGCGCAAAATAATTATTCCTCCACCTGACGGCGGGGACCCACCGGACGGGCCACCGTATTTCGCGAAAAAAATGTTTCCCCCTGACTGCTGGGACCCACCAGCTACACCTTCGCACGCAAGGAAGTGCGTACGGGCAAAAAAATAAAATGATTCGCCCCCTGACTGCTGGGACCCACCAGCTACATCTTCGCATGCAAGGAAGTGCCTGATAGTCGGGACCCACCTGGTTGAAGCGTACGTAGCATTGTCATTCTGGTCGCGAACGCGTACGTACATATATACTGGTGGATGTAGAGGCGTGCACGTCTCGTAGTAGAGGCGCGCACGTAGCATGTACACGTACATACAGCGGCCAGGGTGCAAGAAAGAAAATACGGCCACGTATGTGTACATACGGGCGGGGTCTCGAACGCCTACTCGTGCATACATACGGTGAGGGCTCGTTGACATGGTTGGGTCGGAACAGAGAAACAGCGTTGTCGTTGTGTGCATGGGGAGGCAACAGAATGTGTCGTGTTCATGGGGAGGCAACAGAATGCGTCGTGTTCATCGGGAGGCAACGGAACGCGTGGGAGCCAATCGGCTGGGTCGGAACGGAATGCGTGGTCATGTTCATCGGGAGGGCTTGGATGGAACAGGCGATGGAAACGAGGCCTGGCGTACCGTAGAACGGAGGAAACGGCCTTGTGTTCGACCGGCCACGTTCGAAACGGGATCCTGTTCATCGGGAGGGGTCTGGCGTACTACAAAACGGACGAAACGGACCTCCTGCGGTCGAAATGGGGGTCCTGTTGATCGGGAGGGGTATGGCGTACCGCAAAACGGATGAAACGGACCTCCTACGGTCGAAATGGGGGTCCTGTTGATCGGGAAGGGTGTGGCGTACCGCAAAACAGACAAAACGGACCTCCTACGGTCGAAACGGGGGTCTTGTTCATCGGTAGGGGTGTGGTGTACCGCAAAACGGGACTCCACGGGATACTGTTCATCTCCACTGTCGACCTCCTCCAGCCTCCACGGTCTACCGTCGACCTCCTCCAGCCTCCACGGGCTCCTGTTCATCCAGCCTCCACCGCGCGCTACTCCACCGGCTACTGTTCAACCACCCCTCCACCGTCTACTGTTAATCCAGCCCTCCACACCACGGGGTCCTGTTCAACCACCTCTCCACGG
>NC_041382.1:297364536-297388686 GCF_002162155.2 Triticum dicoccoides | reverse complement strand
CAATCGATCGGCTTTAGTTAGCAGCAGTAGTGAAGGAATCGCTCGATCGGGTTCAGTTAACACCCATCGATCGATCGCTCGGGTTCAGTAACGCGTAGCCTGCAATGCAATCGCTCGGGTTCAATTAGAGCCCAACGCCTCGCTTGGGTTCAGTAACGCGTAGCCTGCAACGCATCGCTCGGCCCCCGACCTCCCACCGTAACCGGGAACTCCCCGAAATTTTCCTCGCCCTTGCTCCTACCATGGTTTTTTCCATCATGGACGGCCCAAAGAATGTCATGCAGCTGCGTCTCCGGCCTGCCCAGGACGAAAAGCCCGTTTTTTGTCAAGATTTTTTGTCATAGAAGTAGGAGCCCACCACATCTATGATGATACCGGGTTTTGTCACAATTATCGTCATAGAAGTGTCATATGTGTGACAGTTCGTTCAGCCCAAAATGTCACGGATGTGTCTTTTTTTTGTAATGTCTGGACAAAATTTATGAAGTGGCATCTTGTATATTTAGTCCAAGGCTTCATGCACTCCTTATGGTGGCTTAAAAGTCCTGAAACCATCACTTGTAACTCTGTTCTGGATCCCCTTGCGCATGCCATCATCTCCATGCTTGGTCTTGCTCCAGTGTTCATCCCTCTTATCCATGCCAGGCCCTTCATTTGTAAGCAAAACAAATGTATCCAATTTAGGCAGCATCATATTCTCATGAACATTAGAATCATTACCAAGAAACGAAAGTACCTAATAATTTAATTGGCGTTCGCAAGCTCTAGTAATTGGTCCAGTATGTATAGCAGCAGGGGTTGTGGGTGTAACAATGGTATTGATGTCCTCATCAGAAGGCAAGATATTTGTTGCTAAGAATATATCCTTTCTAGAGAAGGAGTTTCTCTCGAAAGAAGTGAGTGGGAGGAAAGTATAACTTGACGAGGTAATTGTACCTACTCCCTTATTGGAAAGTAGTTCATCACAGAAATCGGTTCTAGTGATTCCTTCACCAGTAAGTGAGGAAGCTAATGATGATTATCATGAAACTTCTGATCAAGTTACTACCGAACCTTGTAGGTCAACCAGAGTAAGATCCGCACCAGAGTGGTATGGTAATCCTGTTTTGGAGGTCATGTTACTTGACCATGATGAACCTGAGGAAGCAATGATGAGCCCAGATTCCACAAAATGGCTTGAGGCCATGAAACCTGAGATGGGATCCATGTATGAGAACAAAGTATGGACTTTGGTTGACTTGCCCGATGATCGAAAGGCCATAGAGAATAAATGGACCTTCAAGAAGAAGACTGACGCTAACGGTAATGTTACTATCTACAAAGCTCGACTTGTTGCAAAAGGTTTTCGACAAGTTCAAGGAGTTGACTATGATGAGACCTTCTCACCCGTAGCGATGCTTAAGTCCGTCTGAATCATGTTAGCAATTGCCGCATTTTATGATTATGAAATTTGGCAAATGGATGTCAAAACTGCATTCCTTAATGGATATTGTAATGAAGAGTTGTATATGATGCAACCAGAAGGTTTTGTCGATCCAAAAGGTGTTAACAAAGTGTGCAAGCTCCAGCGATCCATTTATAGACTGGAGCAAGCCTCTCGGAGTTGGAATATACGCTTTGATAGTGTGATCAAAGCATATGGTTTATACAAACTTTTGGAGAAGCATGTATTTACAAGAAAGTGAGTAGGAGCTTTGTAGCATTCCTGATATTATATGTAGATGACATATTGTTGATTGGAAATGATACTGAATTTCTGAATAGCATAAAAGGGTACTTGAATAAGAATTTTTCAATGAAAGACCTCGGTGAAGCTGCTTATATATTGGGCATCAAGATCTATAGAGATAGATCAAGACGCTTAATTAGAATTTCACAAAGCATATACCTTGATAAAGTTTTGAAGAAGTTCAAAATGGATCAAGCAAAGAAAGGGCTCTTGCCTGTGTTACAAGGTGTGAAGTTGAGTTAGACTCAATGCCCGACCACTGCAGAAGATAGAGAGAAAATGAAAGCCACTCCCTATGCTTCAGCCATAGGTTCTATCATGTATGCAACGTTGTGTGCCAGACCTGATGTGTGCCTTGCTATTAGCTTAGCAGGGAGGTACCAAAGTAATCCAGGAGTGGATCACTGGACAGCGGTCAAGAACATCCTGAAATACCTGAAAAGGACTAAGGATATGTTTCTCATTTATGGAGATGACAAAGAGCTCGCCGTAAATGGTTACATCGATGCAAGCTTTGACACTGATCCGGATGACTCTAAGTCACAAACCGGATACGTATTTTTATTGAATGGTGGAGCTGTCAGTTAGTGCAGTTCCAAGCAAAGCGCCGTAGGGGATCTACGTGTGAAGCAGAATACATAGCTACTTCGGAAGCAACAAATGAAGGAGTCTGGATGAAGGAGTTCATATCCGATCTAGGTGTCATACCTAGTGCATCGGGTCCAATGAAAAACTTTTGAGACAATACTAGTACAATTGCCTTGGCAAAGGAATCCAGATTTCACAAGAGAACCAAGCACATCAAGAGACGCTTCAATTCCATCCGCGATCAAGGCAAGGAGGGAGACATAGAGATTTGCAAGATACATACGGATCTGAATGTTGTAGACCCGTTGACTAAGCCTCTCTCACGAGCAAAACATGATCAGCACCAAGACTCCATGGGTGTTAGAATCATCACAATGTAATCTAGATTATTGACTCTAGTGCAAGTGGGAGACTGAAGGAAATATGCCCTAGAGGCAATAATAAAGTTGTTATTTATATTTCCTTATATCATGATAAATGTTTATTATTAATGCTAGAATTGTATTAATCGGAAACTTAGTACATGTGTGAATACATAGACAAATAGAGTGTCACTAGTATGCCTCTACTTGACTAGCTCGTTAATCAAAGATGGTTAAGTTTCCTAGCCATGGACAAAGAGTTGTCATTTGATGAATGGGATCACATCATTAGAGAATGATGTGATTGACTTGACCCATCCGTTATCTTAGCACAATGATTGTTTAGTTTACTGCTATTGCTTTCTCCATAACTTATACATGTTCCTATGACTATGAGATTATGCAACTCCCGAATACCAAAGGAACACTTAGTGTGCTATCAAACGTCACAACGTAACTGGGTGACTATAAAGATGCTCTATAGGTGTCTCCGATGGTGTTTGTTGAGTTGGCATAGATCGAGATTAGGATTTGTCACTCCGTGTATCGGAGAGGTATCTCTGGGCCCTCTCGGTAATGTACATCACTATAAGCCTTGCAAACAATGTAACTAATGAGTTAGTTATGGGATGTAGCATTACAAAACAAGTAAAGAGACTTACCGCTAACGAGATTGAACTAGGTATTGAGATACCGACGATCGAATCTCGGGCAAGTAACATACCGATGACAAAGGGAACAACATATGTTGTTATGCGGTTTGACCGATAAAGATCTACATAGAATATGTAGGAACCAATGTGAGCATCCAGGTTCCGCTATTGGTTACTGACTGGAGATGAGTCTCGGTCATGTCTACATAGTTCTCAAACCCATAGGGTCTGCAAGCTTAAAGTTCGATGACGATCAGTATTATGAGTTTATGTGTTTTGATGTACCGAAGGTTGTTCGGAGTCCCGGATGAGATCGCGGACATGACGAGCGGAATGGTCGAGACATAAAGATCGACATTGGAAGCCTATGTTTGGACATCGGAATGGTTCCGGGTGAGTTCGGGCATATACCGGAGTACTGGGAGGTTACTGGAACCCCTCGGGAAGTATATGGGCCTTATTGGGCCATAGTGGGAGAGAGGAGAATGGAGCCTAGGAGGGGGCGCCCCCCTCCCAAGCCCAATCCGAATTGGGTGGGGGGCGGCCCCCCTTTCCTTCCCCCTCTCTCCCCTTTCCTTCCTCTCCTAATCCAACTAGGGAAGGGGGGGAATCCTACCCCAGTGGGAGTAGGACTCCCCTTGGGCGCACCATAGAGGGGCCAACCCTCCCCCTCCTCCACTCCTTTATATACGGGGGAGGGGGCACCCCATAGACACACAAGTTGATTGTTTAGCCGTGTGTGGTGCCCCCTCCATAGAGTTCCACCTCGGTCATATCGTTGTAGAGCTTAGGCGAAGCCCTGCGTCGGTGACTTCATCATCATCGTCATCACGCCGTCGTGCTCACGAAACTCTCCCTCGACACTCAGCTGGATCTAGAGTTCGCGGGACGTCACCGAGCTGAATGTGTGCAGATTGTGAAGGTGTCGTACCTTTGGTGCTAGGATCGGTCGGATCGTGAAGATGTATGACTACATCAACCGCGTTGTCATAACACTTCCGCTTACGGTCTACAAGGGTACGTAGACAACACTCCCCCCTCTTGTTGCTATGCATCACCTAGATGGATCTTGCGTGTGCATAGGATTTTTTTTTGAAATTACTGTGTTCCCCAATAGTTTTCTATATAGCTCACTGTCCTGGATGCAGTATGACGTAGCCTACCGGGCCACACGCTCCGCATCCTCCTCCTTCTCCGGCAGCGTCCCATGCACCAGATATACCTTGAATTCCTCGGTCCAGCACCCCTCTTGAGGCTCGAGTGCTAGTAGCAGACGTGCTCCTAAGGTCGGGCCGCAGGCGAGAGCTTCCGTGGCTGGTCGCTGAGGGAGTTCTGCTCGAGGTGATATAGTCCCCGCGGCCGCAGGGGTCGTCGAAGGCTTGAAGAGTCGCTCTTCGAAGACACAAGGTTATTGGGGTAGCCGCCTCGACGCCTTCTTGGCGATTTCCTCAACCTCCTTGTTGGTGCTGCGTGGCACATGCTGCAGCTCTAGGCCTAGGAATTGCTTCTCCATCTTGCGCACTTCCACGAGGTACGCCTCCATGTGCTCGTCCCTTGGTTCACACACCTTGTTGGACAAGTTGACGAGGAGTTGCGAGTCACCCTTGATGGTGAGACACTTCACCCCCAAGGCTGCGGCGGCCTTGAGGCCAACGATCAACCCCTCGTACTCCACGATGTTGTTGGAGACCATATCACCCCGCTGGAAACAGAGTTGCACGGCATAATATAGCTTGTATTGGGTGGGCGAGATGAGCACAACACCTTGTCGTGTGAAAGCACCATCGAAGTACATGACCCAGCCATCCGGTGCTTCATTTCCTGGCGAGAGGGATCAGCTCTCGCCCGCTTCGGGCCCCGGAGCGTCGGTCCATTCTGCCACAAAGTCGGCAAGCGCAGCTCCCTTGATAACCCTGGTCGTGCTGAACTCTAAATGAAATGCTTGCAGTTCAATGTTCCATTCAGCGACTCTCCCCGTGGCATTGGGGATCCGGAGCACCCTCTCCAGGGGGTAGGCTGAGACAACCTTAATCGGGCGGCCTTGGAAATAATGGCGTAGCTTGCGTGAGGCCACCAGGAATGCGAGTAAGAGCTTCTGCGGCATTGGGTACCGTGCCCTCGCGTCCCGTAGCACGGTGCTGACAAAGTATACTGGGTGGTCGATGAGGGAGGAAGCGTCAATGGAGCCTCTGTCCTACGGAGGTTGTGGTGCCTCTTGAGGTGGGGGGGCCTCAGGAGCCTGGTCGCCTATCTGGGCCTTCGTGCGCCCTTGAACATCGTCTTGTGGGGTGTGATCGTCTGTGGGCATCGTCTTGGCCTTAGCGGCGCCATCTTGTGATTGCACCATTCCAGCTGAGGGCGTGGTATTGCGTTATGGGCTCTTAGCCCAGCGCTCCTCCCGAATCGCCACCAATGTCGCGCTGGCGGAGTGAGGCGTAGCGGCCAGATAGAGCACCAGAGGCTCGAGGGGGCGAGGTGCCACCATCATCAGTGGGCTGGTTAGGTATCTCTTGAGGTCTTGAAACGCCAGATCTGCCTTTGGGGTCCATTCGAACGGGACTTTCTTCTTCATCAGCTTGAAGAACGGCAGAGCGCGCTCCCCGGGCTTGGAGATGAAGCGCCCCAGTGAGGCACGCAGCCTGCAAGTTTCTGCATTTCCTTGAGAGTTTGTGGTGGGCTCATGTCTTTATTTCCTTGACCTTCTCGGGGTTAGCCTCGGGAAACAAGGAAACCCAGTAGCTTGCCGGAGGGAACACCGAACACGCACTTCTCCAGGTTGAGCCGCAAATCCACCTAGCGCAGGCTAGCGAAGGTCTACTCCAGGTCTTGAATCAGGGTTCTCGCCTCCCAAGATTTTACCACGTTGTCCTCGACGTAGGCTTCAGCGTTTCTGCCAAGCTGCTGACCCAAGGTGGTGTGCATCAGCCGCTGGAAGGTCGCCCCAGCATTGCGCAGTCCGAACGGCATGCAGGTGTAGCAATACACCCCGCACGGGGTGAGGAAGGTGGTCTTCTCCACATCCTCCACAGCCATCTTGATCTGGTGGTAGCCCGAGAACGCGTCCAGGAAGCATAGCAGGTCGCACTCGGTGGTGGAGTTGACGATCTGGTCAATACACAGAAGCGGGAACGGGTCTTGGGGACATGCCTTGTTGAGGTTGGTGAAATCGACACACATGCGTTCCTTCCCACCTTTCTATGGCACAACGACGGGGTTCGCCAGCCACTCCGGGTACCTGACCTCACGAATGACACCTGCCGCCTCCAACTTGCGAGTTTCCTGGATGATGAAGGACTGCTTCTCCGTGGACTGTCGCCGCGCCTTCTGCTTCACAGGGCGCACATTGGGGCACACCCTTAAGTGATGCTCGATTACCCCCCCCCCCCTTGGGAGCCCTACCAGCTACTTGGGTTCCCAGGCGAATACCTCCTTGTTCGCGTGCAAGAACTTCACTAATGCCTCCTCTTGACCCGGGTCGAGGCTGGCGCCTATGGTGAAGGTGGCCCCCGAGGATCTTCCTTCCTCGACCGACACTTGCTTCCTTTCGGCCAGGTCTTAAGTGAACAATTGCTTCTTCTTTGCTGGTGTAGCCTCCTTAGCCCCTGGGTGGCTTCGTCGGCTGGGCACGCTGCCGCTGCGGTCCTGAAGGTAGCTTGATGTCCGTTAGAGCTTCCTTGGTGTCTCCGGCCACGGTGAGGATGCTGCTGCTGCCCGGCATCTTCATGAGGTTGTAGGCCGGATGGGTCGCTACCATGAACTGAGGCAAGGCAGGGTACCCGAGGATGGCGTTGTACGGGAGGCTGATGTGGGCGATGTCGAAGTCGATGAGCTCGGTGCGGTAGTTGTCCCGGGTACCAAAGGTGACCGGGAGGCGTATCTGCCCCAAGGGGCTGGTAGACCTGCTGCCGACTCCAGAGAAAGGCTTGGTGGGGTGGAGCCGGCCATACGACATGTGAAGCAAGCCGAAAGCTTCCATGGAGAGCACGTTGAGGCCTGCTCCGCCGTCGATGAGGGTCTTGGTCATGGCGACGTTGCAGATGGTGGGCGTGCAGAGCATTGGGAGTGCACCCGAGCTGGCTGTGGTAGTAGGGTGATCCCCTGAGTCGAAGGTGAGGTCGGCCTTGGGCGCCGCCCATCCTGGAGGGGCTCCCCACTACACAGAGGCGGCGCCGATTTGGCAAAGGAACTGCTTGGTGTGGCGGTCTGAGGGTGGCTCTTGCGAGCCGCCAAGGAGGGACGCGATGGCGACAGACGCCGGCGCCGCAAAGCGTGCAATGAAAAGGCCGTGTAGCCCCTCCCAAGAGGCCACAGAGGATCTTGGTAGGTTGAGCAGCCAGGCGCGCGGTGCGCCAGTGAGGTCCATGGGGAACCAATTGACCATGACCTTGCCGTTGCCTCCAGCTTCCAAGACGGCCTCCTCGTATGCCAGCAGGAAGGTCGACAGATCTGCCACGCCGTTGTAGCGGGGTGGCATCTCCGGCTTGAACTTGTGCGGCCACTGCACCCGCCACAGGGCGGGGGTGAAGACCCTAAGCCCCCTGGCGCCGCCGGGGTCGCTCGTCGATCCAACCGGAGGAGCCGCGCTGGCCATGGGGACCGGCCGGAGAGGCGGAGCCGGCGGAGGGATGGAACTTCAGCGCACCCTACCTGACGCGCCAAATGTCAGATTACGGGTTCCGGCAAACCCTTGAGGTTCAAACACTGGGGTGCGTACGAAGATCTCTCTCCCCCTAGCTCACACTCTCGCAACGATCACAAAGCCTAACTCGCCAAACCCGAGGAACAAAGGACACGAGAGTTTATACTGGTTCGGGCCATCGTTGCGGTGTAATACCCTACTCTAGTGTAGTGTGGTGGATTGCCTTGTAGGCTGGGGATGAACAAGTACAAGGGAAGAACTGCCTCCTGAGGAGAGGTATTCTTGAGCTCGATGAGCTTGTGTGGTTGGGGATGATCTGAATGATCCGTCCGCTGCTATGGTGGTGGCTAGCCCTATTTATAGAGGCTTGGGTCCTCTCCCCAAATATTAGGCAGGAAGGGATCCCACAACGGCCAGTTTGAAGAGGGACAACGAGTACAAGTTATCCTGACAAAAGGTGGTCTTCGCCTGCCAAAGGCTCTGATGGTGACGCAGTTGTGGGCTCCGTGATGACCTCCATCTTGCCGTCCTACTTGTCTTGGTCTCGTTGCACTGATATGGAAACCTTTGCCTGAGACCTCGGGACTCCTCGCCTACGCCTGCCTCTTTAGCACCAAAGAGGAAACTGGCACCCTGCGCCCGCTGGCGCCCGCCTGGCCTTGGTCGTCATGGCTCTCGTCATGGGAACCTCATGAGGTGCCCCTCGCCTTGATCTCTTTGCTCCTCGCGAGCCAGCCTAGTGAGGCTGCCCCTGAGGAGGTCTTGTGTCGTCCACCTCGCGAGGCTCGACCCCTCACGAGGGTCTTGAGCGTTGCTTGATGAAGATGGGCCGTGTCGGGTCGCTAGTGGAGCCACGCCCTGGGCCGCAGGCAGGCAAGTCTGGGTGCCCCCATTCCCTGGATGCCGACAAGCGGCTCTTCAAGCCTTCAACAGCCCCTCTGGTTGTGGAGCCAGCACTGCCTCAGGAGGAGCTCCCGCCAGAACCAACCTCGGGAGCCCCCACCTGTGGCCCGACCTCAGGAGCACGCCTGCTCCTTGCGCTCAAGTCTCAGGAGGGGTGCCGGACCGAAGAATTCAAGGCGTACCTGCTTCAGGGGACCCTGCCGGATAAGGAAGAAGACGCTGAGCGCGCAGCTCGGCGGGCCATAGCCTACTGCATTCAGGACGTTGAGCTTTACCGAAAACGACCAAATGATGTTTCCTTGCGATGCATCTCCATGGAACAGGGATGCGAGTTGTTAGCCGACATACACGGCGGAGACTGCGGGCATCACTCATCATCGCGCACCCTCGTAGGCAAGGCGATCCGCAGCGGATTCTACTGGCCCACGGTGATCAGCGAGGTGGCCGAGCTGGTGAGATCCTGTGAAGCCTACTAGTTCCACGCCAAGCAAATCCACCAGCCCGCCTAGGGCCTTCAGACCATCCCACTCTCATGGCCATTTGCGGCCAGGGGGCTGGACATCTTGGGTCCATTCCCTCAAGCGCCCGGGGGCTACCGCTACATCTACGTTGCCATCGACAAGTTTACCAAATGGGCGGAGGTGGAAGCAGTCTGCACCATCCCGGCCGGCTTAGCGATCAAGTTCATCTAGGGCCTCGCGAGCCATTTCGGAGTCTCTAATCGCATGATCACCGACAACGGCTCACATTTCACTAGCAATCTCTTCAAAACATGTTGTGCTAACCTTGGAACACAGATATGATATGCCTCAGTGGCGCACCCGAGGAGCAACAATGAAGCTGAGCACGCCAACGCGGAGGTCCTGAGGGGCCTCAAGACAAGAACCTTCAAGAAGAAGCTCGAGGCCTGTGGCAGGGGCTGGCTCAACGAGCTCCAGTCATGTTGTGGTACGTCCGCACCACTGCAACCAAGCGGACCGGCGAAACTCCATTCTTCCTCGTCTACGGAGCTGAAGTGGTTCTCACACATGAGGTCAGGCATTGCTCTGCACGGGTCTTGGCATTTGACGAGGCATGCCAGGATGCCATGCGGAGGATGGACCTCGTGCTGGGGGAGGAACGCCTCCGTCAAGCCTCGCTCCGAGCGGCAAGGTACCTGCGGGCGCTGCGACGGTATCACTGCCGCAACATCAGCTCTAGGACACTCGAGGTGGGAGATCTCGTCCTACGGTGGGTGCTCTCCAGGGAAGGGCTGCATAAGCTCTCACCCATTTGGGAGGGCCCTTTAGGGTCGCCCGCGTCTCCAAGCCTGGCGCCGTGCGCCTGGAGACGCAGGACGGGGTCCCCATCCAGAACGCCTGGAACATCCAGCACCTCCGGAAGTTCTACCCATGAAGCAAGGCCCAGTGCATGTGAAGGTCTCTGCTCGTGACACTCTCATGTAATAATGAGTGGGGCTGTACATGCCCCGGAGTCTCCGAAGAGCCTCCCTCGGGCCTCGGGGGCTCCCTCCCACGTCCTAGTGGCAGCACTTAGCTCCGCACTGGTGAGAAGACTATACTAGGTGTCGGACGCGGTTGTTCATTTGCTTGCTTTCTGTAGTTGGTTTGCAATCTCTTTTAATGGAATTTGGAGTTCTCGCATTTTGGATTGCCAAGTTGGATTCCCTCCTCGCCTTTTCTCTTGACCGCCGGTCTTGGCCCAGGAGGGGTGGCAGTTGCCCGCCGCCTTTCCTCGCGTGTCTCACGCGCGGGGGCTGGGCAGGTATGTGCGTACGCGTCGGGCCTGCCCCGCGCCATGAACATACTTCGCCACAACCCTATTCCCTAGGGCCTTGCCTTTTTTATCCTCACGAGACGCCCTCGAGTAGGCTCATGACCTATGCACCCTCTTAAAGTCCATGCCACCCGGGTACTGCGACATGGTGCACTAAGCCATGACTAGCCCATACCTAAGGGATCGCGCAGGGAAGAACAAGACGCCCGACCAAGTTTCCTAACAATTCCGCAGCTTCAAGATGTCTCCTGAGGCCAATGGCCCCTGAGCCACCAGCAAGAGGGCCTCCTTAGATAAACGAAGCATGCGCCCTCACGAGGAGGGAAAACTACCGTGAGCGTATCAAGCTAAGTTATCCTACCATACCTATTTTGGAACATAAGCACCACAACATAACACCAGAACAATAAACATAGCATAGAAACATAGGTATCATGGTTCACCACATGCCCCAGCAAGGCCTCTACTTTTTTTGAATGCAGGAGAAAAGGGAAAGGTTAAACAACAGTGGCCCCCGCGATCGTAGCGGCTCACGAGGCCTGGCTCTGAGGGCCTCCAGGACTCAGCTCAGCCTGAGCCCTCCTCACGCTTCACCGAAGTGTGGCGACGAGACGAACCGCCACCATCCTTGAAGCGAGCCCGGCGGCGTGACGGCTGGTCGTAGCACCGCTGCTGGTGCTCTCGCTTGAGAAGGAGCCGCCGCCGCTGGATGAACTATGGCAGTCGCCAAGGGCGAGCTCGCCCTCAACATCATCATGACCGTCATCAAGGACGAGCTCGTCGTCGTCGCTGCTGTCTTCGGGGCAGCACCCTGCGCGACGACCATCTTCCCCAAACACCCTCACGAAGAGGGTCGCGATGCCATCATACTTGAAGTGAAAGGTGCACCTCCCGCTCAAGCCATGCGCGCGGGCGAACGTCTGCCAGCCACGGGTCAGGGCCACGCTGCCCACGACGGAGACCTCGACCGCAACCCACGAGGCCTTGCTACAGTAGCCGTCGACCTGCAGCCAAAGGCCATCAAGACCCACGGCCAGCAACTCGCCAACAAAGGAGCGTGGAAGCTGGAGCCAGGTGCTGGCTGGCTTCTCTGACCACACGATGAACTCAGGGAGCATGTCGGCCGAGTGGAAACGCAGCCTGGGAGGTTGTGCGACCACGGCGCGCCTCCCCTCCTCGCAAGGGCTGCCTCGCCCGCGGCGACACCCACCACGAGAAGAAGTGCCGCCACGGCCGGCCAGGGCGTGCCCGCGCCCTCGAGGAGCCACCGCAAGGGTCGCGGCATGCTTGCACGGGCGGCTCCGCCCTCTCTTGGGAGGGGGCGAGTCAGGTCCTCCTTGAGGGTCTTCCCCTTCTCGGCAGTGGAGAACTTCCTCGTCGCCGCCATGGGAGCTGCAGCAAGATGGAAAGACGGGAAAGAAGAAGAGGAAGCGGACTGCGAGAAGACAGAAATGAGCAAGGGGGCTCCGCCCCTGATACGTCTCCAACGTATCTATAATTTTTGATTGCTCCATGCTATATTATCTACTGTTTTGGACATTATTGGGCTTTATTATCCACTTTTATATTATTTTTGGGACTAACCTATTAACCGGAGGCCCAGCCCAGAATTGTTGTTTTTGCCTGTTTTAGGGTTTCGAAGAAAAGGAATATCAAACGGAGTCCAAACGGAATGAAACCTTTGGGAACGTGATTTTCTCAACGAACAAGACTCAGGAGACTTGGACCCTACGTCACGAAAGAAAAGAGGAGGCCACGAGGTAGCGGGCGCGCCCGCCTACCCTAGGCGCGCCCTCCACCCTCGTGGGCCCCCTGTTGCTCCACAGACGTACTCCTTCCTCCTATATATACCTATGTACCCCAAACGATCAGAGACGGAGCCAAAACCCTAATTCCACCGCCATAACTTTCTGTATCCATGAGATCCCATCTTGGTGCCTGTTCTGGAGCTCCGCCGGAGGGGGCATCGATCACGGAGGGCTTCTACATCAACACCATAGCCTCTCCGATGAAGTGTGAGTAGTTTACCTCAGACCTACGGGTCCATAGTTAGTAGCTAGATGGCTTCTTCTCTCTTTTTGGATCTCAATACAATGTTCTCCCCCTCTCTTGTGGAGAACTATTCGATGTAATCTTCTTTTTTTTTGCGGTGTGTTTGTTGAGACCGATGAATTGTGGGTTTATGATCAAGTCTATCTATGAATAATATTTGAATCTTCTCTGAATTCTTTTATGTATGATTGGTTATCTTTGCAAGTCTCTTCGAATTAAAAGTTTGGTTTGGCCTACTAGATTGATCTTTCTTGCAATGGGAGAAGTGCTTAGCTTTGGGTTCAATCTTGCGGTGTCCTTTCCCAGTGACAGTAGGGGCAGTAAGGCACGTATTGTATTGTTGCAATCAAGGATAACAAGATGGGGTTTTCTTCATATTGCATGAGTCTATCCCTCTACATCATGTCATCTTGCTTAAGGCGTTACTCTGTTTTCATTAACTTAATACTCTAGATGCATGTTGGATAGCGGCCGATGAGTGGAGTAATAGTAGTAGATGCAGGTAGGAGTCGGTCTACTTGTCTCGGACGTGATGCCTATATACATGATCATACCTAGATATTCTCATAACTATGCTCAATTCTGTCAATTGCTCAACAGTAATTTGTTCACCCACCGTAGAATACTTATGCTCTCAAGAGAAGCCACTAGTGAGACCTATGGCCCCCGGGTCTATCTTTATCATATTGATCTCCTACTACTTAGTTATTTTCTTTGCTATTTACTTTGCCTTTATTTTACTTTGCATCTTTTATCATAAAAATACCAAAAATATTATCTTATCATATCTATCAGATCGCACTCTCGTAAGTGGCCTTATAGGGATTGACAACCCCTATTTGCGTTGGTTGCGAGGATTTATTTGTTTTGTGCAGGTACGAGGGACTCGCGTGTAGCCTCCTACTGGATTGATACCTTGGTTCTCAAAAACTGAGGGAAATACTTACGCTACTTTGCTGCATCATCCCTTCCTCTTCGGGGAAAACCAACGCAGTGCTCAGGAGGTAGCAAGAAGGATTTCTGGCGCCGTTGCCGGGGAGGTCTATGCAAAAGTCAACATACCAAGTACCCATCACATACCCTTATCTCCCGCATTACATTATTTGTCATTTGCCTCTCGTTTTCCTCTCCTCCCACTTCACCCTTGCCGTTTTATTCGCCCTTCTCCTGTTCGTCTTTTTGTTTGCTTTTATGTCTTAATTGGCTCGTTTGCTCATTTGGTTGTAATAGTTGTTTATTTATTACTAAACAGAGAACCTAAGATCTATGTATCCTCATCCACTTGCTAATCTTTTTAAGAGATCCAATTATGACAAACCAATTGCTAGTGAGTTTCGTGCACTAGATTATCTTTATGAAGTTTTTCTTGAAATTCGTGAATCTAAAAAGTGTGATGAATTACTTTATGAAGCGATTCACGATAGATCTTTGAATAAAAACATGATTGCAATGATTTTATTATAAATTCTATTTATGTAAATTATGCTAATAATATGCAAAACCCTAAGCTTGGGGATGCTAGTTTTGCTATGTCCTCTACTTGTTGCAATGATCATGATTGGGGTGATTCTTCTTTTGATCTTAAAAAATTATTTACTCCCCATGATGATTCTGAGATTGATAATAGTGTTTGCAATAATACTAAAAGTGGGTTTGAAGAGGTCATGACTTTAGTTAATGTTAATCCCACTATTTTGGAAGAGTCTCAACTTTGCATGCATGTGGATCGTGTTGAAAATGTTTTATGTGATAGCTATTTTGTTGAATTTTCTTATGATCCTACATGTAATTATTACGAGAGAGTAAAATATGGTGGTAGAAATTTTGATGCTACTAAATTACCTCTCGTTACGTTGAGATTGCTATTGTTTCTCTCTGCTTCCTTGCATATGCTTGTTTTTGCTTGCCTTGATAATTTGTTTGCCTATAAGATGCCTATGCATAGGAAGTATCTTAGACTTAGATGTGTTTGTCATGTGTTTTATGATGCTCTCTTTGTGCTTCAATTCTTGTCTTTCATGTGAGCATCATTGAAATATTATGCCTAGCTATAAGGCTTTAAAGAAAAGCGCTTGTTGGGAGACAATCCAATATTATTCCTTGCTGTTATTCAATAAATAATTTATATAGCCGCTGTTTTGGTTTTTTTTTTGTTTAATTAGTGTTTGTGCCAAGTAGAACCGTTGGGAAGACTTGGGGAAAGTCTTGTTGAACTTGCTGTAAAAAACAGAAACTTTAGCGCTCACGAGAACTGCTGTCATTTTTATTTGGAACGTGCTATTTAGTTAATTCTTTTTGAAGATGATTAATAGATAAATTCCTCACGTCCAGCAATTTATTTTAGAATTTTTGGAGTTCCAGATCTTGCGCTAGCTACAGATTACTACAGAGTGTTCTGTTTTTGACAGATTCTGTTTTTTCGTGTGTTGTTTGCTTATTTTGATGAATCTATGGCTAGTAAAATAGTTTATAAACCATATAGAAGTTGTAATACAGTAGGTATAACACCAATATAATAAAGAATTAGTTCATTACAGTACCTTGAAGTGGTCTTTTATTTTCTTTCGCTAACGGAGCTCACGAGATTTTCTACTTTAAGTTTTGTGTTGTGAAGTTTTTAAGTTTTGGGTAAAGATTTGATGGATTATGGAACAAGGAGTGGCAAGAGCCTAATCTTGGGGATGCCCATGTCACCCCCAAGATAATCTAAGGACACCTAAAAGCCAAAGCTTGGGGATGCCCCGGAAGGCATCCCCTCTTTCATCTACTTCTATCGGTAACTTTACTTGGAGCTATATTTTTATTCGCCACATGATATGTGTTTTGCTTGAAGCGTCTTGTATTATCTGAGTATTTCCTTGTTAGTTTACCACAATCATCTTTGCTGTACACACCTTTTGAGAGAGTCATACATGATTTAGAATTTGTTAGAATACTCCATGTGCTTCGCCTATTTCTTTTGAGTTATATAATTTTGCTCTAGTACTTCACTTATATTTTGTAGAGCACGGTGGTGGATTTGTTTTATAGAAACTATTGATCTCTCATGCTTCACTTAGATTGTTTTGAGAGTATTAATAGCATGGTAATTTGCTTAAAATCCTAATATGCTAGGTATTCAAGAATAAAAAAAATTCTCTTATGAGTGTGTTGAATACTATGATAAGTTTGATACTTGATAATTGTTTTGAGATATGGAGATGGTGATTTTAAAGTCATGCTAGTTGAGTAGTTGTGAATTTGAGAAATACTTGTGTTGAAGTTTGTGATTCCCGTAGCATGCACGTATGGTGAACCGTTATGTGATGAAGTCGGAGCATGATTTATTTTTTGATTGCCTTCCATATGAGTGGTGGTCGGGGACGAGCGATGGTATTTTCCTACCAATCTATCCCCCTAGGAGCATGCACGTAATACTTTGCTTTGATAACTTGTAGATTTTTGCAATAAGTATATGAGTTCTTTATGACTAATCTTGAGTCCATGGATTATACACACTCTCACTCTTCCACCTTTGCTAGCCTCTCTAATACCACGCACCTTTCGCCGGTATCATACACCTACCATATACCTTCCTCAAAACAGCCACCATACCTACCTATTATGGCATTTCCATAGCCATTCCGAGATATATTGCCATGCAACTTTCCACCGTTCTGTTTATTATGACACACTCCATCATTGTCATATTGCTTAGCATGATCATGTAGTTGACATCATATTTGTGGCAAAGCCACAATTCATAATTATTTCATACATGTCACTCATGAGTCATTGCATATCCCGGTACACCGCCGGAGGCATTCATATAGAGTCATATTTTGTTCTAAGTATCGAGTTGTAATTGTTGAGTTGTAAGAAAAATAAAAGTGTGATGATCATCATTATTAGAGCATTGTCCCAGTGAGGAAAGGATGATGGAGACTATGATTCCCCCCACAAGTCGGGATGAGACTCCGGACGAAAAAAAAGAGAAAAAAGAGGCCATAAAAAAGGCCCAAATAAAAAAATGAGAGAAAAAGAGAGAAGGGACAATGTTACTATCCTTTTACCACACCTGTGCTTCAAAGTAGCACCACGATCTTCATAGTAGAGAGTCTCTCATGTTATCACTTTCATATACTAGTGGGAATCTTTCATTATAGAACTTGGCTTGTATATTCCAATGATGTGCTTCCTCAAAATGCCCTAGGTCTTCATGAGCAAGCAAGTTGGATGCACACCCACTTAGTTTCTTTTTGAGCTTTCATATACTTATAGCTCTAGTGCATCCGTTGCATGGCAATCCCTACTCACTCACATTGATATCTATTGATGGGCATCTCCATAGCCCGTTGATACGCCTAGTTGATGTGAGACTATATTCTCCCTTTTTGTCTTCTCCACAACCACCACTCTATTCCACCTATAGTGTAATATCCATGGCTCACGCTCATGTATTGCATGAAGATTGAAAAAGTTTTGAGAATGTCAAAAGTATGAAACAATTGCTTGGCTTGTCATCGGGGTTGTGCATGATTTAAATATTTTGTGTGATGAAGATAGAGCATAGCCAGACTATATGATTTTGTAGGGATAACTTCCTTTAGCCATGTTATTTTGAGAAGACATAATTGCTTTGTTAGTATGCTTGAAGTATTATTATTTTTATTTCAATATGAACTTTTGTCTTGAATCTTTCGGATCTGAATATTCATACCACAATTAAGAAGAATTACATTAAAATTATGCCAAGTAGCACTCCGCATCAAAATTTCCATTTTTATCATTTACCTACTCGAGGACGAGCAGGAATTAAGCTTGGGGATGCTTGATACGTCTCCAATGTATCTATAATTTTTGATTGCTCCATGCTATATTATCTACTGTTTTGGACATTATTGGGCTTTATTATCCACTTTTATATTATTTTTGGGACTAACCTATTAACCGGAGGCCCATCCCAGAATTGATGTTTTTTGCCTGTTTTAGGGTTTCGAAGAAAAGGAATATCAAACGAAGTCCAAACGGAATGAAACCTTCGGGAACGTGATTTTCTCAACGAACAAGACCCGGGAGACTTGGACCCTACGTCAAGAAAGAAAAGAGGAGGCCACGAGGTAGGGGGCACGCCTGCCTACCCTAGGCGCGCCCTCCACCCTCGCGGGCCCCCTGTTGCTCCACCGACGTACTCCTTCCTCCTATATATACCTATGTACTCCAAACGATCAGAGACGGAGCCAAAACCCTAATTCCACCGCCATAACTTTCTGTATCCACGAGATCCCATCTTGGTGCCTGTTCCGGAGCTCCGCCGGAGGGGGCATCGATCACGGAGGGCTTCTACATCAACACCATAGCCTCTCCGATGAAGTGTGAGTAGTTTACCTCAGACCTACGGGTCCATAGTTAGTAGCTAGATGGCTTCTTCTCTCTTTTTGGATCTCAATACAATGTTCTCGCCCTCTCTTGTGGAGAACTATTCAATGTAATCTTCTTTTTTTGCGGTGTGTTTGTTGAGACCGATGAATTGTGGGTTTATGATCAAGTCTATCTATGAATAATATTTGAATCTTCTCTGAATTCTTTTATGTATGATTGGTTATCTTTGCAAGTCTCTTCGAATTAAAAGTTTGGTTTGGCCTACTAGATTGATCTTTCTTGCAATGGGAGAAGTGCTTAGCTTTGGGTTCAATCTTGCGGTGTCCTTTCCCAGTGACAGTAGGGGCAGTAAGGCACGTATTGTATTGCTGCAATCGAGGATAACAAGATGGGGTTTTCTTCATATTGCATGAGTCTATCCCTCTACATCATGTCATCTTGCTTAAGGCGTTACTCTGTTTTCATTAACTTAATACTCTAGATGCATGCTGGATAGCGGTCGATGAGTGGAGTAATAGTAGTAGATGCAGGCAGGAGTCGGTCTACTTGTCTCAGACGTGATGCCTATATACATGATCATACCTAGATATTCTCATAACTATGCTCAATTCTGTCAATTTCTCAACAGTAATTTGCTCACCCACCGTAGAATACTTATGCTCTTGAGAGAAGCCACTAGTGAAACCTATGGCCCCCGGGTCTATCTTTATCATATTGATCTCCTAATACTTAGTTATTTCCTTTGCTATTTACTTTGCCTTTATTTTACCTTGAATCTTTTATCATAAAAATACCAAAAATATTATCTTATCATATCTATCAGATCTCACTCTCGTAAGTGGACTTATGGGGATTGACAACCCCTATTTGTGTTGGTTGCGAGGATTTATTTGTTTTGCGTAGGTACGAGGGACTCGCGCGTAGCCTCCTACTGAATTGATACCTTGGTTCTCAAAAACTGAGGGAAATACTTACGCTACTTTGCTGCATCATCCCTTCCTCTTCAGGAAAAACCAACGCAGTGCTCAAGAGGTAGCAGCCCCTTCCCTCATTTATAGCGAGGAGGAGGCCAACCGCCGGCCTCCACGATTGCACATAATGATGATTTCCTCTACATGCGGCAGAGTCTCGTCAAGTCGAACGGTTGCCGAGGCAGTGTGGGGAAGCGGAGGCGCCCACGTCCCATCAATTGCCATGCGTCGACCAAGGCCGCAGGCGGTTGGGCCCGCGACGCTCCGCACTTACCCTTTTGGCTTCGCCTCAAAGCCAAGCTCGAGCGTGCCTTGGGCCCGGGGGCTACTGTCGGCGTCTTGGGAACGTGGGTACCCAGACTTGCCTACATGCGACCCACGGTATGGCTCCATCAGCGGCCCGATATGGCCCAGTTTCAACAGCAATGACTCAAGACCCTCGCGAGGGGCCAAGCCTCGCGAGGCGGACAACACCAAGACCTCCCTGGGGGGCGGCATCACTAGGCTGGCTCCTAAGGAGCGGAGATACCAAGGCAAGGTGCACATCGCAAGGTTCACATGACGTGAGCCATGACGACTAAGGCCAGGCGGGCGCCAGCGGGCGCAATGTACCGGTTTCCCCTTTGGTGCCAAGGAGGCAAGCGCAGGCGCGGAGTCCCGAGTAATCAGGCAAAAGTTTCCATATTGGTGCAATGAGACCAGGACCGCCAGGATGACAGGACGGAGGTCATCGCAGAGCCCACCGCAGCGTCGCCACCACGGCCTTTGCAGGCGAACACTACTTTGGTTAGGATAATTTGTACTAGTTGTCCCTCTTTGAATTTGGCCGTTGTGGGATCCCTTCCCTCCTACATTTGGGAAGAGGACCAAAGTCACTATGAATAGGACTTAGCCACCCCTCGAAAGGGGGATCAGATCATTCAGACTATCCTCACACCCACTAGCTCATCGAGCTCAAGAACACCTCACCTTCTGAGGTTGTTCAACCACTGTACTAGTTCATCCTCAACCCCTCGAGGCAATCCACCACAAAGCTGGAGTAGGGTATTACACCGCAAGGTGGCCCGAACCAGGATAAACTGTTGTGTCTCTTGTCCTTGGGTTCGTCGAGCTAGGCTGTGGGATCGTTGGGGCAACAGGTTGGGGAGAGGGAGTTCTTTGCACGCACCCAAGTGTTCGAACCTCTGAAGGGTCTGCGGAGCCCAGGATCCGACATCATGACAGTAAGCCTCGACCCGGCCGAGCCGACTCTCGCTCATGCCGACAAGACGACCGAATAGCTCCCCTCCTACGATGGGCGGACTTGGCAACAATTCTCCTGTCGCCCCGACCGAGGCAGGGATGGCTACAGTGCGCCCTGAGACCATGCCCCGGAGTCGGCTGCGCGCGACCCGACATGGTCCTGTAGCGAGTCGACGTCCGCCACTCCGTGACGCTAGCAACAGTGTGCCACAATGATGGGCCGTAGGCGGGACCCTCACCCGACGGGTCCCGGTAGCCGGCGGGCCCTACTGGCCGGCACGAGGCGATGACACCAGGGTCCCACACCCATGTATCTTTTACCATTGTAACCCTGGGGGGCCGATCTATAAGACCCCCATGATCCCTCCATGCAGAGGGGGCCATTCTCTTTACACATACCCACATAACCAGGAGAAGGAGAGAGCTAGCTCTTCCTCTTCCTCCCATCAAACAACTCCAGGAGCGCATTGTAACCTCTCGGTGTGATTCGGTAGGACTAGGGGTTTTACTATAACACCCTCAATGCGACTATATCTCCCACGTGTCGAGGCACGACTTAGAGGCATAATCGCATTGAAGGCATATGTTGCAAGTCAAGCAATCTTCACAACATCCCATGTAATATAGATAATAAAAAGGGAGATAACATAGTTTGCTTACACTCGCCATGTCAATCAAGTACATAAATAATATTACATCAACCAAACACTCATGGCCCGACTACGGCACCAAAATAAAAGATAACCCAACATGCGACACGGTCCCGATCACCCCCAACTGGGCACCACTACTGATCATCAGGAAAAGAAACATAGTATCGCTGAGAGTCCTCGTCGAACTCCCACTTGAGCTCGAGCGCGTCACCTGGAGCGGAATCATCAGGCCCTGCATCTAGTGCAATAGTAATTTGTGAGCCATAGGGACTTAGCAATCTCGCACCCTCGCGATCAAGACTATTTAAGCTTAATAGGTAAGGCAAGGTAAATATGTGGAGCTGAAGCAAGCGACTAGCATATATGGTGGCTATCCTGTTTGCAAAAGAGAGCGAGAAGAGGAGGCAAAGCGCGAACGCATAACTAAAGATGGCAAACCTGCGGCAAGCATTACTCCAACACCGTGTCCACTTCCCGGACTCCGCCGAAAAGAGGCCATCACGGTAACTCACACTGTTGATTCATTTTAATTAAATTAAGGTTCAAGTTATCTACAACCGGACATTAAAAAATTCCCATCTGCCCATAACCGCGGGCACGGCTTTCGAAAGTTCAAATCCCTGCAGGGGAGTACCAACTTAGCCCATGACAAGCTCTCACGGTCAACAAAGGAATAGACCTCCTCCCAAGACGTTCCGATCAGACTCGGTATCTCGGTTCTTCAAGACACTTCGACAGGTTAAAACAAATCCAGCAACACCGCCCGAATGTGCCGACAAATCCCGATAGGAGCTGCACATATCTCGTTCTCAGGGCACACTCAGATGAGCTCTCCATACAACTAAAACCAAACCTCGAGTTTCCCCGAGGGGGCGCTGCACAGGACTCTAGTTCGGACCAACACTCAGAGGAGCACTGGCCCGGGGGGGCTAAAATAAGATGACCCTCGGGCTCCGGAAACCCATGGGAAAAGAGGCTAGGTGGCAAATGGTAAAATCAAGGTTGGGCAGTGCTGGAAAAGCTTTAATCAAGGCGAACTATCAAGGGGTTCCCATTATAACCCAACCGCGTAAGGAACGCAAAATCCGGGAACATAACACCGATATGATGGAAACTAGGGCGGCAAGAGTGGAAAAAAAACTAGGCGAGAGGCCCAGCCTTCCACCCTTTAACAAGTGTATAGATGCATTAAGATAACAAGATAATATAATGATATCCCAACAAGTAAATAAATGTTCCAACAAGGAACGGTCTCCAATCTTCACCTGCAACTAGCAACGCTATAAGAGGGGCTGAGCAAAGCGGTAACATAGCCAATCAACGGTTTGCTAGGACATGGTGGGTTAGAGGTTTGACATGGAAATTTGGGAGGCTTGAAAACAAATGGTAGGCATCGTAGCATTGGCATAGCAAAAGAGCGAGCATCTAGCAAAGCAAAGATAGTAGTGATTTCGAGGGTATGATCATCTTGCCTGCAAAGTTGTCAGAGTTGACTGGATCCTCGAAAGCAAACTCAACGGGCTCCTCGTTAGCGAACTCGTCTCCCGGATCTACCCAAACAAAACAAACAAGCAACAAGGACACAATCAACCACGTGCAAGGATCAAACAATAAGTTGCAAACATGGTATGCTATGCGGAATGCAATGCGGGATGCATATGCGAAATTTGACAAGGGATGCATGAACCTGGCCTTAACTTGGAAAATCAAGTGTGCCACTAGAAAAATGAGATGAAATCGCTTGAAAACGATATAAAGAACGCCGGAATCGGAGTTACGGTTTGGAAATGGCAAGCGATTCAAATATGATCACGTTCTGCGATTTACAGCAAGTAGCCATCTAAATGCAACGAGATGAACATGCTACAGCACCCAAACAAGACAACAAAATACATGGAAGGGATGCATTCATGATGCTTAACAAAATTCTAGCACTGAGCTACGGCCAATTCATCCATTAACAGGTTCAAACAAGCATGGCAAAAATGCATATGACAAACAGATTTCAGACTTATTGAAATTAACACTTGTCTGGAATTTCAGATCAGATAGCACTCTTCGGAGCAACAAATCTATATGCTACAGGACCTGAACATGGCAAAGTAAAGCATGGCATGGAGCTACTCAAAGATCTTAACAAAAGTCCCTTAGTAACCTTGAGCCAAAAGGGATCAGAAAATACAATTGCAAGCATGTGAACATGGCAAAAACATAATCAGTTCTCAGACTTAGTGAAAACTGGAGCATGCTGAAACAGATATCAAGTAGGCATGTTTACGAGCTCGATGCACTCACTACGGAGCAAGTCATGACAAACTAAGCATACATTCATCAAGAATACACAAAATGCAAGCTAGACATGGCAATAACAATAACATAGCATGCACGGATCAACCACAACATCATCGGCAAAATCGCTAACAAGTAGACAATCTGCCCAGATTCACGAAGTAGCAAAAGTAGAGCTAGATTGACTCAAGCTAGGGTGCTCCATAATTGCAAACAAAGACATGGATGGATAGAGCACTACAAGATTAACAAAACATCCTTACTGATCATCCTCAAAAGAGGCACGGATCACTAGCAAACAAGATGAACATATGACCATATGAGATAAAAAGGTCAAGGACTTAGTGGAAATGTTAAGTCTCTGAAATCAGCATTACCAAGTGCCTCACTTTGCAAGCTTGTTCTAGTCACCACACACATCACAAAAATACATGGATTGAACCTCTAGAAAGATGGCAAAACCCTTAACAAAACATATGTAGAACTCATGGGCATATCATGCACACAATAATCATGGCAAAAATGACAAATAGCTAAATGGAGCAGCAGATCTGACAATTATCTCAAGTAGCCCTCTTCTAACAGCATTTCGGGCATTAAGATGAACTCAAATGAAAATGATGCAATGGAATGAAATGATGTACTCTCTGAGACGAACATTTTGATACGCTATATGCGCAAAACGGAGCTACGGATGCGGAGTTATAGCACGATGAACAGGAGCATATGGATCTGAGATCTTGAGGACTTAGAAGAAAATTCCACCTCGCGGTTAGGGTTTACTGTAGCTGCCAGATCTGGATCGCGGCGCGCTTCTCAAGGTTGGCCGGAGTTCGCGTCGGAGCTCGACGGAGAGGAAGAAGACGACCGGGGGCAGCCGGATCCGGACGGGGAGGAGAGGCCGGAGGTCGGAGGAGGCGCTGGCCGGCCGC
>NC_041382.1:297313021-297364026 GCF_002162155.2 Triticum dicoccoides | reverse complement strand
GTGCGGGGCGGCGCACCTCTTCGGGCCGCGGGGGCCGGCCTCGGGCCGGGCGGGCCGCGGTGGTGGAGGCGGTGCGGCGCCACGTGGCGTGACGGGAGTGGGCGGCGGCGATGTCCGGCACGCGGACGGACATGTCCGGCGCGCAGATGAGGAGCGGGGCTAGGTTTAGGGTGGTTTGGATCCAGAATTTCGGGGAGGGGATATTTATAGAGGTAGGAGGAGCTAGGAAGCTCCAAATGAGGTACGGTTTTCGGCCACGCGATCGTGATCGAACGCTCTAGATGATGGAGAGGGTTTTGGTGGATTTTGGGCCAAATTGGAGGGGTGTTGGGCTGCAACACACACGAGGCCTTTTCGGTCCCTCGGTTAACCGTTGGAGTATCAAACGAAGTCCAAATGATACGAAACTTGACAGGCGGTCTACCGGTAGTAAACCAAGGCCGCTTGGCAAGTCTCGGTCCAATCCGGAAATGTTTAATCCCCACACACAAAATAAAGGTAGAAATGACCACCGGAGGAGAACGAAGCGCCGGAATGCAAAACGGACAACGGGGAAAATGCTCGAATGCATGAGATGAACACGTATGCGAATGCAATGCGCATGATGACATGATATGAGATGCATGACAATGATAACACACACGGAGACAAAAACCTGAACCCGAGAAAATAAAATAACTTAAAGCCGGAAACGGCAAGAGTTGGAGTACAAATTGGGAAAGTCATATCCGGGGTGTTACAACACTCCACCACTACGAAAGGATCTCATCCCGAGATCTAGGACTGAAAAACGCCGGGTACTCAGAACGGAGGTGATCCTCGTGTTCCCAAGTAGCTTCACGGTGGGAATGGTGTGACCACTTGACTTTGAGGAATTTTATTGACTTGTTATGAGTCTTGCGTTCAGTCTCTTCAAGAATAGCAACGGGGTGCTCACGATAAGAGAGATCTTCTTGGAGCTCAATGTCCTCGAAGTTGACGGTGCGGTTAGGAGTCTTGAAGCACTTTCGGAGCTGAGAGACATGGAACACATCATGAACATTTGCAAAGTTTGAAGGAAGCTCGAGTTGATAGGCGAGATCGCCTCTCTTGCTGACAATCTTGAAAGGTCCCACGTATCTGGGGGCAAGCTTCCCTTTGATACCGAAGCGACAAGTACCTTTCATAGGAGAGATGCGGAGGTAAACATGATCTCCGATCTCAAAAGCCAAATCACGGTGCTTACTGTAATAGTAGCTCTTCTGACATGATTGGGCAGCTTTGAGGTTATCTTGAATGACTTTGCACATTTCCTCTGCCTCTGTGATTAAGTCATTTCCCAAAAGCTGACGTTCACCGGTTTCAGACCAGTTGAGAGGGGTACGGCACTTCCAGCCATACAGAATTTCAAATGGGGCCTTGCCCGAACTTGCTTGAAAACTGTTGTTGTAGGAGAATTCAGCATATGGAAGATAATCCTCCCACTTCATGCCGAAGGAGATCACATAAGCCCTGAGCATATCTTCAAGAATCTGGTTGACACGCTCGACTTGACCGCTAGTTTGAGGATGGAAAGCTGTGGTGAAGCGGATGTTGGTGCCCATGGCCTTCTGAAAAGAATCCCAAAACTTAGAGGTAAAGATGCTGCCACGGTCTGAAGAGATCACTTGTGGAATACCGTGCAGAGAGACAATCCGAGAGGTATGGAGTTCCGCCAATTGAGCTACAGTGATTGACTCTTTGATAGGCAGAAAGTGAGCCACTTAGGTGAGTTTGTCAATGACAACGAATACATCATCATTGCCACGCTTGGACTTTGGAAACCCAGTCACGAAGTCCATCTCAATGTGGTCAAACTTCCATTCTGGAATGGCAAGAGGTTGGAGGAGACCAGCTGGCCTTTGGTGTTCTACCTTCACTCTTCTGCAGACATCACACTCATTCATGAATTGAGCAATCTTGCGCTTCATTCGAGTCCACCAATAAGCCTGCTTGAGGTCCTGATACATCTTCGTGCTCCCAGGGTGGATGGAGAGGAGAGAATTGTGAGCCTCGTTCATGATCACTTTACGAAGTTCACCTTTGGGTACAACAATACGATCCTCGAAGAAAAGAGTATCCTTGTCATCAAGGCGGTAGCATTTGTACTTGGGTTGACTCTTGGCAATCCCAATCTTCACCTTTTTCACCATAGCATCAAGAAGCTGGGCTTGGCGAATCTGGTCTTCCAAGGTAGGAGATGTTGGGGAACATAGTAATTTCAAAAAATTTCCTACGCACACGCAAGATCATGGTGATGCATAGCAATGAGAGGGGAGAGTGTGATCTATGTACCCTTGTAGATCGACAACGGAAGCGTTAGCACAACGTGGTTGATGTAGTCGTCGTCTTCATGGCCCGACCGATCAAGCACCGAAACTACGGCACCTCCGAGTTCTAGCACACGTTCAGCTCGATGACGATCCCCGGACTCCGATCCAGCAAAGTGTCGGGGAAGAGTTCCGTCAGCACGACGGCATGGTGACGATCTTGATGTACTACCGTCGCAGGGCTTCGCCTAAGCACCGCTACAATATTATCGAGGACTATCGTGGAAGGGGGCACCGCACACGGCTAAAAATATGATCACGTGGATCAACTTGTGTGTCTATGGGGTGCCCCTACCCCCGTATATAAAGGATCAAGGGGGTGCGGCCGGCCAGGAGAGGGCGCACCAGGGAGGAGTCCTACTCCTACCGGGAGTAGGACTCCCTCCTTTTCCTTGTCCAAGTAGGAGAGGGGGAAGGAAGGGAGAGAGCGGAGGAAGGAAAGGGGGGCGCCGCCCCTCCCTCCTTGTCCAATTCGGACTAGAGGGGGAGGGGGCGCGCGGCCAGCCCTGGCCGCCCCTCCTCTTCTCCACTCTAGGCCCATAAGGCCCATTAACCCCCGGGGGGGTTCCGGTAACCCCCCCGGTACTCTGGTTTTATCTGAAACTTCTCCGGAACACTTCCAGTGTCCGAATATAGTCGTCCAATATATCAATCTTTATGTCTCGACCATTTCGAGACTCCTCGTCATGTCCGTGATCACATCCGGGACTCCGAACAAACTTCGATACATCAAAATGCATAAACTCATAATGAAATTGTCATCGTAACGTTAAGCGTGCCGACCCTACGGTTCGAGAACAATGTAGACATGACCGAGACACGTCTCCGGTCAATAACCAATAGCGGGACCTGGATGCCCATATTGGCTCCTACATATTCTATGAAGATCTTTGTCGGTCAGACCGCATAACAACATACATTGTTCCCTTTGTCATCGGTATGTTACTTGCCCGAGATTCGATCGTCGGTATCTCAATACCTAGTTCAATCTCGTTACCGGCAAGTCTCTTTACTCGTTCCGTAATACATCATCTCGCAACTAACTCATTAGTTGCAATGCTTGCAAGGCTTATGTGATGTGCATTACCGAGAGGGCCCAGAGATACCTCTCCGACAATCGGAGTGACAAATCCTAATCTCGAAATACGCCAACCCAACATGTACCTTTGGAGACACCTGTAGAGCTCCTTTATAATCACCTAGTTACATTGTGACATTTGGTAGCACACAAAGTGTTCCTCCGTCAAACGGGAGTTGCATAATCTCATAGTCATAGGAACATGTATAAGTCATGAAGAAAGCAATAGCAACATACTAAACGATCGGGTGCTAAGCTAATGGAATGGGTCATGTCAATCACATCATTCTCCTAATGATGTGATCCCGTTAATCAAATGACAACACATGTCTATGGTTAGGAAACATAACCATCTTCGATCAACGAGCTAGTCAAGTAGAGGCATACTAGTGACGTTTAGTTTGTCTATGTATTCACACAAGTATTATGTTTCCGGTTAATACAATTCTAGCATGAATAATAAACATTTATCATGATATAAGGAAATAAATAATAACTTTATTATTGCCTCTAGGGCATATTTCCTTCAGTCTCCCACTTGCACTAGAGTCAATAATCTAGATCACATCGTCATGTGATTTAACATCAATAGTTCACATCATCATGTGATGAACACCCATAGTTCACATCATCATGTGACCAACACTCAAAGGGTTTACTAGAGTCAGTAATCTAGTTCACATCTCTATGTGATTAACACCCAAAGAGTACTAAGGTGTGATCATGTTTTGCTTGTGAGAGAAGCTTAGTCAACGGGTCTGCCAAAATTCAGATCCGTATGTATTTTGCAAATTTCTATGTCTACAATGCTCTGCACGGAGCTACTTTAGCTAATTGCTCCCACTTTCAATATGTATCTAGATTGAGACTTAGAGTCATCTAGATATGTGTCAAAACTTGCATCGACGTAACTTTTTACGACGAACCTTTTGTCACCTCCATAATCGAGAAATATTTCCTTATTCCACTAAGGATAATTTTGACCAATGTCCAGTGATCTACTCTTAGATCACTATTGTACTCCCTTGCTTAACACGGTGTAGGGTATACAATAGATCTGGTACACATCATGGCATACTTTATAGAACCTATGGCTGAGGCATAGGGAATGACTTTCATTCTCTTTCTATCTTCTGCCGTGGTCGGGCTTTGGCTCTTACTCAATTTCATACCTTGTAACACAGCCAAGAACTCTTTCTTTGACTGTTTCATTTTGAACTACTTCAAAATATTGTCAAGGTATGTACTCATTGAAAAAACTTATCAAGCGTCTTGATCCATCTCTATAGATTTTGATGCTTAATATGTAAGCAGCTTCACCGAGGTCCTTCTTCGAAAAACTCCTTTTATGCTTTGCAGAATAATTCTACATTATTTCTGATCAACAATATGTCATTCACATATACTTATCAGAAATGCTGTAGTGCTCCCACTCACTTTCTTGTAAATACAGGCTTCACCGCAAGTCTGTATAAAACTATATGCTTTGATCATACTATCAAAGCGTTTATTCCAACTCCGAGAGGCTTGCACCAGTCCATAAATGGATTGCTGGAGCTTGCACACTTTGTTAGCTCCTTTTGGATCGACAAAACCTTCCGGCTGCATCATATACAACTCTTCTTCCAGAACATTCAGGAATGCAGTTTTGACATCCATTTGCTGGATTTCATAAAATGCGGTAATTGCTAACATGATTCGGACAGACTTAAGCATAGATACGAGTGAGAAACTCTCATCATAGTCAACACCTTGAACTTGTCGAAAACCTTTTTGCGACAATTCTAGCTTTGTAGATAGTAACACTACTATCAGCGTCTGTCTTCCTCTTGAAGATCCATTTATTTTCTATGGCTTGCCGATCATCGGGAAAATCCATCAAAGTCCATACTTTGTTCTCATACATGGATCATATCTCAGATTTCATGGCCTCAAACCATTTCGCGGAATTTGGGCTCATCATCGCTTCCTCATAGTTCGCAAGTTCGTCATGGTCTAGTAACATGACTTCCAGAACAGGATTACCGTACCACTCTGGTGCGGATCTCACTCTGGTTTACCTACGAGATTCGGTATTAACTTGATCTGAAGTTACATGATCATCATCATTAGTCTTCCTCACTAATTAGTGTAGTAGTCACAGGAACAGATTTCTTGTGATGAACTACTTTTCAATAAGGGAGCAGGTACAGTTACCTCATCAAGTTCTACTTTCCTCCCACTCGCTTCTTTCGAGAGAAAACTCCTTCTCTAGAAAGGATCCATTCTAAGCAATGAATGTCTTGCCTTCGGATCTGTGATAGAAGGTGTACCCAACTGTCTCCTTTGGGTATCCTATGAAGACACATTTCTCCGATTTGGGTTTGAGCTTATTAGGATGAAACTTTTTCGCATAAGCATCGCAACCCCAAACTTCAAGAAACGACAACTTTGGTTTCTTGCCAAACCATAGTTCATAAGGCGTCGTCTCAACGGATTTTGATGGTGCCCTATTTAACGTGAATGCAGCTGTCTCTAATGCATGACCCCAAAACGATAGTGGTAAATCGGTAAGAAACATCATAGACTGTACTATATCCAATAAAGTATGATTATGACGTTCGGACACACCATTATGCAGTGGTGTTCCAGGTGGCATGAGTTTGTGAAACTATTCCATAGTGTTTTAATTGAAGACCAAACTCGTAACTCAAATATTTGTCTCCGCGATCAGATCGTAGAAACTTTATTTTCTTGTCACGATGATTTTCTACTTCACTCTGAAATTCTTTGAACTTTTCAAATGTTTCAGACTTATGTTTCATCAAGTAGATATACCCATATCTGCTCAAATCATCTGTGAAGGTCAGAAAATAATGATACTTGTCGCGAGCCTTAATATTCATCGGACCACATACATCAGTTTGTATCATTTCCAATAAGTCAGTTGCTCGCTCCAGAGAACGGAGTCTTAGTCATCTTGCCCATGAGGCATGGTTCGCAAGCATCAAGTGATTCATAATCAAGTGATTCCAAAATCCCATCAGATGGAGTTTCTTCATGCGCTTTACACCAATATGACCTAAACGGCAGTGCTACAAATAAGTTGCACTATCATTATTAACTTTGCATCTTTTGGTTTCAATATTATGAATATGTGTATCACTACACTCGAGATCCAACGAACTATTTCATTGGGTGTGTAACCATATAAGGTTTTATTCATGTAAACAGAACAACAATTTATTCTCTTACTTAGATGAATAACCGTATTACAATAAACATGATCAAATCATATTCATGCTCAACGCAAACACCAAATAACACTTATTTAGGTTCAACACTAATCCCGAAAGTATAGGGAGTGTGCGATGATGATCATATCAATCTTGGAACCACTTCTAACACACATCGTCACTTCACCCTTAACTAGTCTCTGTTTATTCTGCAACTCCCGTTTCGAGTTACTAATCTTAGCAACTAAACTAGTATCAAATACTGAGGGGTTGCTATAAACACTAGTAAAGTACACATCAATAACATGTATATCAAATATACTTATGTTCACTTTGCCATCCTTCTTATCTGCCAATCACTTGGGGTAGTTCCGCTTCCAGTGACCAGTCCCTTTGCAGTAGAAACACTTAGTCTCAGGCTTAGGACCAGACTTGGGCTTCTTCACTTGAGCAGCAACTTGCTTGCTGTTCCTCTTGAAGTTCCCCTTCTTCCCCCTGCCCTTTTCTTGAAACTAGTGGTCTTGTCTACCATCAACACTTGATGTTTTTCTTGATTTCTACCTTCGTCAATTTCCGCATTACGAAGAGCCTGGGAATCGTTTCCGTTATCCCTTGCATATCATAGTTCATCACGAAGTTCTACTAACTTGGTGATGGTGACTAGAGAATTCTGTCAATCACTATCTTATCTGGAAGATTAACTCCCACTTGATTCAAGCGATTGTAGTACTCAGACAATCTGAGCACATGCTCACTAGTTGAGCGATTCTCCTCCATCTTTTAGCTATAGAACTTGTTGGAGACTTCATATCTCTCAACTCGGGTATTTGCTTGAAATATTAACTTCAACTCCTGGAACATCTCATATGCTCCATGACGTTCAAAACGTCTTTGAAGTCCCGATTCTAAGCCGTTAAGCATGGTGCACTAAACTATCAAGTAGTCATCATATTGAGCTAGCCAAACGTTCATAACGTCTGCATCTGCTCCTGCAATAGGTCTGTCACCTAGCGGTGCATCAAGGACATAATTCTTCTGTGCAGCAATGAGGATAAACCTCAGATCACGGATCCAATCCGCATCATTGCTACTAACATCTTTCAACACAATTTTCTCTAGGAACATATCAAAATAAACACAGGGAAGCAACAACGCGAGCTATTGATCTACAACATAATTTGCAAAATACTACCAGGACTAAGTTCATGATAAATTTAAGTTCAATTAATCATATTACTTAAGAACTCCCACTTAGATAGACATCCCTCTAATCCTCTAAGTGATTACGTGATCCAAATCAACTAAACCATGTCCGATCATCACGTGAGATGGAGTAGTTTCATTGGTGAACATCACTATGTTGATCATATCTACTATATGATTCACGCTCGACCTTTCGGTCTCCGTGTTTCGGGGCCATATCTGCATATGCTTGGCTCGTCAAGTATAACCTGAGTATTCTGCGTGTGCAACAGTTTTGCACCCGTTGTATTTCAACGTAGAGCCTATCACACTCGATCATCACGTGGTGTCTCAGCACGAAGAACTTTCACAACAGTGCATACTCAGGGAGAACACTTCTTGATAATTAGTGAGAGATCATCTTATAATGCTACCGTCAATCAAAGCAAGATAAGATGCATAAAAGATAAACATCACATGCAATCAATATAAGTGATATGATATGGCCATCATCATCTTGTGCTTGTGATCTCCATCTTCGAAGCACCGTCGTGATCACCATCGTCACCGGTGCGACACCTTGATCTCCATCATAGCATCATTGTCGTCTCGCCAATCTTATGCTTCCACGACTATCGCTACCTCTTAGTGATAAAGTAAAGCATTACAGCGTGATTGCATTGCATACAATAAAGCGACAACCATATGGCTCCTGCCAGTTGCCGATAACTCGGTTACAAAACATGATCATATCATACAATAAAATTTAGCATCATGTCTTAACCATATCACATCACAACATGCCCTGCAAAAACAAGTTAGACGTCCTCTACTTTGTTGTTGCAAGTTTTACGTGGCTGCTACGGGCTTAAGCAAGAACCAATCTTACCTACGCATCAAAACCACAATGATAGTTTGTCAAGTTGGTGCTGTTTTAACCTTCGCAAGGACCGGGCGTAGCCACACTCGGTTCAACTAAAGTTGGAGAAACTGTCACCCGCTAGCCACCTTTGTGCAAAGCACGTCGGTAGAACCAGTCTCGCGTAAGCGTACGCGTAATGTCGGTCCGGGCCGCTTCATCCAACAATACCGCCGAACCAAAGTATGACATGCTGGTAAGCAGTATGACTTATATCGCCCACAACTCACTTGTGTTCTACTCGTGCATATAACATCAACACATAAAACCTAGTCTCGGATGCCACTGTTGGGGAACGTAGTAATTTCAAAAAAATTCCTACGCACACGCAAGATCATGGTGATGCATAGCAACGAGAGGGGAGAGTGTGATCTACGTACCCTTGTAGATCAACAACGGAAGCGTTAGCACAACGTGGTTGATGTAGTCGTACGTCTTTACGGCCCGACCGATCAAGCACCGAAACTACGGCACCTCCGAGTTCTAGCACATGTTCAGCTCGATGACGATCCCCGGACTCCGATCCAGCAAAGTGTCGGGGAAGAGTTCCGTCGGCACGACGGCATGGTGACGATCTTGATGTACTACCGTCGAAGGGCTTCGCCTAAGCACCGCTACAATATTATCGAGGACTATGGTGGAAGGGGGCACCGCACACGGCTAAAAAGATGATCACGTGGATCAACTTGTGTGTCTATGGGGTGCCCCTACCCCTGTATATAAAGGATCAAGGGGGGTGCGGCCGGCCAGGAGAGGGCGCGCCAGGGAGGAGTCCTACTCCTACCGGGAGTAGGACTCCCTCCTTTTCCTTGTCCAAGTAGGAGAGGGGGAAGGAAGGGAGAGAGGGGAGGAAGGAAAGGGGGCGCCGCCCCTCCCTCCTTGTCCAATTCGGACTAGAGGGGGAGGGGCGCGCGGCCAGCCCTGGCCGCCCCTCCTCTTCTCCACTCTAGGCCCATAAGGCCCATTAACCCCCGGGGGGGTTCCGGTAACCCCCCAGTACTCCGGTTTTATCCGAAACTTCTCCGGAACACTTCCGGTGTCCGAATATAGTCGTCCAATATATCAATATTTATGTCTCGGCCATTTCGAGACTCCTCGTCATGTCCGTGATCACATCTGGGACTCCGAACAAACTTCGGTACATCAAAATGCATAAACTCATAATGAAACTGTCATCGTAACGTTAAGCGTGCGGACCCTACGGTTCGAGAACAATGTAGACATGACCGAGACACGTCTCCGGTCAATAACCAATAGCGGGACCTGGATGCCCATATTGGCTCCTACATATTCTATGAAGATCTTTATCGGTCAGACCGCATAACAACATACATTGTTCCCTTTGTCATCGGTATGTTACTTGCCCGAGATTCGATCGTCGGTATCTCAATACCTAGTTCAATCTCATTACCGGCAAGTCTCTTTACTCGTTCCGTAATACATCATCTCGCAACTAACTCATTAGTTGCAATGCTTGCAAGGCTTATGTGATGTGCATTACAGAGAGGGCCCAGAGATACTTCTCCGACAATCGGAGTGACAAATCCTAATCTCGAAATACGCCAACCCAACATGTACCTTTGGAGACACCTGTAGAGCTCCTTTATAATCACCCAGTTACGTTGTGACGTTTGGTAGCACACAAAGTGTTCCTCCGGCAAACAGGAGTTGCATAATCTCATAGTCATAGGAACATGCATAAGTCATGAAGAAAGCAATAGCAACATACTAAACGATCGGGTGCTAAGCTAATGGAATGGGTCATGTCAATCACATCATTCTCCTAATGATGTGATCCCGTTAATCAAATGACAACACATGTCTATGGTTAGGAAACATAACCATCTTCGATCAACGAGCTAGTCAAGTAGAGGCATACTAGTGACGTTTAGTTTGTCTATGTATTCACACAAGTATTATGTTTCCGGTTAATACAATTCTAGAATGAATAATAAACATTTATCATGATATAAGGAAATAAATAATAACTTTATTATTGCCTCTAGGGCATATTTCCTTCAGGAGAGACTTGAAGGTTGGCGAGGAAACCTTGAGGAACAACTTGCAGATTAAGTTTGCGAAAAGCTTCACAAAGCTCGGGTTGATAAGGTTTGAGAATCAGACTGTTGCAATAAGCCTTCCTGCTCAATGCGTCAGCAATCACATTGGCCTTGCCTGGAGTATACTCGATACTCGGATTATACTCTTGAATCATTTCGACCCATCGAGTTTGCCTGAGGTTGAGATTAGGCTGAGTGAAGATGTACTTGAGACTCTTGTGATCAGTGAAAATGTCCACTTTTCTTCCCAATAGGAGATGTCTCCAAGTCAAAAGAGCATGCAAAACTGCCGCCAACTCGAGATCATGAGTGGGGTAGTTCTTCTCATTGGGCTTCAATTGGCGAGAGGTATAAGCAACAACTTTCTTCTCTTGCATCAATACTGCGCCAAGACCTTGGAGAGAGGCATCACAAAAGACCTCGTACGGCTTGGATTCATCAGGCGGAGTCAGAACTGGAGCAGTGATCAATTTCTCTTTCAAAGTGTTGAAAGCAATGTCACACTCCGGAGACCAAATGTACTTGACGTGCTTCTGGAGAAGATTTGAGAGTGGCTTCGCGATCTTGGAAAAGTTTTCAATGAATCTTTGGCAGTAGCTTGCGAGACCGAGGAAGCTACGGAGTTGCTTCACGTTCTGAGGAGGTTCCCAATTCACAATTGCAGACACCTTCTCAGGATTCACGGCAATGCCCTTGGCAGAGATGATATGACCAAGATAAAGAACCTCATCGAGCCAAAATTCGCACTTGGAGAACTTGGCGTAGAACTGGTGTTCTCTCAGCTTGTCGAGTACCAAACCCAAGTGCTTGGCATGATCTTCCTTGTTCTTCGAGAAAACCAGAATGTCGTCGAGATAGACCAAAACGAAGTCATTGGTGTAGGCGTTGAAGATGAAGTTCATCCTGCGAGAGAAAGTCGGAGGAGCGTTGAGGAGGCCAAAAGACATGACAGTGTATTCATATGAACCATAGCTTGTCCTGAAGGCCGTCTTGGGAATATCTTGCTCGCGGATCCGAATCTGATGATAACCCATACGGAGATCAAGCTTGGAGAATACTTGGGCACCTTTGAGTTGTTCGAACAGCTCATTGATGTTGGGAAGTGGGTATTTGTTCTTGATGGTCTTCTTGTTCAATGGACGGTAATCAACACAAAGCCGGTCCGTTCCATCCTTCTTTTTCACAAAAAGAACACCACAACCCCACGGAGAAGAACTAGGCCGGATGAGACCCATTCTCTCTTGAATATCGAGTTGCTTCTTCAGCTCCTTCAACTCTTCAGGTCCGAGCTTGTAAGGGCGCTTGCACACAGGTTCCGTGCCGGGCTCAAGATCAATAACAAATTCAACTGGCCGGTGCGGAGGCATTCCTGGAAGCTCTTCTGGAAAGACGTCTTGATATTCGCAAACGACTGGAATCTACGAGATAGCATCCAGTTCACCCTTCTCATTGAGAGAAAATAGACGGATGGTATCATCACAAGCGGCAAAGACAATTACATCCTCAGACGAATGAGTCAATTGAATCTGCCTGGCAGCACAATCAATATGCGCCTTGTGCTTAGAAAGCCAATCCATTCCGAGAATAAGATCAATATCCGAGTCACCCAGAACAATAGGAGAAGCTATAAATTTGTAGTCGCCCAAAGTGATAGTAATATCCGGGACGCAGAAATTAGCTGTCATTTGCTTGCCCGGTGACACGATTTGCAAGGAACTTCACAGATACTGATAATCGCACTCATACTTTGATGCAAAAGGTTTGGAAATGAAACAATGCGATGCACCAGTGTCAAAAAGAACTTTTGCAGGAATATCATTAACAGGAAGGTTACCCATGATGACATCTGACGAATCCTCTTCCTGAGCTGCATTCATCAAGTTGATCTTGGCGTGCTTAGGGTTATGCTTGACCATAGTTGTACTTGCCGATCTCACAGGAGGAGGAGGAGGAAGACGCCTATGATTGAGACACTTGTTGGCATAGTGACCCTTCTGTTGGCACTTGTTGCACGTGACCTCTGAAAGCGGACGATGGTACGGAGCACTCGATCTTGGAGCTTGAGACGAAGTCTTGTTCTGAAAGCCAGGGTTGGGTGGGTGGGAAGATCCACTGCCACCTTTGCTCTTCTGCTGATACAGCTGACGGAACGGAGGAGGAGGAAGCCAATACTTCTGCTGCTTGGCCACTTGAGTAGAGGAAGAAGGAGTAGCATCTCTGACTCGCTACTTGGAAGCATCACACCTCAGTTGAGCGGCCTCTTGCTTCAATGCCATGTTGTAGAACTCATCGTACCTCAAGGGCTCAAAGAGAACAAGAGCTAGCTGAATTTCTTCTCTGAGACCACCCCTGAACTGGTATATCATGATCTTCTCGTCAGGGACGTCCTGCTTGGCAAAGCGGGCGAGCTTCTGAAACAACTTGTTGTAGTCATAGACAGACAAAGAGCCTTGTTTCAGGTTGCGGAATTCCTCACGCTTGCTTTCAACCACGCTCTGAGGGATATGGTGAGCTCTGAAATCTTGACGGAATTCATCCCAAGTGATCACACGTCCACCTCTAGAATCCTTGTACTGCTGGAACCATTCTGCAGCTTGATCTTTGAGTTGGAAAGAAGCGAACTTGACAAAGTCCTCAGGCCTGACATTACTGCACTCGAAATGCTTGCACAGATCCACGAGCCAATCGCCAACATCGGTTGCCTCAACACAATTGCTGAAAGTCTTTGTCCCATTAGCAAGGAACTGGTTGAGTGTAGCAAAGTGATTCTGATTGTTGCCTTGGTTCCCTTGGTTGCCTTGATTCACTTGATTGCGCTCTTGAAGAATTTGCATGATCAACTGTGTGTTTGCATTGGTTGCGGCCATCACAGTTTGCCATGCCTCCGGAGGAGGTGGCGGTGGTGGCGGATCTTGATTCTGATTCTGATTGGTGCTCTTAGCGGGAGCCATCCTGAAGAGGTTGACCACCGTTAGCACATAGACAGATAAAATGAAGCTGAATCCAACGGAATGAAAATTGCAACATAAAGTCTTCACATCCGAACAAAATGAACGAATGCATTCCTCTTGAAATGGTCACATATCCATAAATTGAGAAGCCACGTAGAATTTAGGTAGAGAAATAAATCAACAAGATACGGATCAAGATCGAATACTCGGTAAGAAATCCCAATCTCAAACCAAATATCCGTGGAAGAAGAACTAGAGCTACGAGAATTCCCACCTATGAAACTCCCGAACCTTTCCGGTTATGCAATCAGGTGTTGGCGATACAGGGGAAGCATAATATCTCACCCAAATCTAGCAAATCCTACATCTAGCTGTATCCATCCTTCAACACATAACCGAGAAAAACTTCGGAAACCATCTACCTCAACCTTCGAAAAGCATCCGTTATACAAGTTATGGCGATACTCCCGAACTCCCGCCCCAGTACTGGGTGGCATCGAGGTTATCTCACCAACGAACTGCATAAAAGAGATTTTCGATGTCGGCGTACTAAACTCGGGTATTCCAGAATTGCAACGATAAAATTATGACGACAACACCTCAGAGCTCAACTCCCCGGGACAACTCCACAAAACCCCTGACAGGAGGCACCAAGACAATGTTCTCATCATAAAACCATCGGAACAATTCCAAGATACCCGTGTGATCCTAAATTTTTTTTAGTGAAATTTGAGAAGAGAAGAGCCAAAACTCTACGTCAGGATGCCTTACCAGAGCGATGAGGAGACTGGGAAGTAAAAAGAATTCCTAAACTCTCCGATATATAATTCCTAAATGACTCAAAACATTTTTTCTAGACACAACTCGGCCGCTAAAAACGATCAAGCAATGGGGCTCCTAAGGTCGGGGAAGGCTCTGATTACCAACTTATAACACCCTCGATGCGACTATATCTCCCACGTGTCGAGGCACGACTTAGAGGCATAATCGCATTGAAGGCATATGTCGCAAGTCAGGCAATCTTCACAACATCCCATGTAATATAGATAATAAAAAGGGAGATAACATAGTTGGCTTACACTCGCCATGTCAATCAAGTACATAAATAACATTACATCAACCAAACACTCATGGCCCGACTACGGCGCCAAAATAAAAGATAACCCAACATGCGACACGGTCCCGATCACCCCCAACTGGGCACCACTACTGATCATCAGGAAAAGAAACATAGTATCGCTGAGAGTCCTCGTCGAACTCCCACTTGAGCTCAAGCGCGTCACCTGGAGCAGAATCATCAGGCCCTGCATCTGGTGTAATAGTAATCTGTGAGCCACAGGGACTCAGCAATCTCGCACCCTCGCGATCAAGACTATTTAAGCTTAATAGGTAAGGCAAGGTAAATATGTGGAGCTGCAGCAAGCGACTAGCATATATGGTGGCTATCCTGTTCGCAAAAGAGAGCGAGAAGAGGAGGCAAAGCGCGAACGCATAACTAAAGAGGGCAAACCTGCGGCAAGCATTACTCCAACACCGTGTCCACTTCCCGGACTCCGCCGAAAAGAGGCCATCACGGTAACTCACACTGTTGATTCATTTTAATTAAGTTAAGGTTCAAGTTATCTACAACCGGACATTAACAAATTCCCATCTGCCCATAACTGCGGGCACGGCTTTCAAAAGTTCAAATCCCTGCAGGGGAGTACCAACTTAGCCCATGACAAGCTCTCACGGTCAACGAAGGAATAGACCTCCTCCCGAGACGTTCCGATCAGACTCGGTATCTCGGTTCTTCAAGACACTTCGACAGGTTAAAACAAATCCAGCAACACTGCCCGAATGTGCCGACAAATCCCGATAGGAGCTGCACATATCTCGTTCTCAGGGCACACTCAGATGAGCTCTCCATACAACTAAAACCAAACCTCGAGTTTCCTCGAGGGGGCGCTGCACAGGACTCTAATTCGGACCAACACTCAGAGGAGCACTGGCCCGGGGGGGGGGGGCTAAAATAAGATGACCCTCGGGCTCCGGAAACCCAAGGGAAAAGAGGCTAGGTGGCAAATGGTAAAACCAAGGTTGGGCATTGCTGGAAAAGCTTTAATCAAGGCGAACTATCAAGGGGTTCCCATTATAACCCAACCGCGTAAGGAACGCAAAATCCGGGAACATAACACCGATATGACGGGAACTAGGGCGGCAAGAGTGGAACAAAACACTAGGCGAGAGGCCCAGCCTTCCACCCTTTACCAAGTGTATAGATGCATTAAGATAACAAGATAATATAATGATATCCCAACAAGTAAATAAATGTTCCAACAAGGAACGGTCTCCAATCTTCACCTGCAACTAGCAACGCTATAAGAGGGGCTGAGCAAAGCGGTAACATAGCCAATCAACGGTTTGCTAGGACATGGTGGGTTAGAGGTTTGACATGGAAATTTGGGAGGCTTGAAAACAAATGGTAGGCATCGTAGCATTGGCATAGCAAAAGAGCGAGCATCTAGCAAAGCAAAGATACTAGTGATTTCGAGGGTATGATCATCTTGCCTGCAAAGTTGTCAGAGTTGACTGGATCCTCGAAAGCAAACTAAACGGGCTCCTCGTTAGCAAACTCGTCTCCCGGCTCTACCCAAACAAGACAAACAAGCAACAAGGACACAATCAACCACGTGCAAGGATCAAACAACAAGTTGCAAACATGGTATGCTATGCGGAATGCAATGCGGGATGCATATGCAAGATTTGACAAGGGATGCATGAACCTGGCCTTAACTTGGAAAACTAAGTGTTCCTCTGGAAAGATGAGATGAAATCGCTTGAAAACGATATAAAGAACGCCGGAATCGGAGTTACGGTTTGGAAATGGCAAGCGATTCAAATATGATCACGTTCTGCGATTTACAGCAAGTAGCCATCTAAATGCAACGAGATAAACATGCTACAGTACCCAAACAAGACAACAAAATACATGGCGGGGATGCATTCATGATGCTTAACAAAAGTCTAGCACTGAGCTACGGCCAATTCATCCATTAACAGGTTCAAACAAGTATGGCAAAAATGCATATGACAAACAGATTTCAGACTTAGTGAAATTAACACTTGTCTGGAATTTCAGATCAGATAGCACTCTTCGGAGCAACAAAACTATATGCTACAGGACCCGAACATGGCAAAGTAAAGCATGGCATGGAGCTACTCAAAGAGCTTAACAAAAGTCCCTTAGTGACCTTGAGCCAAAAGGGATCAGAAAATACAATTGAAAGCATGTGAACATGGCAAAAACATAATCAGTTCTCAGACTTAGTGAAAACTGGAGCATGCTGAAACAGATATCAAGTAGGCATGTTTACGAGCTCGATGCACTCACTACGGAGCAAGTCATGACAACCTAAGCATACATTCATCAAGAATACACAAAATGCAAGCTAGACATGGCAATAACAATAACATAGCATGCACGGATCAACCACAACATCATCGGCAAAATCGCTAACAAGTAGACAATCTGCCCAGATTCACGAAGTAGCAAAAGTAGAGCTCGATTGACTCAAGCTAGGGTGCTCCATAATTGCAAACAAAGACATGGATGGATAGAGCACTACAAGATTAACAAAACATCCTTACTGATCATCCTCAAAAGAGGCACGGATCACTAGCAAACAAGATGAACATATGACCATATGAGATAAACAGGTCAAGGACTTAGTGGAAATGCTAAGTCTCTGAAATCAACATTACCAAGTGCCTCACTTTGCAAGCTTGTGCTAGTCACCACACACATCACAAAAATACATGGGTTGAACTTTTGGAAAGATGGCAAAACCCTTAACAAAACATATGTAGAACTCATGGGCATATCATGCACACAATAATCATGGCAAAAATGACAAATAGCTAAATGGAGCAGCAGATCTGACAATTATCTCAAGTAGCCTTCTTCTAACAGCATTTCGGACATTAAGATGAACTCAAATGAAAATGATGCAATGGAAAGAAATGATGTACTCTCTGAGACGAACATTTTGATATGCTATATGTGCAAAACGGAGCTACGGATGCGGAGTTATAGCACGATGAACAGGAGCATATGGATCTGAGATCTTGAGGACTTAGAAGAAAATTCCACCTCGCGGTTAGGGTTTACTGTAGCTGCCAGATCTGGATCGCGGCACACTTCTCGAGGTTGGCCGGAGTTCGCGCCGGAGCTCGACGGAGAGGAAGAAGACGACCGGGGGCGGTCGGATCCGGGCGGGGAGGCGAGGCCGGAGGTCGGAGGAAGCGCTGGCCGGCCGCGGCGGAGCTCGGCTCCGGCTGGCGAAGTTCTGGCAGCGACCTGCGCGCGGCGGCGGGGTGCGCCGGCGTTGAGAGAGGCGGCGGCGGGGCGAAGGCGCGGGGCGGCGCGCCTCTTCGGGCCGCGGGGGCCGGCCTCGGGCCGGGCGGGCCGCGGTGGTGGAGGCGGTGGCGGCGCCACGTGGCGCGACGGGAGTGGGCGGCGGCGATGTCCGGCACGCGGACGGATGTGTCCGGCGCACAGATGAGGAGCGGGCCTAGGTTTAGGGTGGTTTGGATCCGGAATTTCGGGGAGGGGATATTTATAGAGGTAGGAGGAGCTAGAAAGCTCCAAATGAGGTGCGGTTTTCGGCCGCGATCGTGATCGAACGCTCTAGATGATGGAGAGGGTTTTGGTGGGTTTTGGGCCAAATTGGAGGGGTGTTGGGCTGCAACACACACGAGGCCTTTTCGGTCCCTCGGTTAACCGTTGGAGTATCAAACGAAGTCCAAATGATACGAAACTTGACAGGCGGTCTACCGGTAGTAAACCAAGGCTGCTTGGCAAGTCTCGGTCCAATCCGGAAATGTTTAATCCCCACACACGAAAGAAAGGTAGAAATGACCACCGGAGGAGAACGAAGCGCCGGAATGCAAAACAGACAACGGGGAAAATGCTCGAATGCATGAGATGAACACGTATGCAAATGCAATGCGCATGATGACATGATATGAGATGCATGACAACGATAACACACACGGAGACAAAATCCCGAACCCGAGAAATAAAATAACTTAAAGCCGGAAACGGCAAGAGTTGGAGTACAAATTGGGAAAGTCATATCCGGGGTGTTACATTTACCTCCCCCGGAGAGCCCGAACCTAGGTACATCGCGAGTCCCTCTCCGCTTGTCCCCGATCTCACCTCCGGAACCCTCCGACGTCCTCCGGCCCCAACCACGTTCGATAAACCTACCCATGAAATCTGCCGTAAGCACACCACGACAGTTGATCTTCATGGGCGTTATATACGTGGTCGTCGGTGAGTCCAAGATGTTGACTTTCTAGGGACCAACCGAGTCCCGCTATCCACTCACCGTCTCCCCTTAGGCATTCAAGGGTGGCTCGTACGTCGGCAAGAAAAGTTTGGTTGAAGTTGTAGCTCTTCGAGGTGACCGGTGTTTGTCGAGACACGACTTGTTAATTTGTTTAGGATAAGCCCCCTTGCTTGTGTTTGTAATACAATTGTGGTTGCTAATCTTTTGATTAGTTTAGCCCCCCTGCGTTGTGTTTGTAATACAACTGTGGTGGCTAATATTCTGATTAGTCCGAGGTGGAGTTCGTACTACCCTTGTTGTTTGCAGTAAGTTGTTGTTATTTATAATTTTTTTTGTCTTTTATAAAAATATGGTATAGCTGTACCCTAATTTTATTTTATTTTGCATCCAGGTTAGTAATAACATTGTTGATACTTAGAAAAAAAAAATTCCTTCGTTGACAAAGAGAGGGAAGTCGGAAACCCCCAATACTCAACCGACACATGAGTATTCGACAGGGTCCTATGTGCATTAGACAACGATCCAATCGAAATTAGTATCGAACACCCTCTCCGAACCCAATATTAATCCGCAGACCCAGCCGGACTCCCGACGGAGAGAGCGAGGACCAGGTGAACCGGCCAGCCAGACAACCCCGGCGCATCGCCTCGTGGTCTTCCTCTTCTCCCCCCGCACCCGAATCCCCTTGCCTCGCCGTCCCTGAAACCCTAATCCCTCGCCGCCGCAACACAACCTCTTCCTCGCTTCCGCCCCCCGCCCCCGCCCCGATCCAGGTGAGCCCCATCACGCTGAATTCCGATCCAGAACGTCCCTTGCCAATTTTGGGCGGTAATTCGGTCGAGGGATTATCGCAGATAGCTTCGGTGCTGAGAAAATTTCTGACGTGTGGTTTTTGATCCAGGGTGGAGCGTTGGGCAATGGATTTCGAGCGACAAGTTTGAGCTCTCGGATCGGTTTCAGGAGGTTTTAGATGGGTTCGGACCGGCAACATGGTGGCTCGGGGGACGTGGTGGCGCCGAAAGGGCGGAAGAGACAGAGACAGCTGCTGCTGGAGTCCAGCGACTCTGAAGCGGATGAATCTTGCCTCTTGACGCGGCACAAGTCAGACGAGCCTAATGCCGCCTTAGGCAACGGTGATCAATCAGTGGAGAAAGTGGTGCCTCCTAGTTCTGAGCTTCCTGGGGCTAAAACTACTCAAAGAGATGGTTCAGAGAAGAACAAGGGAGATGAACTTAACAGTGCCAGCAGTCGAAATGGCGATGACCTGTCAGAGGAGAAAGTGGTGCCTCTTAGTTCTGACAAGCTCCACAGGGTCAAGTCCACTCAAGGAGACTATCCAGAGAAGAATAAGGGAGATAAGAACAGCAGGAGTAGCTCACAGCCTGACTCCAAGAGGAGCAAAATCGAGGATGCCAAAGTTGGTGCTTTTGGAAACGGTGGAAGTGCTTCAAAGGATGTAACTGTAGCAAAAATGCTGCGTCCAGGGTTCCCAAAATGGCGGTTCGAGAAGCCCGAGGTAAGGGCTGGACGAGTTGATGAGAAAGGTGGGGTGGAGATGAAGGCAACCATTGGCTCAAAGGTCAAGGAGCAGGCATCGAGCTTGGATGACAAGAGGAGACATGTAGAGCTACTGAAACGTAAGAAACACAAGCCGTTGAAGACTGACATGAGCAACTCGGTTGACTCTGGCCGACAGGAACGTGGGGAGGAGACGAAGGCAAAGTTCAAGGAGCAGGACTCAAGTTTGGATGTCAAGAGGAGGCCAGTAGGATCACTGGAACATGAGAAACACATACTGCTGAAGACTGACAAGGCTAGCTTGGCTGGGTCTGTCCAAGGGGAAGTTATAAGGGTTCAAGGGAAAAGTGGCCTTTTGAAGATCCTGCCAAAGAACGATAAGGTGCTCAGGGAAACCAGCGATGGCAAGATTCTGCCGAAGAAGTCGAATGTTGATGGGGATACCAGTGATGGCAATACTCTGCCAAAGAATGTTAAGGTGGAGGCTGGGGATGGCAAGATTCCGACGAAGAGTGGTGTTTTAAAGCTTCTTCCGAAGAACAATAAGATGGTCAGAGAAAACACTGATGAAAACCTTATTCCCAAGAACATTAAGTTGGAGGGGGAGACCAGTGATGGCAAGATTTTGATGAAGACCAGTAAGATGGATACAGGAAGCGGCGATGACAAGGTCGCGACTAAGAACTGTATGGTGGATTTAAAAGCTGTTGCTGGCAAGTTTCCGTCGAGGAACAGTAGGATGGATGAAGAGACCATTACTGGCTATGAACAGGATAAGGATAAAAGCAGTGCTCTGATCGAGTCCCAAAAGCGGGATTTAAATGGTGGGAAGAAAGTTACTGGAAAGCTGGTCTCCTCTGTCATATTGAGGAGAAGCGATCCAAGCGTAGTGGGAGTTTCTTCAGGCCATACTGTGAAACAGAAAAGTTCAAAGGTGCAGCCGAAGATCTCCTCACAAGGCAATCATCAGCCCTCACCAAGCCTGAAAGATGAGAAAAATGAACTTGGTGAACACAAAAATGAGAAGAAGAGATTGCTTGAGCATAAAGGTTCACCAGAGAATTTATCCAAGAAAGTAAAATTGGAAGTCACTGATCTGCAAGGCACATCTGATTCTGCTCCCAAGAAGCATGTCATGATGAAGAAACCAAGGGGAGGACCTCGTAGTGCACTTAAGCAGAAACTCCGGGATCAGATTAAAGGTATACTATTACATAACGGATGGACAATTGATCTAAGGCCTCGGAAAGATAAAGATTATGAAGATTCTGTGTATGTTTCTCCACAAGGTAGTAGCTATTGGTCAATCACAAAGGCTTATGCAGTGTTCCAAGAGCAAGTGAAAAGTTCACAGGATGAGAACCCTACAGGTGGACCAGGTGTTGCAGATGCTTCCTTTGATGCCATATCAAAAGAGGACCTAGCAATGCTACAAAGAATTGTGCGGAAAAGAAAGGGCAAAAAAGAACATTCTGCTGAGAAGAAGGGAGGGGACAACAGAAGCAGGACCTCAAAAGGTGCCTCTGCTGGTAGAAGTTCTAGAAACAAGTATCAGAACAACAAAGAGAAGGTAAAAGCCAAGCATCTGGGATGTGCACTTCTTGTCCATGGTAGTGCTCGTAATATGGAAGGCATGGGTAACTACGTTCCATATAAATGGAAGAGGACGGTTTTATCGTGGATGATAGATCTGGGTGTTGTTTCACAAGATGCGAAGGTCAAATACATGGACAAAAAAGGAACACAGGCAATATTAGATGGTAGAATTACCAGGAATGGTATTTACTGCGGATGCTGTTCCAAGATTCTCACAGCTGCTAAGTTTGAACTTCATGCTGGTTCAAAAGAGCATCAGCCTTATGCAAACATCTTCCTAGAAGATGGTGGGGTTCCATTGTTGCAATGCTTACTTGATGCATGGGATAAGCAATCACAACATGAAAAGAAGGGATTTTACAAGATAGATCCTGCTGATGATCCTGATGATGATACTTGTGGTATTTGTGGTGATGGCGGTGACTTGCTCTGCTGCGATCGCTGTACTTCAACTTTTCATGTGGCTTGCTTAGGAATCGAGGTGAACATACAAGTATTTGGGTTAACAATTATCTGAACATTTGGGCTATCGCTTATAGCCTTCCAGTTGATTTGAGCCCCAGCACTTTTAAAAGAGTTGCTTGCTAGGATGCTATGCTGATTTATTTATTTTACTTAGTTCTTTCTCGTAATTTCTCTTTTGTTTGTTCTCTCATGCTTTTATGCTGATAGTTATATTTGTGCTAAATGCCTCTGCAGATGCCTTCTGGAGATTGGTATTGTCGTAGCTGTATATGCAAATTCTGCAGCTCTGCTGAAGAAATGACACCGTCTTTCACTGAGTTGCTTTCTTGCTTGCAATGTTCAAGAAAATGTAATGCTCAACCCTCTCAACACACACGTGCTTGGTTGCACGCGGTCACACACACAAGTTTGTGCACTCCGGCAATTTCTTACACATTGTTGTTTTTCAGATCACCAGGTTTGTACACCTGGAACTGAGAGGGACTCCGTTTGTACCCCACCCGGTGCCTCCATTGATCACTTCTGCAGCCCAGGATGTAGAAAGGTATGAAATACATAATTGTTATCTGTTCTCGGTTTTTGGCAATAATTACTTGGTATGTGCCTGGACCAGTTTATTAATTGATCACTTGTTGTCCCCTTCCATTCTGCCACAGTAACATTTGCCTGCTTGCTTATGCTAACTATGGTTAGCACACTTAGTGTCACTTTTCACAGGCTTCAATGGTTTACATTTTTTTATAGTGGAAGGGAGCAACGCATCCAGCCCTTGCCAATTTCCATTAAAGAAATCAATAAAGTTATGTTACAGGTTCTAGGTTGAGCCCTGACTGAACAAAAAACCAATTTTGCTGATAATTTGGCAAGTCAAAGCTGAAGTCTTGTATCTTAGTATATAGATATAGAAAAAAAACTTCAACCAACCTGTATTGGCTTGTTCACATTTCTTAGCCCCTCTTAATACCTTTTCTCTTTTCTTTTGGTGGCAACTAAAGATCACTTTAGGCTAATTCTGTATGCTGGGAATATGCCACACTGAATCCAGTGATGAAATTATGATTTTGGCTACTTTTGTTTCTTGTGAAATTGATGTTTTTGGCTATTTATTTCACCATAGTGTATACCTCTGAACTTGTACTGTCTGCAGAATATGTAGTTACGGTTGCACACACCACCTCTTAATATATGTTTCTAATTTTTGGATGCATTTTAAAGCTTAACTGCTTGTCCTTACTAGTCAGGCCTTCTTTGGTTCATAGGATAGGAATTTTATAGGAATAGGAAAATCATAGGAAGTGAGATGACATGCATGTCAATTCCTATAGAGAAAGAGATGTCATTTGGTGCATAGGATAGGATTTTTTTCCATTGAGTCTAGGCTAATGTTTTTTTTCCTCCAAAATGTGAAGGATTGATTCCTATCCTACATAGGAATAGGAATCCATTCCTACAAACCAAAGGGCTTCAAAGGAATTTTTCCTTTGCAAATCCTACCCTATAGAATTCCTACAAAAATCCTACAAACCAAAGGAGGCCTCAATGTGTACGTGCAATGCATGTTAATTTGGAAGTATATTAAGTGCATGCGGGTATTAAGTAGGATATTATCTGCGTGTTATTATCTGATTAGCATTATATTTGGCATAAAATTAATTGCACGCTAAACGTGTTGCACGCTCGACATTGAAGCAGTCTAGGTCGTTGGATTGACATGATTTGATGGCCGAGATTAATTGGATCTGCCACTTTGAGTCTTTTTATATTAGTATAGATTATTTTGAATCTTCCTGTCTGGCATGTAGAATTGCTTGTCGTAATCGTTAACATTATCTGCTCATTGCTACTTTGTTCTTGTGTATGTCCGGTCAATTTCACTCTTCAGATCTCTAATGTGGTGCATTTAAGTTTTATGGCTTAACTGCTTGTTCTTATCATTTTGAATCTTCCTGGCTGGCATGTAGAATTGCTTGTCGTAATCGTAATCATTATCTGCTCATTGTTACTTTGTTCTTGTGTATTTCCGGTCAAATTCACTCTTGAGAGGTTCTATAGAAGCACGAGTATTGACAAATCTCATCAAGTTAATAATATATCCATAGATCTCAATCGCTCTGATATTTTTTCATATCGCATCAATTTGGAGAACCTATACTTATTGATCACATTAATTGGTGTGCCGCCTTGGTGAAAATGTCGTATTTGTTATTATTTAAATTCTTGTGTTCATTCTGATTGCATGGTCATTAAGGCTATTCTGTTCTTCGTAACAACACAGATTTATAAACGACTAAAAAAGCTTCTTGGGTTCAAGAATAATATGGAAGCCGGATTTTCCTGGAGTCTGGTTCGCTGTTTTGCTGAAAGTGAGGCTGCACCCATGAAAAGGAAAGCAGAATTTGTATATTGCAACTCAAAGACAGCTGTTGCTTTCTCAGTTATGAATGAGTGCTTTTTGCCACGTATCGATGAGAGAAGTGGGATTAATATAATTCACAATGTCGTATACAATTGTGGGTAAGTATACAATGAGAAAAATATCTGAATGATTTATTTTAACGATGCAAGGTGAATGAAATGATCCTTTGTGGTTATATGTATGAATATATATGATTTCCCAGACGTAGCTGTGCTTAGAATGGTCATTCTTTCTTAAGGTTGTCATTTATCCTGTAATATGATATGGCAGGTCGGATTTCAATCGTTTAAATTTTAGTGACTTCTATACATTTATTCTGGAGCGTGGAGAAGAAGTTATATCTGCGGCAACTGTCAGGTAAACTTTTATATGCATACACTATTACACTTTGTTCGATTAATAGCCTTTTGTGATATTATCGGAGCCTTAGCCATCCCCATTTTATGTTACTTTAGTTCTGTCATGATTATTCAACTTAATACTTTTCCTACTACATCTATCTCCTGAGATTTGTGTTTAGGATGGGAAGTTAATCATTCATTGTTACCCCCTCCGATCCATATTAATTGTCGCTGATTTAGTGTGTACTAAATCAGCGATAGTCAGTATATGGATCGGGGGGGGGGGGGGTAAATATTGAAGTTTGGATTGCAATTCGATGTCTGATTTTCCAAGAATGAACATATTTATTCGTAGGCCATTCTTGAGGCACTGAGACCAACTTGTACTCATGATGGCATGATACATGATTTTTTGACGTTCTGCATTTATCAATGTTATTTCACAGCCCTAAAGTGCTTAATTTATCTCTTCTACATGAATCAGGATTCATGGAACTGAGTTAGCAGAAATGCCATTCATAGGCACAAGGGGCATGTATCGGGGCCAAGGGATGTGCCATCGACTGCTCAATGCAATTGAATCGGTAATTTAGTTTGACATTTGTTTCTGATCTTTGTTGCACAGCCATGTCACATGTGCATATGGGCATTTGGAGTTTGTCCCCCCCTCCCTCCCCCCTATTTTCCTTGGGCAATTAAGATTTCTTGCATCGATCGTCTCCGTGAAAATTTCTACCCTGTTATAGTAGGCTAATGATATTCTTGTACATTTGTTCCTGTATTTGTTGTAAACAACAGCAGTATGTTTTCTTGATTGATTTGTTCATCTAATTGTCAGGCAAGCTTGTATTTGTGATATATACTTTCAATATGTGACCTTTCATTTCTTACCTATTATACCTGCTATGCGCTGAACTGACTATGTTTTTTTTTGAGCAAGAACTGACAGACATGTTGATGAATGCATAGTTGTTCTGCAAAGTGTACATTATAGTCAGGGTTTGGATTTCAAAATCATGATTGTAAGAGTTACTGCTTGGAACCAGAAATCCTGGTCGGCACCAGGATTTTGTTTTTAATGATGGGAGTATGCTTTTTTGAGCTGCATTGAGTTGTTTTGAACTTTAAATCTGAAGAAAAAGGACAGAAAAAGGGAAATGTGACTAGGATTGGACTCGTAACTGCACAGTTGCTAGCTCCTAAGCTACCAAGGCCATCTTCAATTTTTTTTTGAGGAACCCAAGGCCATCTTCAACGCTAAACACTTATATCGGCGCTTAGGGAAAACGAATAAACATCGTAAAAATAAGATAAAAATCATCTGAGCGCCTTCTGTTTCAATTGTAGACGATAATTACGGTCGCTAGCAAAGTTGGCCGCCGCACACAGCTTTTTACCCCGCATGAAAACGAAACAAGCGCCCGACACCTCTTTTTGAGTCGATGCCATCCCAGACATCGATGGCCCAATTGCCTATCTACCAGGAAATCAATCCTGGCACCCTGCGTTGGTTATGACCTAATGGAAGGTAGAAGCTTCTCCCGGAAAGGTTCTGCGACCTGGTTATTGGTGTGCATCCTTGTAGCACTGTTGCATAATGGTGACCGTGTAACGGAGACATGCGTTATGGAGTTGCATTAATTTGTCTTGATTTTTAATGAGCGACAGGAGTCATTTTAGAAAAAGCATCAAGTGTATTGAGTTTTAGTTGTTGGATTAAGGGATTGATATTGGTTTTTCATACTTACTGCTTACTTACGAAGCCAAGTTTAAGGCTTTAAGCTTTGTGTTTATCAGCTGAGGAAGTCCTTCTAACTGTGTTTGCATTGTTTTGTTTCACATGAATTTCTAACATGTTTTAGGGTTGATTCTTCTGTAGGCCCTTTGCTCTCTTAATGTTCGAAGACTAGTAATACCTGCCATACCCGAAATGCAGAAGACCTGGACTACAGTTTTTGGGTTTAAGCCTGTTGGCCCTATGAAGAAGCAAAAAATGAAGTCTTTTAATCTCTTGATTATCCATGGTACTGGTCTTCTGGAGAAGCGCTTGTTGCTAACAGCTCAAGTGAATCGACAAACTGCTTCTGTGACAGGTCAAAATCCAAACTATTTTGAGAATTGTTTTCCATGATTTCCCTGTTATGAGTATTGTAATTCTGTAGTTTTATATTTCAACATTGCTCCCTATTCATGCAGTTAATGCCGTTGAATGTGACAAGACAGCTTCTCAAACGTTTGGGGAAGCAAGTGGATCCCTTACACCTGTTTATGTTTCTCAAGAATTTGCTGTGGGTGGTCATCCTGAAACTAAGGATCATGACACTTGTGCTTTGATTGAGGGCTCTTCAGGCTTGGCATCTAACCTTCCTCCTGTTTCTGAAGAAAAAACTGAAGAAACTATTTCAACAGTTTCCATAGCTGATGTTAATTTGCATATAAGTGAAGATGACATGCCTTGCAAGGCTTTAGCTGACATTACGGAAAAAGTGAAATATGCAGAAACAGATTTGACATTGGTTGCTGATAAGATTGTTGTAGAAGAGAAGCCTGAAGATAAATCTAGCTCCAGTTCTGCAGATTCAAAGGCTATTCCAGTGACAGTGGATCCATGCCCATGTTCATTTGATGAGCTTGGGAAATATGAAAATTACCCACCTAGTGTACATTCTGTTGATGCTGTTCTCGTAAAAGACAGACCTGAATCTAATTTCAGCACCAGTTCCATCTCTGGCCGCTTTGATACTCAAGAAGATAAGAAGTCTTGTGTAGTTCCTGCTAATACTGAAGTTCCTTTAGTCACTATGGGTCGAAAGCCTGATAACCACGAGTTCAAAACTATTGTCGCTGATGGTGGTGATATGCAAAGCTCACTAGAAGTTAAATATTTGGAAGTTCTAGTAGATGAAAGATCAACAGATGCCTATGCAGCTAAAAATAAAGCATTTGTTGGTGGTGTAACTAGTTATGCTGTTGCTGTTACTAAAGACAATGGTCATTCTGCAGTTGATCTTGTAGTATCAGCAGAGAGATCACTGGATGAAACAAATTCTGTAGAGTGTGATAAGAGTGAAGTTAAGGTTGCAACAGTCGAAGTGGGTGCTATAGTCGAGAGCTCTAATGGGGCAGGCATTACAGTTTCGGCGCTTGAAAAATCAGATGACTTCAATGGTGAAGTTACCGCAAAGCCTACTCTAACTTGTGGGGATGGTCAACTTCATTGAGAGGATGGAGTATGCAATAGTAGCATGAAAGATGGCCTAGCTTCTAGAGACCCTGTTAACGCATGAGTTCTACATTTGGTGCTACAATATGCTGAAGGTATTTTTCTAGGGAGACAATTTTCTTGAAAATAGACACAATCTTATGCAAATGTGATAATTTCACACTGTCATATCAATGGCAGGAAATATGCACTCGTTTTTGTTTTGAACTTGCAGTGCAAATAGGAATAGTTGGTCTTCCAAATGTATTTAAACGTTTGTTATGTAGGAATGACTGAATTCAATCCCGCGGTTCAGAATTCCCATGCTTTTCTTGTGCAACAAAACCGTCATAACTCTTAGCCGTGTAGCTGGATATATATGGTGCAGAACCAGGACAAATTTCTTCTAAAAAATTCATATACTCCCTCCATTTCGTAGTGTATCCTGTCTTAGTTTTTCACGTTTTTCCCCACATCATAACATGTGTTACGAAATCGAGGCACAATGAGTCGATGCATGCAGGAGCAGCGGCTCCATGAGCCCCAATGCTTGAAGCCTAAACAACGCCTCTTAACTCTTCCTTGGTATGTGAGTTATTGCTAAGATGCACTCGATCCTTTTTGAAATTGGAGTACTTTTTTGGGATGGTATGGGTAAAAATGATACATGAGATGGAAGATATAGTTTAAGAAAAGGGCAGCTGGGTGCACGTAGCCCCCGCTTGCGCAGGGTCCAGGGAAGGGTCCGATCACTTTGGGTCTTGATAATAGTTCAGCAACTCAAATATATTTTGGACCATCTTTTGTGCAGATGCATCTACCTCATTGTCATGCTTGATAATAGTTCAGCAACTCAAATATATTTTGGACCATCTTTTGTGTAGATGCATCTAGATGCATCTACCTCATTGTTATGCTTGCTTGACTGATAACTTTGTTGAATAGGTGGGATCAGGGAGCATACAAGGAGATGCCACATTTCTGGAAGTTTTGGATTCGATGAGATGTTTTGTTGGGATAGTCAATCAAGTTGCTGGCTCCAAGGAATACTTTGCTAGCCATCAACTTCATGGGACATTAATTCTGACTACAGTCGTTTCTTTAAAGAACTGTTGGGAGATACTCGGGCTGGGATGAATGGACATTTTTGGTAAGATAATGTTTTCATCGCATGTATGCCAATTTTACTGTGGATGGATGACTATGATCCTTGGAAGTGGATGACCATGTTCTTTTTTAGCAATTTAGCAATCAGTTGTTGTGTTTATTAGCTGTCGGAAAATAAATGAGCTAGACTACATCATCTGGTGTAATGGGAGGGGAGTGGCAACAGCTCTACACCCAAGTAGCGAGGTCTCTGTCTCACTGCCATGGATTGTTGATGATTCAGGAGTTTTGTGGCTTCTTGGAGGCTGTATCAGATGATGAAGCTTTGCTAGTTTTTTTATTAGGCACCTAGTCGCATCAGAGTGACACCCCAACTGGGTCACTCTTTTTGTTGTTGTGTACATACAGTATCTGCGAGTTCTGTCATCTCCTATAAACCTCTGCCCACCTCCTCAATAGGAGGTATGTTTCAGGGTATAGATCTTTGCTTTACCCTTGTACACATCTATACAATCGCCATGGAAGTACAAACCAATCGATGCTGCATTCGCTAGGCGCTGATGCTGCGACTCGCAGCATTGCTCCTAGATCTGTCATCTGTACAATCTGTCATTTCTGTTGATGCTTCAGTCGGTGTCCTGGATGATGCTTCAGTGAGCTATTGCTCGTTAGAGACATGATTAGGTTCAGCATGGAGCTCGCAAGTTTTTCAAATACTGACAACAGCCTGTTTTTTTTTAATTCCTGCAATGTTTAAGTCAATTCCTCGGTTCCAGACATGAGGTCAGTTCAGCTGGCTATGTGTCTGAGAATGAGCTTAAGGCCTCTTTTGATTCATAGGATAGGATTATCGTAGGAATAGGAATTTTGTAGGAAATGAAATGGCATGTATCTCAAATCCTATGAGTAGGAATAGAAAACGAGATGTAATTTGGTTGACATCAAAGGAATTTTTACATTGAGTCTAGGCTCATTTATATTTTTCTATGAAATGTGAAGGGTAGGAACCAATCCTATGTACTCCCTCCGTTCGGAATTACTTGTCTCGAAAGTGGATGTATCTAGAACTAAAATACGTCTAGATACATCCATTTCTGCGACAAGTAATTCCGAACGGAGGGAGTAGGAATAGGAATCTATTGCTATGAACCAAAGGGCTCTAAAGGAAAAAATTCTATAAGAATCCTATCCTCTAGAATTCCTATGAAATTCCTCCAAATCAAAGGAGGCCTAAGGAGGCCTAAAGAGGAACCCCCCCCCCTCCCCCGTGTCGCCCTCCCCACGGGCGACTCGGGAGGCAACGCAGCCCTCAAGCGCTCCCTCCCCTCCTCCTCCCCCTCCCCCTGCCGCCGCCGGTGCTCCCCGCCGGGCAAAGCCCTGGTGGATCCGGCGGCGGCGGGACTTCGCTCCCAGGCGGCCTCCCCCCTCGAGCGTGGGGCTCGACGAGGCTGACGGAGCTGCTTCTCCGGACCTAGGGTTTCGCGACGGCGGCCCCAGATCCAGAGGGTCGGGCCTCTGGACTGGCGTGGCGAGCACGCGGGCGGCGCGGCGCGACCCTTTGGGGGCGCGGCTGCGGCTGCTTGGCTGTGCCCCGGCGGATCCGGGTGGCGGAGGCTGCGGGCCGGCGCGGCAGCGGCCATGGTCGGCGGCGGCAAGGTGCAGGTGGCTGGTCTCCGCGACGGCGCCACTAGCCCTGCTCGACGCGTCCCGTGCGATGGCTGGCCTTGTCTGGCAGCCATCCAGCAGCTGCTGCACTGCGCTGGCCGGTGCTTCCCTACATCGACAGTGACAATACGTGGTTTCCCTCTCGGTGCTGGTGGTCCTCTCTGGCGATCTGCTTCCCCATCTCCTGTTTGCTCTGCTTCGGCGGTTTTGGGGTTCTGGTCTTGGGCCGGGCGAAATCCCTGCGCGGCGATGGCCTGCGCTGACAACGGCGACACCTGAGGGTGCCGTTACCTCCATGGAGGCGCTGTCATGGCCCAGACTGGACCCTCTCCTCGGGCACCGGGGGAAACCCTTGGTCCAGTTCCCTGGACAAGGCAGCGACGGCGTCTCAGCGCCGTTCCTTTCTTGAAAGCGCTGCTTGGGTCGCACTTGGAGTCCCCTATGCGTCAGCTGGAGATGGTGGCCTCCCCGGTCTTTCCGGCGAGGTTTGCTGGTAATGCGATGCTGTGATGAGGGCTGCAGCATGGAGCGTGGGCGTCCGGGGCGCAATGTACGCCGGCGCCGGCACGTCCAAGACGATGGCTTCGCTAGTTTTGGCTGGGTCCTGCCATCCACCTGCCGTCTCCTAGGCACATATGGGTGGAAGGTACGTTGGCCCGGTCAGCCCTGGAGATGCAGTCTTCTTCGGAGGCGCCTGGCAACGGCTGTGACGCGGCCTTGAGGCTCTGTGTCTAGCTACCTTGCCATTCATGGTTGGAGGCTGGACAAGGCTAGACCTTTCGTTGTTGCGGTCTGTAGTTGGTAGCACCTCCTCACCTGCTTGTCTGGTGAGGACGATGGTGTGTGTGCGTGTGTCCCTCCTCCCGGGAGGTTGTACCTGTACTGCTGTTTTCTTCCTGTTCAATGAAATGAAACGCAAACTCTTTTGCGTTTTCTCGAAAAAAAGGAGGCCTAAATGGGAACTTACTTCCTTCATCCTAAAATACAATATCAATTTTGGGAGTATAAGCAAAGGCATGCCTTGCTGCTGTTTGTTATGTGCCGATGTTGCAGGAGATCTATTTTACATGAAATATTGATTTGGTGATGATTATAATGCATGTAACTTCGCAATTTAGTAAAAGCAAAGAAAACCGCAAAGCAGCCAAATCAACAATGCTACTTCCCCAGAACAATCATGAAATTTTGGCCGATTTGCTGGAGACAATGCACGGTTGAACATGGACATCCTTGGTTTTGTTAGCTTACCAGTCAAAATACGAACCACTGCGAAAGTAATCATTAATCAGTGAAATTAATAGAGAAGGCTAGGATGCGGATTTTTGTTTTGGGACATGGTACCACGCGAGGATGTTATCCTGGCCGATGATTGCTGTCATGTATTCACACTTAATATTGCGGTTGGTGGCAGTGGCGGCGCACCATCTGCCTTTGGATTGACGGTGGCGGCGTGGAGGGCCTGGTGGCCGCGTCGGCGGCACCTTTGATTAGATTTGTTCTGATCGGTGCAGCCGGCGATGGTGGTCATCTCTTTCGTCAGAGGTGGCCGGCATACGGCTGGGTGGTTGGATGTCAAGATTCGTCATCTAGTTCCGGCTACCGAGTCTGGGAGACATAGTCACTAGTGAAAACCGAGTTGTTGGTGGGCGGTGGTGGCGTTTTGCGCCGTTACCTTGATGAAGGCATCGTCGTGTAACTGTTGTCGACCCACTTGTGCTGCTTCGGAGAAAACCCTAGGATCCGGTCTTCTAGATCGGACGATAGCAGTATTATGGTGTCGTTTCTCTCTTAGGCATCGTTTGCGGAGCAACGCTGGAAGACAGAGGCAGGAGGTGGAGCGGCTTCGTCTTGCACCGAGTTTCGGTGGAGCTGTCAAGTCATGCCTAGTCGACAGGTGGTACACTGAGTCATGCCTGGTTGGCAGGTGCTATGCACGACGGATCTTCCAGAGTCTTCACGTCTGGACGGACGAGCGTAGGGTGGTGGCGCCGTTGGGCGTTGTGCTGCCGTCGACGGATGTGCGGATTGGCAAGAATGATGTGGATCTCTCTTCTTAAGATGGGTCAGTGGTCCGATGATGATGGCAACTTCTAAAATGTATGTAAGTGGTGTGCGTTTTAGGTAGGCTGCACCGGCTGTTGGTTCCGATTCGTTATGTGGATGGTTCGGTAACGATATCGGTTTTAGACATGGGGAGTGAAAACACTCTACATTATCAAGTTTATAGGTGTGAGTGATGACTGCAGATGAATTGATGTACGATTTTATCAGACCTTTGTGAAATAATTAATAAAGATGGCTAAATGCATCGATTGATGCAGAGGCCGGGGGTTTAACCTCTTTTTCTAAAAAAATCACACTTAATGTAATGCTGAACTGCAAACTGTGGCAATACTTAGGGAAAGTGAGTGAATACACAAGATTAACTCAGTAGGCATTGGCCATCTATAATTAAATTTGATGGAGAAAGACTGGTGTGTATATCGTCAGGCAGGGCTGTAGGCTACTGGTCAGTGTTAATCAGGCTACGGTCAGTGTAATTAACGTTCGTGACCTGGGTCGTACTAAATGGTGCCCGCTCCTAGTAAGGAAAAGTTACTCACCCAGCCTGCATCATGGATCCTTCGTCAACCTAGTGCATGGGACCTAGTTCGTCGGATGTTGAAAGTTGTTGCTCCAGTTTTGGCTGCTAGGTTCTTACTTGCTATTCATGTTCACAAACAATCTTGTATTGATGCTGTCAAACAGAAAAACCTTGTATTGAATAGCAGGTTTGGCCAACTACCTTTTTTAGGCCAGATGAAAATTGCATCCCCTTCTATTATGCAAGCAGAAGTTGGTTCTAAACTTGCGCTAATAGCATTAGAGCAAAATCAAAGTTCTCTGAAATAAAACAACTTCTTTTTGTCAACCTACCACTTAGAGAACCAAGAACGAGAAGGTCCTGATCTACATGGCATCAAGCTTCCCCGACGGGGATTAATAGAGTAGTCTTACTGTTTGCTGTATGGGTTAGAGAAGTATGGAGTAGTGTTGTTAGGAGTTATTTACCCAAAACCATCACATTTGGGTTAGGGTAACAACTTGGTACTACATTTGAATCAGGGCACAAAAAACCACAAAAAATGCGCCTAATCTGTAACGCGGAGCACTGATGCTGGAATTTGGCCGCGAAAACAGTAAAACTGATAAGTTGGATCCACATGTTAGGCTAACATGGCGTACTTATGTGGACAATATGCTGACTTGGACATAGGTCCCACCTGTCAATGACTCAAGTATTTTTTTTTCCTTTTTACTTCTTCCTCCTTTTTCTCTGGGCATTTCAACAAACATATTGTGGGCACCCGTAGGCCAGAGCGATGTTGCCATGGCGTCGGCCATGAGCCTCCATGCGTGCCGTCGCACCTCCTCCCCATGGTCACAAGGGACTATAGGCATGCGCTCGTGCGAGCTGCGAGTGCGGGGGCACTATGGTCGAATGACTGAAGTAGGAGGCATACGTGCGGGCGCAAGCATGCTCGGCGTTGTCCATGGCGGACACTGGAGCTTGCCTGCCATGGAGGAACACGGCGAGAAAATTCAAAAAACGAGCCACCGGACTCCATTGACTACAACGCCTCACCGCGACTCCAGCCTGCCACGAACAACAAGCGGACACGGCGGCCGCCGTCACAACTTCTCCCGCTACCGCGCTTACACTCGCCGTCGTCTGCGTCTAATCCTATACCGCTCGTCGGCCTGGGCGAGCGGCGGGGCCATGAGCTGCACGTTGGCCGGCGGGCCGGCCTGCACACTCGCCGCCGTCCGTGGCCAATCATGTACTGCTCGTTAGCCTGGGCGCGCGGCGGGGCTGGGCGCTGCTCGTTGGCCGGCGCGCCGGCCTGAGCACGTGGTCGTCGGTGTTCTATGGAGAGGCGGACTCCTGCTTGTCGGCCTGGGCGTGCGGCGGGCTGGGCGCTGCTCGTCGGAGTGGGCGCGCGGCGGGGCTGGGCGCTGCTCGTCGGCCGGTGCGGCGGGACTGGCCGTTGCTCGTTGGCCGGCGCGCGGCCGCCGGCACTCCATGGAGAGGCGGACGTGCTAGCGCTGCTCACTCTCTCCAGCGAGATGAAAATGATTAGCACCCACAAGCCGTTCGATGGAATGCCTCAAAGAAAGAGGTATGGGAAGAAGATGACCGTCTAGTCATTGATAGGTGGGGCCTGCATCTCATTTGCCACATCAGTTGGTCAAAGTGTTTAGTCATCGCCACGTCAGCCTGACATGTGGGCCCAACTTGTCAGTTTCGCTGTTTTTGCAAGCTTATCAGATTATCAGTGCTCCGCGTTACAAATTAGGCACATTTTTTATGGTTTTTTGTGCTCTGATTCAAATGTGATATCAAGTTGTTATCCTAGCCTCAAGTGTGATGGTTTTGGGTAAATAACTTTACGGTTAAATATTCTATTTTCCCTTTTATTAAGATATTAGATAATTAAGTGCTCTGAGAGTATGGATTAGTGGAGTATTTATTTACTGCTTCTCAGCCTTCTTGGGTGGTTGGTATCCTCGAACAGAACATAAGCTCTCATGAAGGCCAGCCCGAGATTAGGAATTTTGCTAAAAAACACAACCTCATGGCTGTGTCCGTTGTAGAGATGCTTGAGGAGTCAATTAACTGTTGTGAGATATTGAGAGGTGGGAACCGGATCCTCTAACATACAGAAGGAATGTTATAGAAGTTACGGTACCTTAACTTTTCTTCTACTAATCCATACAATTAAGTCTAAAATAACTTAAATTAATTTTTAAATTACAGATCTAGTATACACATTCATAGTAATTACATACAAACAAGTTGATGGCGAGATAAAATTAATTTTGGATTTTTTATATATATAGTAGTTACCAAAAGTAAATAACCTGCTAATAGCCCGTAACATTCCTTCTTCATTTTATACTAGATGAGCACTGTAGCACCGTGACTTCCCTTCTCTAAGTTAGAGGATCCGGCTCTTGAGAGGTGTGGAGCTTGTGCGGGGCAGCGGAAACAAGCAAGCCATGCATTAAAGAAGACTGAGGGGAGCATGGTGCACATAGTTGTTGGGATTGACATATAGTTAATGCGCATCTCCTTTCAATGCGTGCAGCTGCATTCTGGGCTGTCTGCTAGCAAGGCCAGAGGTAATTTGCAAGCCATACAAGTTGTATACGGTGCATGGAATTCATTACACACGCCTGATGTATTCAAACTGCACGAATCATATGGGAATGGGAAGTTGAAATATCAACCTCGCGTTGCTGCATGTTCACTCATGATTTATCGAGAAGGCCATATGCATATAATTTGTTGTCGGCCGAAATGTGATATGGATATTCTTTTCTTTTTCCACTCGTTACCTTCAAAAGAAGGTCTGCATCTCATCATCAATGACCGATGCTAGGCGAGCCGTAGATTGATTTCCTCTGGCTGTTGGATCTCGGCTAAAATGTCCGCGTCCCTCGCTAACATGGCTAGCTAGCCTCACTCACATTTCCTCTGACCTTGTCCGTGGCGGCTCACAGGCCGCGCTTCGCGCATGCTGCACAACTGCTGATCTGGTCGCAGCAACCCACCACCCGCCCACAACAACAACACTATCTCACCGTCACGCGGCCTCGTAGCACCGCCGCTCATTGTCGACGCTTCCTGCACACATGAGCTCGCGCAAAATCTCAGCTACGGTGTTGCTTTGTTTTTTTTTGAAACAAGGCAAAAAACTTTTTTTTAAAGGAGGATTACCCCCGGCCTCTGCATCCGAAAGATGCATGCGGCCATATTATTAAAAAAGTGGAAGCAAATAATAAGGTCTGATATCCAAGTACAGCTCACAAACCGAGCAAATAGAAAAATAAAGCAAAGTAAAATCATAGCCACAACCGGCTGAAAAATAGGACAAAATGACTAAATACCTATCCTATTATGAGACCGCCATCCAAACCGGTTGAAGATAGCCCGTGCTACCATCTCCCATTGGTTGCACCCAGTAGCCAAATGCTCACTGGAGTCCATAGAAGTGAGTGACAACCACGTACGGATTCATGTCGTAGCCCTAAAAATGACCTACAAGAAATTTAAAGTGTTTTGTCTGTTAAATATCATATCGTTCCTGCAGTTCCATATAGCCTAAAGTAGCGCGCATATTCCAATCCGAATACATGACACAATAGCAGGTTGCACTCTAGTTAGCCACGTCCCAAACAACGCATCAATGCTAGCTGGTGGTGTAATGTTAACGGTTATATGAATGGTTCGCCAAAGTAATTTCGCGAGAGGGCAATCTATGAAGAGGCATTGTATTGTTTCGTCTTGATCACAAAAACAACACCGTGCACTACCTACCCATCGTAGCTTTAGCAGATTATCTTTGGTAAGGATCACCCGCCTGTGGACAAACCACATGAAAATTTTGATTCGCAAGGGAACCTTTACTTTTCAAATATGTACCGGTCTTGGGACAAGGCAAAATGCTTGCCATTTTCATTGAATAAGAAGAAGGTTTTAGAGTCGAGGCCATCGGTCAAGTTACAATCCTCACTCTCGCGGCATTACATTACAAAAATATTTCGCCCCGGCACGACACCACCATGAGGCTTCCTATTTTATTTGAGCAACAAGCACATCGATGTCCCATAGCCCATAATTATTAGTTGCTCACAATTAATTATTGGTATGGTGTTGAGAGTTCCCACATAGATCCAAGTCCTCCTATATGTTACGGACGATTTGAGTTTGTGCACGGCTAATCGATTAGATTTTACTCTGCAGAGTTTGTGCACTTTACCCATAAGATCCAATCCCTCCTTTTTCGTTCTCGCATTGCATGGTGTTCGAGAACAAGATGACCGGAACATGGTCTTTCAAAGAGTTTCCCTAACTACCGCCAGTGCCCATCCAACCTTACCGTTCATCTACCTCTCGTAGCACTGGACCAGTCAGAGTCACTAGATGATCAACCAAGCCAGAGCCCATAAATGACTTGTGGCTGCACAGGTAAGCTTCCGGGCATGAAGTATTCATTCGTCTCTTTGAGTTTGGGTGGAACTTTCCGCATACCAGCCTTCCCCAACTCATATTAGGTAATTCCCCTAGTAAATCCCCAGCTACCTCCAACCATTCCACCAAGTAGTGTGTAATGAATTCTTGTCTCGTGTCTCGAGGTCTTGAGGTCTTGAAAATGTAGGCCTTGTAGATGCCATCTTGAAGTTGTCGTCATTGACGTAAAGTCCTCCTTCTCACACCACTGACGAACACTCACACCAATCCTCGTCTACCATAGCATAACAAAGATAAACAATGTTCCCATGGCTTAGTAATAGGGGTGTGGGTTCCTACCTCATGCTTCTACTCAACTACAAGATTCAGTATAACTACTGGACGAATTGTTGAAATGGTGACACTAAATGCAATAAAATATAGGTATAAACATATGGTCAAAGTGAACTTGCCTCGTAATAGTTGATGAAGTTTTATCGCTCTCAGAAATAACTTGATAAAACTATTAGTCATTCTCCGGTGAAATCTATTTTAATCAAACATTGCATTCATATAAGCAATCACTTCCAACAAGCATTTCTAGCAATCAAAATAACAATCAACAAATAAAAACATTATTGCTTGCCCATCAAAATTGTGCTGATGGGCCAATTTGCAAATTATAATCAAAATCAAACATTGACCTTTCAGACACCAAGGCCCAATTGCGTTGATGGGCCATTTTTGCAATTTATGCCTCTCTGATAGGCATTTTGTAGTTTCTTGCCCATCAAAATTCTTCTGCCGAAATTGTTTTTATTTGGGACATTTGCCTATTTATTGTGGCAAGATTAGATGTATGCATCTTTGGTGGAAACCCATTTCTTGGAAAGAAAATATCTGGACGCCAGGAAACTGTCGTCCAAATTATGATACTATGGATGAGGATCACGTCAAATCATCTCAATTGGAGGGTGATACTAATGCCTTGTCTAGTTCTTCGTGTATTCCCCCATCAGGTCCGGTCAAGTCGTCTGATAGATGAAATAATATTAGGACTGGCCTTAACTCAGCTATCCCCTTCCGATTCAAGCAACTTGCCTCTGATTGCTCCTCCACCGTCCGATGTGGTACATGCAATCGGTGGGACACATGGTGTCCTCCTGTTGGAAGAAGGGACAATCGAAAAAGGAGTGTGGAGATCCAAAACCAAGGCTGGTGCCGATACGCCTCCCTCCTCTATCAGTACTCTGCCTTTCACCACCCGAGCTCATGAGCACCCTTCCCCTCAGCCATGGTGAACTATCCGATGAAGTCGTCCCCTACATCCCAATGGGGATGACCATCGAGTTGGGTCCTCAAGATCGGGTGGTGCATAGCGATGTTGTGATGCACCCTGTTCTGCCCCTCAACCATGATTTTCTGGCCATTGCAGAGGTCAATCACCATGTTCCCTTCCATCAGAAAGCTGTCGGGAGGTAATCACTGGCTTACTCCATGAGTCCAAATTTGTGCAAACCGAGGTAGATGATCATCCACTAGTGTTGTAGGGGGAACTAAGTGGAGATCTTTAACGAATTGGAGGGTGAATCCCCAAGAACAAGAAGAACACAAGGGGGAAAGAGGAGGAACACTCAAGAACAAGTCCAAATCACACATCCATTAGACAATCAAACACACAAGATCCACAATGTACATGAACAGTAAAAGGAAAGATACAGGGTAGAGTTCATCTCAAATCCAAAGGAGATGATGCTTTGATGATTCACATGGGGAATGTCTTGACGATCCTAGGGATCCTTCTCCAATGGAGGCCTTGAACTCCAATGGAGTCTTGTCTCTCAAGAGGAAACCCACAAGGGGAGATACATGAGCTAAGCTCTAATGTCTAGATCTATTCTTAGCTAAGTCTAAATGGAGGAGGGGAAGGAGTATATATAGGTCCAAGGGATGAAGGGGTAAGCAGGGGTGAAATGGGGATTACATGGGCAAAGCCCGCAGCAACACTCAGGGGGCCCTGTGCGCATGGGGTAAGTGGAGCCCGTGCGCACAGGGTCCATGAGGCCCGTGGGCACGGTACACGTCCATGCGCACGGTGTCACATATGGTGGAGTCACTCAAATCACTCAAGTGGTGGTGGTGTTGGCTCTCCTCACATAGGAATTGGGGCAGCTCATCATATATGGAGCTAGTGGTGGAGTCACTCTCACTCTCAATATGGTAGAAAAAGACACTCAAGTCATCATATGTCACCGTGGTCGAAGGGAAAATCCCATGCTCAACCGTCTCGTAGTCGTCACCGTGGATGAAGGCCGAAGATGGTACATCATCACTCTTGGCGTGGATGAAGGCTGAAGATGGCACATCATCACTCTTGTTGTGGATGAAGGCCGAAGATGGCACAACATCACTCTTGCCGTGGATGAAGGCCGAAGATGGCACATCATCGCTCTTGCCGTGGATGAAGGCCGAAGATGGCACATCATCACTCTCGTCGTGGATGAAGGCTGAAGATGGCACAACATCACTATTGCCGTGGATGAAGGCCCAAGATGGCACATCATCACTCTCGTCATGGATGAAGGCCAAAGATGGCACATCATCCGAAGGCGAAGATGCCTTGAAATCACTTGGCGAAGATGCCAAAGGTGTTGAAGAAGTCGTAGTCTTGGTGTTGATGTCACGGCTCTGTAACCCATGCGCAAGGGGATATCGGAGGCCGTGTGCACGGGGGTCGAGGGCCCGTGTGCATGGGGTTGACAGAGAAGCCAACATGCTCTCGGAAGGCTGCTCTTCCATTCTTTTGGTACACCTTTGATGGCCTTGAGCTTCGTGGTCTTTTCGGTGTCGACGCCGTTGTGTACTTGCCGGAGATGGTAGGTCGAGAGTCGTTGCACTAGAGCGTCTTCTTGAAGATGAGGAAGACCTCTTGTGGTTCTTTACGAGGGCCTTGAGCTCCTCCATGTGCTTGTCCATCTTGGTGTCGATGAAGTTCTTCATGGCATTGAACTCGTCGTCGTCGTTGTAGACCAGAGATGATGTGCTTTGCCTATCCATCACAAGACTCGAGCAAAGGTGAGTAAGAAATGAGATAAACAATACCAAGCTACGTTTTCCCAAAGTTGAGGATGTATCTTGTGTCACTCAATGTGAAATGAAAGAATAGTGAAACTGGTACCAGACTTGTTCACTCACACCTACAAAGTAAAGCTTATCGAGTGGCTTGGTTAGGACAAGTGGCACAAATTTCATGCAAATTGAAGTCCAAGATATTGTAAATGTTGAAATATCCGAAGGACTCAAAATGCAAAGCAAGAGATCGCAAATATAGAGGAGGGTAATAAACAAACACATACGGTGGGATAATGGGGCTTGTGCAACTATAGGGATGAGCAATACAAAATTGCCTAACGAAGACTAAGCTCATGTTGCACAAACACTAGGAGAGCACTAGCTTGATTGCACACTTGGGCACGATTCACCACTTGGCACCAACCTATATGTATGCAAGCTAAATGTTTCCTATTCCATGTATCCTCATGCACAAGTATATCTTATCATGCTCAACTCTCTTTTGCTTATAAGCTTATGATCTTTCTTTTCTTGCTTAAAAGCTTTTTTTTCTTCTCTTCATTTCTACTTTTCTTATTGAGCCTCAACTACAAACATGAGATAAGTATCAGAAGATATGCACGGGAATAAGCAATTACACTATATGATATATCCAATGATGCAACAATCGTATCACTATGGCGCACAAGTTTTTGCGAAGCCCAACAATACTCGGATAGCTAGTCTCAATAGGTATGAAGGTATTCACAAAGATGATGGGGCTATCAAGATGTAATGGCAATGAAGGAAAAGTTTATGATGGAATGGATACCTTCGTCACACTTAACCTTTCACGAAGTTGTGTGTAACCGGCCTTGCTTCTAGTTGAAGATGGTCTCAAAGGATGGATGGTCGTCGTCGATGCGGAATGTCGTGGTGGATGTAGTCGATGGAACGATACAAGTCGCTGGTGGTTGATGAATATGTAACCATCCCTAAGTATCCAAAACACCTTAGGAGACTCAAATCACAACTCAACCAACCACAAATACCATAAGAACCAAAATGGTTTAGGTTGCGGAGGTTTTATGTGGTGGTGCGGAAGTTATGGCGTAGGGCCTATGCAAAAGATGAAAAAATGGGAACAATTTTATGGAGTCAAATGGTGGTAAAATAAAGATGAGCAGCTCGGTCACGTCGCTAGCTTTTCAATGAGCCAAAGAACACCCAAATCGGAGTTCGGGAGTGGAAGTTATGGTCGAAAACGTTAAGCATGCGCGACTGTTTCTCGGAGGGCCGTGCACACGGGGTCAAAGCCCCGTGGACACGGGGTCCCGTGTGCATGGTACAGGGTCGTGGACACGGGGTCACCTGGGACTATCAGGGGCCCGTGGACACGGGGTCTGAGGAGCCCGTGGGCACGGGGTAGGCGGAAAATTCACGATTTCTTTGTCAAATTCGACGAGGAAAAGAAAATTAGGGTATGGGGATGCAATAGGAGTTAGATCTACTTGATAGACACCAGATCCACGGATCAAAATCAACAAAAACTCACAAGAAACTTCAAATCACAAAAAATTTGGTATGGCTCTTTTTGTGGGGATTTTCAAAATTGGGCAAGAACAAGCAAAATTAGGCTAGAAAACAAAGAGGGGGGCTCCAATTTCGTGAGAAACCATGGCTCATGATACCAAGATGTTGTAGGGGGGAACCCTAAGTGGAGATCTTTCACGAATTGGAGGGTCAATCCCCAAGAACAAGAAGAACACAAGGGGGAAAAGAGGAGGAACACTCAAGAACAAGTCCAAATTACACATCCATTAGACAATCAAACACACAAGATCCACAATGTACATGTACAGTAAAAGGAAAGATACAGCGTAGAGTTCATCTCAAATCCAAAGGAGATGATGCTTTGATGATTCACATGGGGAATCCTTCTCCCTTAGGAGGTCTTGACGATCCTAGGGATCTTTCTCCAATGGAGGCCTTGAACTCCAATGGAGTATTCTCTCTCAAGATGAAACCCACAAGGGGAGATACATGAGCTAAGCTCTAATATCTAGATCTATTCTTAGCTAAGTCTAAATGGAGGAGGGGAAGGAGTATATATAGGTCCAAGGGACGAAGGGGTAAGCAGGGGCGAAATGGGATTACATGGGCAAAGCCCGCAACAACACTCAGGGGCCCCGTGCGCACGGGGTAAGTGGAGCCCGTGCGCACGGGGTATCCAGAGACCTGGCGCCTTAGCCCGTGCGCACGGGGTCCGTGAGGCCCGTGGGCATGGTACACACCCGCGTGCATGGGGTCTTCAGGACCGCCAGCCTAGGAGGCCCGTGTGCACGGGGTCGGAGGGGTCCATGCGCACGGGGTCGCCTGCGAGCTCCTGCCTTCTTCTTGGCGCTTCCTTCTCCGCTTCCAGGCTTCCCTCTTGGATGGTGTAGATGTTCTCTTCTTCTTGGACTCCTCCTCAATGAATGTGTATCTCCACTCACACCTATGTATGCACACGGGAGAGGGGTCAAGTAGTATACCATCCTCGAGAGGTACAAGTGGACACGTGTAAAGGAGATGATTCACCTTTGTATGTATGAAGTAGATGTCGCACGTGTCACTTGCCAAATGGACTCTTGACATGGTGATGTCCATGGGATGCTCTGCATCAACTAGGCATTGCTATTTGTGGTTTTATGTATTAGCTTGTCCGAGATTATGTTGTGTGAACAAGTTTTGAGATTGACATTACTATTGAAGGGGAACACCATTGTGTAACTTGTGCCGCATGATGCTGCCCTGAATATGCGTCTGACTTCTTATGGGCCTGATGTTTGGCTTTTGTACATTGGATTTCCGTATGATTACCAGACTTATCATTATATGCATAGATCTGTGGACCGCTTTGGCAGCTTAATTCACTGGCATAACCCTAGAGGGGATTTTAGCTTAGTTCTGATCAAAGCTAAAGTCATTCATATGCGCTTAGTACCCAAAAACTTTCTCATGCGTCAATTAGGAGGGGCTAGGCGATGCTGGACTATTTGTGTCACAATGTCGAGGAGCTCTGGTTGGGAGGCGCATCTTCCTGAAGTTCCACCTACTTGAGAAGATCCTTTGCCCAAAAATGGTATTCCCCATCCCCTGCATGGTCATGGTCTCACTGCTGAACATATGTAGTAGCTGCAACTTTATAACTGGCTTGCACAGCAAGGTGATGCAAACAATGCCGCACTGGACAATGAAAATGTTGTAGTACAACAGGAAGATGTCCAGTTTCAGAATGTGCTTGGGGTGTGTGGCCTCCATCCCCACCACAGGCACCACCTGCCCTATAAAACTATCAGCAATGGCTGGCTGCTGAAGGACTCCAAGTGCAAGATGGCATTCTGCCTGCAAACAACCTGCAAGATAGCCTAGCCAATGCATGGAATGATTCTTTATCTCTGCAAGGCAGCTCTAGCTCAAGTTCAAGATCCAACAACATGATTCTCATGCCTCTGAACCTGTTCCAAGCCCTCAGCTCTAGTGAACCTCTTCATTCTGGCTCGACATATTAGACTGCTCAAGTGATTGTCATTGATCTTTCTGTCACCAATGAGGGAATGCATTACAATATGACTGCTGCTAATGATTTGGTTTCTTCAATGGTCTTTAATGAGGTCATTTCTTATGTACCTGTTACCAACTTCCTCTCAAGTGTTGTTATGCCCGTGCTGGCCACAATTGGTCCATGGGCTCATGGATATGATCTTCAGCCAACTGGTCTGAATGTACAGCTTGTGATTACCCAGGGAGACAATGATGATCCTGATGTATCTTCCTCAGTTAGTATTACTGATGTCCAAGGTGTCAACAATATTATTGCAAGCACTTGGAGAATTCAGACTACTGCTATTGAACCAGAGATACCTCATTCTTTTGTCACCATATCTGACATCTCTGAAGACAACATGATGGCAGATTCTGATGATACTGCTCCCCTGCTGGAACGTGTAGTTACCCCTGAATCTGTTAATGCAATGGAAATTGCTTTTCTTTTCCTTGCTCACACTACCATGGAAATTTCTTCTATTGTCGATCAGGAGGTGCATACTGACCTTTCTTCTAAGATTATGTGCTCTGGTCCTTCCTCTCACACCGGGGCCGTGACAAGCAACAAATCAAAAGCTCTTGATACTGTTGTTAGTGTTCGCAGGAGTGCCAGAGCCAACAAATACGATGGCTTTAAGGTTCTGTTTCTCTCAGATGCGGAACCAAGGACCTCCAAAGTGAAACCAAGAGTTATCCCTACTGCTACTCCTTCTGTGGTTATCTCTGATGTCAAGGATGCGACTGATACAATCCCAGGCCCAACTCACTACAAGAAATATGTCAACTTGCGACCATCACTATTGGTCACTGAAAGGTCATTGTTTTCACTAGCAAAAAGGCCTGTGCGTTGCAACGGGAGAAAAAAAGTCCTCTCATATCTCTAGCTGGGTCAGTTGGGCAAATTGTGCATGGCCGGTTGGCAGGTTATGAGATCGAACCCTTCCATCGGCAATTTTATTTTTTGCCAGCTCTCCGGACCTGGGCCGCAGTGCGCCGCCAGATGGGCTTCCTCCGTTGGGTCAAAACGGGTGGCAAGTAACGAAACCGAATAGCGTTTGTGAAATTAATTGAAGCGGGACCAAACGAAGCGGGACGAAACCAAGAATATCACCTCCCTTTAATAGTAGGTATAGATTTGCGACCTTTTTGTGACAAAAAACAGAAGGTCAAAAGTTGGCGGTCGTAAACTGAAATTAACGACCTTCTCTGTGAGAAGGTCGTGGAATTCCACGACCAAAACAAAAGGTCGTTGATCCTATGACCTTCTGTTTTGGTCGCTAGCTCTCTGCCCAGGCCACGTCGGATCCGACGTGGCAAGCTGACGTGGCAAAATTGCGACCAATTGAAAAGGTCGTTGATAAGAATCGGCCCAGTCCTATTCGGTGCTTCGCATGGGCCGAGCCCAATAATTCAGTCCTTTTACTTTTTTTATTAATTTAGTTTGTTACATGGGCCTGGCCCAACAATTTGGCCTTTTTTGTTTTTTGTGCTTCTTCCGTTTTTCTGGGCCTCGGTCTTTTTGCGGTCCATTTAACATTTCTAATTTTTAAGACGTTTTCCTTTCATTTTTTTCCAGTATTGTGTGGGCTAAGGCCTCTTCTAGCCCATCAATATTTGCAGCCCACTAATTCAAAGGACTAGACGACAGAGAAACAATTCAGTTTTTTTCAATTTTGCCATCAAAGCAACATTTGTTTCTCTGTACAATCATACATCATTTGTTGCAGTTACATCTTCATCACATTATCTATACATAAGAAGCAGCAACTAAAAGATTTGTCATCTATAACAAACAACCAGTAAAAAAAAAGATCACCATCACAGCTCCAGCGACTACTAATATACACTACAAGAAGGCCAAACAAAAAAGGAATCGCTAAAAAGATTATCACTAGCTTAGATATTCATAGACCACTGCCATGATGTCGATTGGATTTGGTTGCAGCCCTTCCAGTTTGCTAACGACATCTCTCCAGCAGCATATCTCATAACCTACAAAGAGAACATAAACCAGCATAAGAATTTGAAACTTCTTCTAATTTGAAACTTCCGGTAAACGATAAACTTGAGGTAAATTAGCAGTAAGGATATTGATTACAAGCAAGGTGAAACGCAAACTAAGTCCTATTGTATTGATGGATCCCAACTTGTTTAAACTAGAGCAGATTGTTCAACTTGTACAATCTAGCAGTCTAAAAAGAGAGAAATATGTTCATTCTCAGTTCAACATTAATTAGAATAGAAATGAATGACACTAATATAAGAAGAACTTACAACAAAGTATAGCTTAAATATAATGTTAGGCACCGAGAAAGTTATGTGATTTTTACGTGACTTAATATAGACACAAAAGATGACTTCTGTCTCTGCTTGACTAATGAATCAGTACATCTTCAAGCAAAAAATCGTGAAGATCACACTACGATATCCCTAACAACGGTACAAGCTCAGAGGTGTGACAATATTTCGTAATATGTAAGCCTTGGATGCAACTTTCCGCTTAACATGCAGATAAAAATCAGCCACTTATTGCTTATTTCATGCTTCAATTTTTATTTTCAGTTTGTTAGGATAATTTGTATGCATATGTATAGTCCTATACTTGTTTGGAAAGTCAAGATATTCATGTCAACAATTATATAAAGCCAAACAATCATCTAAGCATACATACAGAATCAAATTGGTTATATATGTACGCGGACATTAATTCCAAGTATCTAATTGAACCCTGCTATACGCACGACAGTACACAAACGATTTCTCAACGATGCCGAATATCGTGTCGTTCCATTCACGACAGCAGCACTGCTCCACTGTTTGATATAAGTGGTTGCTGCATGTCATGTGTATAGTACTATAGTTTCATCTTCAGACCAATCAACACCAAGTTTCAAAGAAAATCTGATGATAAGTTGCACCTAGATTTAACAAGGTGCGTATCTCCAAGTGGATGAGCCACCTCTGAGACCCACTCCCTGACCCTCTCCGCAGGTGCTCCCGTCGAAGCATACTGCATCATAGCAAGCACAAAATTTCAGAAAACACACTCCAATCCTGAAATTTGGTGAAGCACAAAAAGCAGCGTCAAACTAAGACAGTAGCACGCAGGCAGCGTTGCAAATAGCAAACCAAGTAATATAATGTACACTACAGGAGAAACAAAAAGCAAAGCGAGGCTTGACCTGGAAGGGACAGACGTGGGAGCCCTCGAGGCCCTGGAACGCCCTTCGGATCTGCTCCAGCCTCCGCTCATGGTCCTGCGAGGCAACAGAATTTAGTCAGAACAAACAAGCAATGGCACTGAATATACTCCAAGTACTCAACTTGTTCTAACTAAATTTAGGAGGCTATCTTTATTCTTTTCTTATGCAGTCTGAAGCTTAACTTGTTCTAACTGAATTTAGGAACAAACAAGCAAGGGCATTGCAGATCACGCACCTGAGATAAAGGGTGCTGTAGATCACGCATCAAGGCACATCCGGTCCAGTCCTCGGCACCAACTCCTCCTCCAATTGCTGCAGAAACCAAAAGCAGAAAATTAGCTCGCCTGCTTCAGGAGAAAGAAGAAGCAAACAAGCAAGCAAGAAATACTGAAATAGTACTAGTGTGATCCACATCTCAGTATCTCACTTTCAGTTTAGTTGATCTGAATTGCAAACCACTACAGCAATTGGCAACATTACTATTTCCTTTCTATTTCCTTTCCCCAAATCACAAAGGACACAAATCAGTATGCACAAGTGTTGGACCTTCAAATAAGCAGACCTGAATTCATTGGTAAGCATTAGCAGAACTAATATATATTTTTGCATGATCTTAGTGTATCTCTACATCACATAGATTCACCCACTCTATCACTACCAATTCTACTACAGAGTAAGAATGGAATGATGCTAATCTATTGAGGGAAAGGATCTGCTCTCATCATCAGTGGTGCTCCTCCTAGGCAAAGTGAGAGGAGTCAGATCATTTGCCAACGTCAGAAAGCTAGTAGGAGCATTAGGAGATGATAACACACACCACCATTCAAGATATCTTTCAATATTCTGATAAATCGGCCGATTTATCGCTTACCGTTGTCTGACCAATAAGATAAATTGGCCGATAAATCAGCCGATATGGCGATAACTTGGCCGATATGCCGATAAACTGACCGATTTATCCCTTATCATGGGTCGGCCGATAAGTTCCCGATAAGCAATATCCCCAACATTGACACACACACAATGATATGTTTGCTTCACTCAACTTGACATAATATAGCAACATACAAATACAATGGATCTACAATGGAGAAGGATGTATATATATGGACATGGCAAGAGACATGGTTGCTAGCTAGCTAGCTTGTTGTCACGGATTTCGACTACACCCAACAAAGAAGAGGTGGGAGGAGGCGGAGGTGGAAGAAGGCGGCAAAACAGAGAACGCCCGTCATGGCGGTCGGTAGAGCACACGCGGGTACCGAAGATCAAGTGACTCCGCACTCTTCACTTCATCCCATACCAAGGTATCTGTTCAGAAGAAAGTTTTTGCAATGGGGTTAGCAAGCAAGCAAATCAGCAAGACTTCAATCTACAAGAAGGGAAATATAATACTGAATCATGAGGTGGTTATACAGGCAAAGACGAGCAGAATCTAAAAGAAACACATCTTATATCTGACAGACAATGTAAATGTTACCAGAAAAAAATAGCTCACACACCAAGCAGCACAAAAAGAAACAGTGTATGATAATGAATAACAATTTTCTCTTCATTTGTTTCCTACCCACCTCAAGATGCATCTAATACAGATGTACCTAGGAGTAGAGCAAGCATCAGTTGAACACAATATAGGACAAGAGTTGAAGTAGCTTGCACAACCAAATTAGCATTGTAAATCCATCATAGATGGCCAACAATTTATCTACAAAATGCATCTAATTACAGAACTAGCAAGGAGTAGAGAAAAACCCTAGTAGTATCTTGTAAGACCATATTAGCAAGCACTGTAATCTTCCAGAACAGGAATCAAACATGAGAAATGTAACAACTGTTACAACAGAAATATCATAACTAACTCCGTTGCTGGTGAATCCCTGATCTTCACTGCAGTGGCAAGATAAAACCACACAGAATAATAAGCCTACATAGACTACATGATCATAGTGTACTAAGATAAATCTACAAGGAGGGCATTTCCAAGGACCAAATCATCACCGAAAATAGCACCAAACAGATCATGGTCCTTGATCTGTTTACAGAGGGGTCACCTTCTTGTCCTTGATCTCGCTGGACTGGATCCAGGTCTTGATCTGGTCCCAGTAGTGCTGCAGCTTCTTGATCTCCTTCTTGAGGTCCGCCTCGAACTTCTCCTTCTGGTTCACATTCTCGGTGTCGTAGACCTACCCTAAAATCGTGCAAAATCATGAGAATCTAGCGCGGGGGTTGGGGAGAGGAAAGAAGGCGGCGTGTGCATGCGTGCCTTGTTCCAGATGTTGTCGAAGACGTCGACGCCCTCCTGGACCTTCTTGAGGACGCGGTCGATCTCGCCCTGCAGCTTCTGACTGGCGCCCATGGCATTCAGCGATTGATCTCACGGCGTCAAACCTCCTCCTCCAGCTCGCTGCCAGCGCAGGCGAGCCTCACCCTCCAGCCCGCGTCGTCGGCCCTGCTACGGCGGACGCTCACTACCTCCGTCCCAAATCGGACCAGCCCGAGGAGGTTGAACCGCCGCGCAAACTCCTCGAGGAACTTGGCACGGGTCGACGGAGGAGCCCAGCTGGGTCGCGATCAGCGGCTTCGAGGAGCCCAGTTGCACGCCGGCCGTGGCCGCCGCCGCTTCCATCTCTCACCTTCTTCTCTCTTCTCCGGCGAGGTCGCTGATGGGCTGTGCGGGTGCGGGATCGGTGCGGCGTGTGGTTCGGGCGAGAGAGTGGATGGGGCGACGCGGATCCAGGTAGCGAGGAACAGGAGCCACTTAAGGGCGGGGAGG
>NC_041382.1:297263350-297312651 GCF_002162155.2 Triticum dicoccoides | reverse complement strand
GGGAGGGGGCGACAGTGGCGTGGTGGGGGGCAGAGGCAAGGCAGAGAGGGAAGGACGATGGCGGCGAGAGTGTGCGTGGATTTGGGCAGCGTGAGGGGAAGGACAGTGGCGGCGGCGATGGGGAAAGGGAGCGGCAGCGGCGATTGGGAGAAGGGGCTAGGGTTTCATGGGTGGATGAGGATGAGAGGGATTCGGGAGGGGGTGAGAGCGACGAGGGGGGCGTGGGCTGCCGTTGGATCCGGGCGCATCCGACGGTGCTTAATCCATGATCCGCGTGAGATGATTTTAGACCAATCAGAACGCAGTATCTCCTTTGATGATGTTAAGACCATTTAAATTGGTCATAATCGATTGAAAATAAGATTTTGAATCATCTCTGCTATTTGACGACCTAAGAAACTTGTAAAAATAAATATAAATAAAAAAACCTTCGCATTGTGTCACCGAGTGTGACCTACTTTTCAGTAAAAATAAAAAACTTCGAATAATGTAAATATCATCAAAAAAGTGTTCTAAGATATGAGTTTTTTTGTAAGAGAATCATTTTTCGAGTGTCCAAAATGATATTTTTTATAAAGAACATAGCAAATATTTTGTTGCAAATTTGGAGCACATCAATTTTATAATTCACAATCATAGCACATGTGGGCGGCGAGCGGCTTGAGCGTGCGCGAATGGGAAAGGATGAGGGGGGAGAGTGAGGCCGGCTTGAAGCCAAATGATCAAACTTATCGCCAAGGAAGTTTTGAGTTTTTGTGAAGGACCTACCAAATATTTGTTGCAAAATTGGACCAAATCAATTTTCTAAAATACTAGGCCATATTTAATGCATACTTGACCCAATGGTTGGGTGTCAAAAGTTTTGATCCACCTCTCGTGAAAAAGACAAATTTCTATCGATTCAGCTGGAAGCGGGTCAAATTTGAACCGCGGCTGCCTCATAGTTTGCTATTTATTTTTCCCAAAGATCATTTTTAGGTACAAAAGTATCTATTTAATCAGAGAAACATGAATTTTTTTCCAAGATTCAACCACTAGCTAGGAACAGTCATGCCCGCCGTTTTGACGCATTTTCAAACGGGCATAGAAAATTCAAAAAAATCAAATAATTGAAAAACCTTCACATTGTGTCATTATATGTGGCAAAGTTACTAGGAAAAATAATAAACTTATAATATGATAAATATTTTAAAAAAGTGTAGAGATCAATCTTATGGCCACATTCATGGCATAGTTTGCTCAAATGATATCATACTGTGCACAAGGGTGCATATTGGAATGGCAAACAATGTTGCCTAAGGAAGTTTTCATTTTCTTTGGACAAAAAAATCATTTTTCATTTTTCGAGTGCCCAAAACGAGTTTTTTTGTGAAGGATCTACCAAATAATTGTTGCAAATTTGGACCAAATCAATTTTATAAAATACTAGGCCATATTTAATGCACAATTGACCAACTCGTTGGGTGTCACAAGCTTTGATCCACCTCTGGTGAAAAAGACAAATTTCCGCCGATTCAGTTAGAAGTGGGTCAAATTTGAACTGCGGCTGCCTCATAGTTTTCTATTTATTTTTCCAAAAAAATCATTTTTAGGTACAAAAGTATCTATTTAATCATAGAAACAACAAAAGTTTTCCAAGATTCAACCACTAGCTAGGAACAGTCAGGCCTGTCGTTTTGACCGCATTTTCAAACGGGCATAGAAAATTCAAAAAAAATAAAAAATTGGAAAACCTTCACATTGTGACATTATATGTGGCCAAGTTACCAGGAAAAATAATAAACTTGTAATACGATAATATTTTTAAAAAGTGTTATCAGAAACGAGCTATCATCTGTGGAGATCAATGGCTTTCAAGCCAAATGATCAATCTTATGGCCACATTCATGGCATAGTTTGTTCAAATGATCTCATATTGTGCACAAGGGTGCATATTGGAATGGCAAACAATGTTGCCTAAGGAAGTTTTCATTTTCTTTGGACGAAAAAATCATTTTCCATTTTTCAAGTGCCCAAAATGAGTTTTTTTGTGAAGGACCTACCAAATAATTGTTGCAAATTTGGACCAAATCAATTTTATAAAATACTAGGCCATATTTAATGCACAGTTGACCAAATGGTTGGGTGTCACAAGCTTTGATCCACCTCTGGTGAAAAAGACAAATTTCTGCCGACTCAGTTGGAAGCGAGTCAAATTTGAACTGCGGCTTCCTCATAGTTTGCTATTTATTTTTCCCAAAAATCATTTTTAGGTATAAAAGTATCTATTTAATAAGAGAAACAACAAATTTTTTCGAAGATTCACCCACTAGTTAGGAACAGTCATGCCGGCCGTTTTGACCGCATTTTGAAACGGGCATAGAAAATTAAAAATCAAATAATTGGAAAACCTTAGCATTGTGTCATTATATGTGGCAAAGTTACTAGGAAAAATAATAAACTTGTAATACGATAATTATTTTTAAAAAGTGTTCTCAGAAACGAGCTAGCATGTGTGGAGATCAATGGCTTTCAAGACAAATGATCAATCTTATGGCCCCATTCATGGCATAGTTTGTTCAAATGATCTCATATTGTACACAAGGGTGCATATTGGAATGGCAACCAATGTTGCCTAAGGAAGTTTTCATTTTCTTTGGACGAAAAAATAATTTTCCATTTTCCGAGTGCCCAAAATGAGTTTTTTCTGAAGGACCTACCTTATATTTGTTGCAAATTTGGACCAAATCAATTTTATAAAATACTAGGCCATATTTAATGCACAATTGACAAAATGGTTGGGTGTCCAAAGCTTTTGATACACCGCTGGTGAAAAACACAAATTTCTGCCGATTCAGCTGGAAGCGGGTGAAATTTGAACTGCAGCTGCCTCGTAGTTTGCTCTTTATTTTTTCCAAAATCATTCTTAGGTACAAAAGTATCATTTAATTATAAATACATGGTTTGGTGGCGATACATCAAGGTTTGGATGGTGGCCGAGGGCCCCAACTCTAGAGCGCGTAAACTCGCATGCCCGCCGCGTGGTCACCGCGTGACCGTGGCGTTGCCTTGCGTTCTAGGCGGCATAGGCATGTCTAGTGGGTTGGGCACTCCCTAGGTAGGTGCTAGGAAGAAAATTACAACATAATATTCTCACGAGGAGACCAAACTATGCTCAAGCATGAATTAGCAGCCAAGTGTTTGATTAGCGGTATGGGAAATGCGCATGGCCAATGGGCGTGAGTTTTGGCTGAGGATGATCACCTACTAAGAAGACCGTCTTCACAAATTTTCAGCTCAAAAGGAGGAGCCTAGGTGGTACTTGCTTTGCAAAGTACCACACTGGACAGAAATATGAATGGTGAAGCTGGGCTCAAAATAATGAATGGATTGAGTTGAAATTTTGTGGAGGATGGTTATTTAGGAATAGGAAAGCACTGTACAAAATTGATACCATTTGGACATGCCAAAGTGGTACTTCCTTCACAATGCTCTTCTCTAGACAGAAACTTGGGAAAATTAGTGAGAGAAGTTGGATAACTAAAATGAACTCAAATTTGGTGTAGGAGTTAAATAGGTATGGTCATGCTCTGGTAAATTTTGAGATCATTTGGGTAAGCCTAGCTAGTACTTACTTCACAAAGCTTCTCTCTAGATAGAAACTTTGGAAATTTTCTGAGGAAGATTTACCAGGAAAATGGAGCTGAATATTATCATGTGGCAATGATTTGGGTATGGAAGAGTGCCCAAAAAGTTTGAGAGTAATAGGAGGGGTCTAGATAACACTTGCTTTGCAATGTGCCAATCTGGCCATAAAATAGAAATTGAACCTGGGCTCACACAGATGATTTGAATGAGCTGCAATTTGGAGGAGGGTTATAATTTGGGCATATGAAGGATTTGTAAAAATTTCATGCCATTCGGATATATAAAAGGGCCAATTCCATTTTCCCCCTAACTTTGTCCCGACCTCATCTTTACCCCTAAATAAAAACAGTGCTCAACTTTGCCCCTCTCCCGTTAGGTGCGCTTATAGAAATGCCCTTTCGTACATTTTCCGTCCAGTCAAAGGCCTTTGACCGTTAGATTTTTCTGTACGCGCACTTAACGGTCAAAGGCCTTTGACTGGACGGAAAATGTACGGAAGGGCATTTCTATAAGCGCACTTAACGGAAGAGGGGAAAAGTTGAGCACTGTCTATATTTAGGGGTAAAGATGAGGTCGGGACAAAGTTAGGGGGAAAAATGTAAATCTCCCTATATAAAAATGGTACTTCCTTCACAATGCTTCTAGGTGGACAAAAACTTTGGAAATTTGTCGAGAAAGATTTATTGTGAAAATGGAGTTGAATTTTGTCATGAGGGAATGATTTGGATAGGAAAGAGTGCCCAAAATTTTTGAGGGCAATCGAGAATATAAAAATAGCACTTCCTTCACAAAGTGATTGTTTGAGCAGAATTGGAAAATGAATATTGTTGAATTATATTTTGACTAGGCGAGGAAGGTTTTTGACATATTTGACGAAGATATGATCCAAAGAATTTATGAGAATGTTTTGGGAATTTTGGGAATGACAGAAATATAGGTTGCTTCACAACCTAGGGCAAAAATTGACACATGGACATGACACATAGGCAAAACTGATGAGGTGGTGCCTAGTCATAGCAATCCACCACAACTTACATGGTTATGACCATCTATATTGGTCGTGATCAGCTAGAAATAAGGCAACGGATCAGTGTTGTCTGCTTTATGACCATTTCGTGTAAGGAAATTACGACCTTTATGGCCAAATGGTCGATATAGTTGAGGTTTGGAGCCCCCCGAGCAGCTTTGGACCAATTGGTCTCAAATGGTCGTAGGTCTATGACCAATTCTTCCAGGGTCACTAACAGAAGGTCACTAGTTGACATATTTCTTCTAGTGACTCCAATCCAGGAGCTCTAGCAGATTGCATTGCAGATGTGCGCCATCCCACCTGAAGAAGTTACTGAAGAAGCTCTGCTTGCTCCTACGGAGGTAGGCCCGTCGACTTCTACTTAATTTGCTACTACTTATCGGTCTTTTGTTTTCATATGTCAGTTTTGATGAACTGGAACGTACTGTGCTGGAACATAAGAGGTATAAATGCTGACGCAAAACTTTTAGCGCTGTTAGATGCAATTTCTTCTAGCGGATGTGCTATTGTTTGTCTACAGAAAACTAAAAAACCAACTCTTGATAATAACTTTATCAAAATCGGCTACCCTAGACGGTTTGATAAATTTGCTTATATACCTTCCAGAGGTGCCTCAGGTGGCATTGCCACGATCTGGGATAGTGCAATCTTCTATGGAGAGGCTTTAATTGAGAAAGAGTTTGCTCTAGTCATCCGTTTTAGTGTAGTCTGTCTTAGCGTCACCTTGGCAAGGGCCATATATATACCTAGAAATTAAGTTTGGATACTACTTGGAAATTTGCAAGTAATTGGCTTTTCAACCTAAATATACCTAGTATTAAGTTTGGATACTACTTGAAAATTTTAGCTATATTTGCAGTCCAGACAATCAAAACAAGCCAGGGGGAAACCTACAAGACATGATAACTTTTAATGACTTCATTTGTTCTCAAGACCTGACTGAGCTACCGCTCAAAGATAGATCATTCACTTGGAGCACCATGCAATTGAATCCATTACTTGAACAACTAGATTGGTTCCTTACCTCTGTTAACTAGACATCCACTTCCCCGAATACTGTGGTAAACCACACAACAAACCTGTCTCCGATCATATCCCTTGTGTGATAACAATTGAAACATCCATAACTCGCAACAAAATTTTAGATTCGAAAACTATTGGATTCAACATCCGGGCTTCACGGGCGTGGTAAATGCTCCTTGTTCCAAACCCGTTTACACCAAAAATTGTGCCACATTGATATGTAAGAAATTTAAATCTCTGAGGTATGCCCTTAAGCACTTGAGCAGGAACATTTCAAAGCTTTCCATTGCTAATGAAAATTCCAATATAGCCCTAGCAAATTTGGATGCTCTAGAAGATAAAAGAAACCTCACTATTCTGGAGTCAAATTCCCGAAAGATTCTTAAGAATCATTTGCTTTGGTTGCTCAATTATCAATGAGAGTATTGGAGGGAAATATGCACAATATGATGGATTCGCTTTGGAGATGAGGACCCCAAATTCTTTCAAGCCATGGACCCGGAAAGGTATAGAAAAAACAACATATCTGCCCTCTCACTTCCTGATGGAACACAAGTGGATGATCATGTCGGGAAGGAAGCACTTATTTATCAGACTTTCAAGCAAAGACTAGGAAAGTCAGAGGGGTTCCAAATGAAATTTGACGTGCCTGCCCGCTTATGTGATTTTTCGTTTCTTGGTTGGTTGCTTCTCAATCTATTTGTTAGCCTACACCTGTACTAAGTAGAAATACTACTTGTGCATCCAAAATCTTTAAACCCACTTTTGCCATATGATTCCACCATACCTACCTATATGCGGTATTTCCGTGTCGTTCTAAGCAAATTTGTATGTGCCATCTCTAATTTTAAAAATAAATTTCCTTTTTTTGTGCTCGTACCGCTCATGAAGCGGCAGGGGGTGGCCAATATTTTCCATGCTAGATGTGTTATTCTCAAGATGGGTGTTTATTCACTTGTCATTGCATGAGAGTATGTCGGTAATAGGGATGCCCAGTCCCGAAATGAAAAAGAAATTTACTTTATGTTGGCAAATAATAAATTCCTTGGAAAGTGTTGGTATGGAAGGCACCTGTGGATACGACTAGCCATGGATTGTGAAAGAATGGTGGAAAAAGGAATAAACTTTATTTTCTGTTTGGGAACCGCCTATGATATATCTAGCATGGAAAGTGTTGGGAATTACTTGGTCGTTTTCGTTGACGGGAAAAGTGTGCCAACTTTTTATCTCTCAATTTTTGCTTTGAGCTCTGGCACCTGTACAAATCCATACTTCCCTCTGTGAAGGGCCTATCTATTTACTTTATGCAATTTTTATTTTTATTTGAGTCTCCATCTTCTCTTATAAAGCACCAACTAGGGAGCACTATGATCATACTTGAGCATTGGATGTAGCTAATATGCGAGTGTGTTTCATGAATGGATCAATGATTGAGCATGACGGGCTAGGGATAACTTTCTTTAGTGTTGATATTTTGAAAGACATGGTTACTTATTGGTATGCTTGAGTATTGAGATCTTTACCTCAAAAAAGAGTATTGAGATCTTCATGCCAAAACTAGACTATTGCTTTGAACCATATAAAAGTCCAAATTTCCATGCTACAAAAGAAAAGAATATGTGATGAACATGTTAGGCAGCATTCCACATCAAAAATTATGTTTTTATCATTTACCTACTCGAGGACGAGCAGGAATTAAGCTTGGGGATGCTGATACATCTCCAATATATGTATAATTTTGATTGTTCCATGCTGTTATATTATCATTCTTGGATGTTTTCCAATCATTTTATTGCAACTTTATATCATTTTTTGGGACTAACCTATTGACATAGTGCCCAGTACCAGTTGCTGTTTTTTGCTTGTTTTTTACTTCGCAGAAAATCAATATGAAACGGAGTCCAAATGCAACGAAACTTTTTGGAGATTTTTTGGGACCAGAAGACACCTAGTGGGCCAAAGAAGTAACATATGGGAGGCCCGAGGTGGGCACAACCCACCAGAGCACGTCAGGAGGCCCAGGTGCGCCCAGGGGGTTGTGCCCCCCTCGATGACCTCCCGCACCGCCTCTTAGCCCTATAAACTCCCAAATATTCCAGAAACCCTAGGGAGTCGACGAAACACAATTCCATCCGCCACAAGTTCCAGAACCACAAGATCCAATCTAAACACCATCACTGAGGGGTTCATCATCCTCATTGGTGCCTCTCCGATGAAGCGTGAGTAGTTCACCATAGACCTACGGGTCCGTAGGCATTAGCTAGATGGCTTCCTCTCTCTCTTTTGATTCTAAATACAATGGTCTCTTGAAGATCTATTTGATGTAACTCTTTTTGCGGTGTGTTTGTTGGGATCCGATGAACTTTGAGTTTATGATTAGATCTATATCCATAAATATTATTTGAGTCTTCTTTGATCTCTTAGATGCATGATTATTTATAGCCTCGTATTTCTTATTTGAATCTTTGGTTTAGTTAGGCCAACTAGATCAATTTTTCTTGCCATGGGAAGAGGTGCTTTGTGATGGGTTCAATCGTGTGGTGCTCTTTCCTAGTGACAGAAGGGGCAACAAAACACGCATGTATCGTTGCTATTAAGGATAAAAAGATGGGGGGCTATTCCAACATGAATAGATCTCATCTACATCATGTCATCGTTCTTGTTGCATTACTCCATTTTCCATGAACTTAATACACTAGATGCATGCTTGATAGCGGTCGATGTGTGGAGTAATAGTAGTAGATGCAGGCATGAGTCGGTCTACTAATCTTGGACATGACGCCTATATATTGTTCATTGCCTTCGATATCGTCATAATTATTCGATCTTCTATCAATTGCCCAATAGTAATTTGTTTACCCACTGTGTGCTATTTCCTGAGAGAAGCCACTACTGAAATCTACGACCCTCGGGTCTATTCTTTATCATATTTGCTTTGAGATCTATTTTTATTCACTTTTGTTTTTAGATCTATTATTCCAAAAACCCAAAAATACTTTGCTACACTTTTTTTATTTGCATCTTTTATTTCGCATTTTATCGAGATTTATTTATCCAATCTACCACAAATTTTACCACGTCAACTTGACAATTTCTGGCGCCGTTACCCGAAGAGGGATTGACAACCCCTCATACGTGTCGGGTTGCAAGTATTTGTTTTTTGTGCACAAGTACCGTTTACATAGTGTTGCTTGGTTCTCCTACTGGATTGATACCTTGGTGTCACAACTGAGGGAAATACCTATCGTAGCTGTACTGCATCATCCCTTCCTCTTTGGGGAAATACCGACGCAGTTTCAAGCGACATCAGTGCCACAGAGCTTGGTATTAGAGCAAGTCTGGCTGTAGGACGCCCTAGTCAGCGCGAGCGGTAGAAATCGGTAGTATAGAGTCTAGCCCGTTTGCTGCATTTGGTTGTTGCATAGCATGCCTATAGACTTATTATTTTGTGCTAACAATTTACCTTGTGAGTGTAGCTGGCATCGGTACGGATCCACTACAGCTCATCCCCTGCATTCTTCTAGTTTCCCTTTCTTGCCTGTTCTTCAGTGTTTGGTGACATCTCCGTCCCAACAGAGTGATGCCAAGTGTTCTTGGCACTATTTGCAGAAATGGTGCTCAGGTATCATGCCGACTTCTTTCTTCCAGCCACACCTATCAGTGGTAGACATGCTTCTAACACGGATCATGCCTTTTATCTTGTCGTGTTGGCAACCCTTAATGATCTTAGTCATCAGGAAAGGGGCAATGTCAGCAGCCTCAGTTTTCCCCGCTATCCTGTTCCTTGTACGAGTACAGTTCCATTCCGTCCACTTGATGATGATGTGGCCGTAACATTCGTGTCCTGCTACATGGTCACTGAGTACGTCCTCGCCTCTGAGCTAGTCAAGGATGCAACCTTGCTAAGCCAGCACTTGGTGTAGCGATGTTTATACCAACTCTTCCGCACATTGATTCGTCCTTGTGCACATTGTCATAGTTAGATCATAGGCCTGGAGTTCCCGTGAGATTTGTGTGCTTAAGTAGGCATGCATATTGTGCAGATAGCAGTAATATGTGATATTGCTTGTGTGTGAATTGAATATTTTTTATGTGCCTTTGTTTGGTTGAGTTGTTTCATTTGCTTCTTTCTTTCGGGGCTCTCGGTGTTACCTTATTTCCCCTGATGAAAGTTGCTCATCAACCGACACCAGACTCGAAGAAGCAACGAGGATTTCAAATAATGGAAGCTCAGCTAAATAGCATGGCATTCTCCGTTGACTACATTATATTGTGAATATCTGCTCGGAATACCAATGGTATCTTGGATTGATTTTCAGCATCAAGTCTACATCAGTGCTTAATCTTCACAATAGTAATGATCAAATTAGCAGGGAGACAAGTCAGGTGCAAGACCAACCACATATTTTCAGAATGTATGGCTCATATATAAAGTCTGGTTCAGCTATGAATGAAATTGGAAACATGTATACGTCGGAAAGAAGTTAGAATGTGCTATGAGTTCAGTATTCAGCAAGGGAGACTATCAGACAATTCCTCTCATACAAGTAACCAGACATAAACATATTATGGATATGTGTATGATATTCAGTCCGCATATCACCGTACGAAGCTTTTGGTATAAGAAGCTCAACCTCCCTTCACACTCTACCGGAAGAAGCTTATGACTCAAGGTTCACTGGTACAACGACGTGCTATACAAACGGTTTTAACCCCTTTCCGTGACGGCGTTTGGAACCATCGCCAAGTGAGTGTGGGTGATAGGGGGGGGGGGTCCTTCCCACACGACCCAGAAATCATCGGGGATAGGCCATCCCGGGACACCAAATGAGCTCGTGTGTGATCGGGCGAGGCATAAAACCCAATCATTTTCGTAGGTATGTACATCCCACACGGTGAATCCTAGAAAATCATTTCCGTAGGTATGTACATCCCACACGGTGAACCCCAGAAAATCATTTTTGTAGGTATGTACATCCCACACGGTGAATCCCAGAAAATCATTTCCGTTCGTATGTATATCACACACAGTTCTTTGTGTGGAAACGTTTGTGCAAGGTGGCCTAACGTAAACAGTTCGCTGCCGGAAGCTGTGTGTGATTGTTGTTGATCGAACATGCCTACTTTCTAGAAACAGTGTGGGTTGTTTGAGTTCATTGCCCACAGTGCTGTCTGAGTAACCGTCTGCAATAGAAAACCCCAATAAGCAGGGTAATTAGCCTATTATTGATAGTCCATGTACTAATCAAATTGATATTTCTTATAAAACATGCCAGATATTTCATATCCGTATAAAAGCAACCAGGATTTCATAATCAAATTACAGCAGATAGCTTCGGTACTCAGTTACGCCATTACACAACAACACCAAGTTTCACATGCAACATCAAAAATCTTTGGAAACTAGCGTCATACATGGTAAATAGACAGATGAATCTCATCTGGAAGCTACAGAAGCGGAAGGCAAATATTGAGCCTTCAGTGATGTTGAATGTCCTTGCAACTTTAGGCCAGTGGCTATGGATGATTGCCCGCCCAACCTTCGTCCTCTTCAGCAAGACTTCAATATTGTACTGTGGGTGTTGAATGAATACCTTCCTCGCCTCTTGACCATGCAGGTGGTTTGAGAGGTAATCATCGGTGAACTGCTTTCTAAAGTACTGAAAACAAAGATATGTCTATTATAAATCTTGAAATGGCGCAAGGGGTAAAAACATGGTAAAAGAGTTAGTACCATCCTATAGTTGACTGATGTCTTCTTCATTGTGCAAACAAAGATCTTGCTGTTATTCGTCAAAAGTTTCTTCATCCTAAAAATCTTTCTGAGTTTCTAGATTTGACTGATATTCATGTACATCTCATTTCCCCATATGCAAAATGGGTTGAACATTGGGTCTAAGCCTCTGACAGCAGGACCTACATGTGCAAGACCAAATTGTAAGAAACCTAAATATTAGAATGATTCCTACAACTGCACAATAATGTGCTATTAGCCAAAGGACCATGCTTGAACAAACCTCGATGGTAAACCGCAGTGTCTCCCATTGTTTCCCTGCAACACACATAAGGAAGATCTTGATCAGGTTAACTGAGAGTTGCCATATTATCAGTAGAATATGTTGAGTACAGCCAAATTTGATTGGTGTGACATGCATAACAATATAAAATTGAACCTACATCAAATGAAAATCAAATTGCATAACTGAACCAAACAGTTAAATGGACATCATACCAAATGAACCAAAATAGTTAATTGAGCACGACATTGCAGAATAGAAATATGTAATAGAAGATAAGACAGTTAACAAAACAAAGAATGCTTGAGAACAGTACTACGAAATGTAGCAATTGTTGGACCAAAGTGTTAATTGAACATTACATTTCGGAGGACCAAACTGTTAACTGAACATCGGATTTCATATTAAAATTACAGAGGACAAATCGCTAGAAGGCACTGGCGGTGGCCTTGAGAAAATAGCACGAACTGTATTTTAAAGTAGACAACCGCGTGGCGGTGTCGATGGTGGCCTTGAAGATGAGGTGCTCCTCCAAGATCTGGCGGTCGGCATCCATGGCAGCCATAGTGACTTCGTGCGTGCCTGCGGCCGCATGCTACTGAGCTCCATGTTATACCACGTGCAAAATGGTTTTGGGCGGCGCTTAATTGGAGGAGGGGCGCAGTGATTTCGGCGGAAGGTGTAGCGCCGTCGGTCGGTGCATGTGGGACAGGAAAGGAGGAGGTTGGTGTGGCTGGGGTGTGGATTACCTGACCATATCGACGAGGCTGCACAAAAAGAAGAAGGGTCGGCAACGAGGAGGCCACGCAACAAGAAGAAGGGTCGCCGGCAAGGAGGCGGCGTTGCAAGAAGAAGGGTCACCGGCGAGGAGGCGGCGCTGCAAGAAGAAGGGTCACCAGCGAGGAGGCTGAGCTGCCAGTAAGCAGCAGTGAATGTTTGAACTTGGAAAGCAAGGAGGAACAATGGAAATGTGGCTTTTGGTGGGAGAGAGGCGGCAGGGAGATAGATATTTCCGCTGTGGCAAAAAAAGTTCGCTCAGTGCCGCAAGAAACTGGCGCGCAAGTGCAGTTCAAGCGGGGGCGGTGGACTGTAGACGACGAAGCTTCCTGCGAAAGCCAGACAACATGGTGCGCCAAGATATTTTATATCACATCCCACATGATTCTTTCTAGTAAATTCTTTGTGATATACCTGATTTTTTCATTATGTTTTGAAAGACAAAATGGTGTTAGGGAGGGAAAGGATGGTGTTTGAATTGCTAGAACATTTACGTACAGTGAACATGCAACTAGTACATGAGTGTCGTGTTTAAATTCGGAATTATTCCAGGTTTGTTTGGCATTTTTATGCATTAATTGAGTTTCTAGGCATATAATGTGAATAATTCAAATTTTAACTACAAGCACATGCTCCAGTGCACCAAAGTTCGTTGAAAATCACATGTGTGTCCTTGGGTGAATTCATAGGTCCCATGCAAGAAATGGGAATGAAATTTAAACATCTGGGTGTCATGGCTCGGCCGGGATGATTGAGAAACTTGGTTTTTTTAATTCCTGTAAATCCAAAACACGCCTGAAAATCATAAAACTTGGCATGGTGTCATGACATGGCACCAACATGCTGCGGTAATTTTTTTGGCTGAATTGGGACAAGCTTTGGTGTAAGCTTCTTGCAAACCAGAGCTTCCCTCAAGAAGGCTCATGGTTCCAAGAGGGAACGTGTCACCTCCGTGTGCGAAACAACATACGTACACTGCCTTCTCCCGCCTTAATTTTTTTACATAGGCAGATTAGACCAAATGGAAGTATCATGCTAAATTCTATAATTATTCCGGGTTCGTTTGGCATTTTTATGCATTAATTGAGTTTCTAGGCATTTAATGTGCATAATTCAAATTTGAACTACGCGCACATGCTCCAGTGCTTCAAAGTTTGTTGAAAACTCACATGTGTGTCCTTGGGTGAATTTATAGGTCCCATGCAAGAATTGTGAATTAAATTCAAACATCTGGGCGTCGTGGCTCGGCCGTAAAGATTGAGAAACTTGGTTTTTTAATTCCTGTAAATCCAAAACATGCCTGAAAATCATGAAATTTGGCATGGTGTCATGACATGGCACCAACATGTTGCGGTAATTTTTTGGCCGAATTGGGAAAAGCTTTGGTTTAAGCTTCTTGGAAACCGGAGCTTCCCTCAAGAAGGCTCGTGGTTCCGAGAGGGAACGTGTCACCTCCATGTGCGAAACGACATAGGTACACTGCCTTCTCCCGCCTTAATTTTTTTACACAGGAAGATTAGATCAAATAGAAGTATCGTGCTAAATTTTGGAATTATTCTAGGTTCGTTTGGCATTTTTATAAATTAATTGAGTTTATGGGTATTTTAATGTGCATAATTCAAATTTGAACTACAACCACATGCTCCAGTGCACCAAAGTTGGTTGAAAAATTGCATGTGTGCCCTTGGTTGAATTTATAGGTCCCATGCAAGAAATGGGAATGAAATTCAAACATCTGGGCGTCGTGGCTCGGCTGTAAAGATTGATAAACTTGGTTTTTTAATTCCTATAAGTCCAAAACACACCTAAAAATCATGAAACTTGGCATGGTGTCATGACGTGGTACCAACATGTTGCGGTAAATTTTTTGGCCGAATTGGGAAATGCTTTGGTGTAAGCTTCTTGCAAACCGGAGCTTCCCTTAAGAAGGCTCGTGGTTCCGAGAGGGAACGTGTCACCTTCATGTGCGAAACGACATACGTACACTGCCTTCTCCCACCTTAATTTTTTTACACATGTAGATTAGACCAAATAGAAGTATCGTGCTAAATTTTGGAATTATTCCGGGTTCGTTTGGACTTCTTTTATACATTAATTGAGTTTCTGGGTGTTTAATGCACATAATTCAAATTTGAACTACAAGCACATGCTCGAGTGAACCAAAGTTGGTTGAAAAATCACATGTGTGTCCTTGGGTGAATTTCTAGGCCACATGCAAGAAATGGGAATGAAATTGAAACATCTGGGTGTCGTGGCTCGACCGTAAAGTTTGAGAAACTTGGTTTGTTAATTCCTGTAAATCCAAAACACGTCTGAAAATCATGAAACTTGGCATGGTGTCATGACATGGCACCAACATGCTGCGGTAATTTTTTTGGCCGAATTGGGACAAGCTTTGGTGTAAGCTTCTTGCAAACCGAAGCTTCCCTCAAGAAGGCTCGTGGTTTCGAGAGGGAACATGTCACCTCCGTGTGCGAAACGGCATACGTACACTGCCTTCTCCCGCCTTAATTTTTTTAAACAGGCAGATTAGACCAAATAGAAGTATCGTGCTAAATTTTGGAATTATTCCGTGTTTGTTTGGCCTTTTTATACATTAATTGAGTTTCTGGGCATTTAATGTGCATAATTCAAATTTGAACTACAAGCACATGCTCCAGTGCACCAATGTTGGTTGAAAAATCACATGTGTGTCCTTGGGTGAATTTCTAGGTCCCTTGCAAGAAATAGGAATGAAATTCAAACATCTGGGCGTCGTGGCTCGACCGTAAAGATTGAGAAACTTGGTTTTTTAATTCCTGTAAATCCAAAACATGTCTGAAAATCATGAAACTTGGCATGGTGTCATGACATGGCACCAACATGATGTGGTAATTTTTCTGTTCGATTTGCGAAGGCGCACACTTTAACAATCAACATAGTCATTTTGGAACAAGTGCTGTCACGTTACAAATTGGAAACACAAGTATTATTGAAACCGTGGGCGTTCTACTTACCAATTACGTGCCGCCACACGTCCCCTTTTTTATTGGCTAGGAGGTGGCATGCGGGGTAGCTATTTGAGTATGGTAGGCGTGCGATCAAACCCCTGCGCGTGCTCATCGGGAGGAGAGCCCTTTGACCTCTACCCGCCGCGCGCCTTCCTCCCAATGTCTCCATTAATGGCGCCCAAGCCCCTGTTCCACGACAAGGCTATATGTCTCACTAGACTAAGATTTAAGAGAGAAAAATGAAAATCTGAAAAGAAAGTTTTGCACGGATCTTGATGTAAGATCCGAAGGACCTATATAGCATCGACTGCGACTTATAGCAAGCATGATGAATATTAAGGACGATGACAGTGGATAATAATTGTCTTACATATTTAGGAACATAATTAAAAAAAGTCACATGCGGCAACGCCCGAAATACACAAGGGCAAAAAAAAGGAAGACAACGATCTGGCTCGCTGATCTCTACTTTCTTGATGCGTTGCTGCAGGCCATCGAAAGTAGTCTCCACGGCTTGCGGCAATGAGCTCTTTCTTGTCCTCAACATGCTGCTTGAGAGAAAACACGGATTCTTCCACCAGCCTTCTGTGCTCGATGCACGGCATGGCATTCTCGTCCATAAGTTTCTCGATGATGACGCCGGTCCTCTTCAACAAGGCAGTGGTCTCCTCCTGCTACTCCACAATTCGGATGATCTACACCCTCAGCAGGTCATGCTCAACCAGGAGCTTCGCATTGCTCTCATTTAGTTGCCGGATGACGTTGGTGTCCTATTCAAAAGAGGCTTTCATGTCGTCCTGCAACCTCGCCCAGTTGGAGATCTGATCCATTTGGCTATGGATGATCGCATGCATGCACATGTAAGAGTCCTCGCCTGCCCGCGAGACATTTTCCAGGCTGCCGCGGCATGGGAGGACATCTTTGCTGCATATTCGGCGCGGCGGGACATCTCTTCTGCTTACGTGGCGCAGCCAGACTGGTCTGCTGCATCGATGGCACGGCGGGACTTCTGTGATGCTATGGCTGCGCAGCGGGACATGCCGGTTGCGTTTTGTGGCGAGGCGAGACATATCTCTTGCTTCCGCTTCCATGCTCGCATCTCCCTGGTGGCAATCTCTCGACCCAGAACTCACGCTGGCCATGGCAGACGCAAGGGAACAATGATGAATGACTTGTTTGTTTTTGTGGATGAGGAGTTGAGGAGGAATGTGCAATCATCTTGGAGTAGTAGTATTTATAACCGAGAACTAATACACTCCTAAGTGGGAAACCATTTAGGTTTTGATTGGTGTGAACAGGTTTGCAATTTGGAATGTGACGGGACGCAGACTCAAAATTTATTGACTATTATAAGTGTGGCACTATTCCCAAAAGGCGTAACATGGGCACGCCTTCTCGGCCGCGTATGTGGCGTTTGCACCATAGGGTGCACTGCAATAGGCAAACAACCGTGTGATACGTCCATTTTGCATCATGCTTTTATATCGATATTTATTGCATTATGGGTTGTTATTACACATTATGTCACAATAGTTATGCCTATTCTCTCTTATTTTACAAGGTTTACATAAAGAGGGAGAATGCCGACAACTGGGATTCTGGGCTGGAAAAGGAGCAAATATTAGAGACTTATTCTGCACAACTCCAAAAGTCCTGAAACTTCACTGAAGACGTTTTCAGAATATATAATAACTATTGAGCGCAAGAAGTTCACCAGGGGGCCACACCCTGCCCACGAGGGTGGGGGTGCGCCCTACCCCCTGGGCGCGCCCCCTACCTCGTGGGCCCCCTGGTGGCCCTCCCGTGGCCATCTTCTGCTATATGAAGTCTTTCGATGGAAAAAAAATCATAAGCCATCTTCTCGGACGAAACTCTGCCGCCACGAGGCGGAACCTTGGCGGAACCAATCTAGGGCTCTGGTGGAGCTGTTCTACCAGGGAAACTTCCCTCCGGGAGGGGGAAATCATCGCCATCGTCATCACCAATGCTCCTCTCATCGGGAGGGGGAAATCTCCATCAACATCTTCATCAGCACCATCTCCTCTCAAAACCCTAGTTCATCTCTTGTATCCAATTCTTGTCTCCAAGTCCGGGATTGGTACTAGTAGGTTGCTAGTAGTGTTAATTACTCCTTGTAGTTGATGCTAGTTGGTTTATTTGGTGGAAGATCATATGTTCAGATCCTATATGCATATTAATACTCCTCTGATTATGAACATGAATATGCTTTGTGAGTAGTTACGTTTGTTCCTGAGGACATAGGAGAAGTCTTGCTATTAGTAGTCATGTGAATTTGGTATTCGTTCGATATTTTGATGAGATGTATGTTGTCTCTCCTCTAGTGGTGTTATGTGAACGTCGACTACATAACACTTCACCATTGTTTGGGCCCAGAGGAAGGCATTGGGAAGTAATAAGTAGATGATGGGTTGCTAGAGTGACAGAAGCTTAATCCCTAGTTTATGCGTTGCTTCGTAAGGGGCTGATTTGGATCCATATGTTTCATGCTATGGTTAGGTTTACCTTAATACTTTTGTTGTAGTTGCGGATGCTTGCAATAGAGGTTAATCATAAGTGGGATGCTTGTCCAAGTAAGGGCAGTACCCAAGCACCGGTCCACCCACATACCAAATTATCAAAGTACTGAACACGAATCATATGAACATGATGAAAACTAGCTTGACGATATTCCCATGTGTCCTCGGGAGCGCTTTTCTCTATATAAGAGTTTGTCCAGGCTTGTCCTTTGCTACAAAAAGGATTGGGCCACCTTACTGCACTTTATTTACTTTTGTTACTCGTTGCTTGTTACAAATCATCCTATCACAAAACTATCTGTTACCACTTATTTCAGTACTTGCAGAGAATACCTTGCTGGAAACCGCTTATCATTTCCTTCTGCTCCTCGTTGGGTTCGACACTCTTACTTATCGAAAGGACTACGATAGATCCCCTATACTTGTGGGCATCAAGACTCTTTTCTGGTGCCGTTGCCGTGGAGTGAAGCGCCTTTGGTAGGTGGAATTTGGTAAGGAAAAATTTATATAGTGTGCTGAAATTTACTGTCACTTGTTACTATGGAAAGTAATCCTCTGAGGGGCTTGTTTGGGGTATCTTCACCCTGACCAGTAGAGCAAAGAGTTGCTCCTCAAACTACTGGAAATGAAAATTTCTTCTTTGAAATTCCTTCGGGTATGATAGAAAAATTGCTAGATAATCCTTTTGCAGGAGACGGAACAATGCATCCTGATGAACACCTAATATATGTGGATGAAGTTTGTGGATTATTTCAGCTTGCAGGTGTACCGGGAGATGTTGTTAAGAAGAAGGTCTTCCTTTTATCTTTGAAGGGAGATGCATCGACATGGTATAGGCTATGTGATGATATGGGGTCATGGAACTACAAATGATTGAAATTGGAATTTCATCAGAAGTTTTATCCTATGCATCTTGTTCATCGTGATCGCAATTACATATATAATTTTTGGCCTCGCAAAGGAGAAAGTATCGCTCAAGCTTGGGGGAGGCTTAAATCAATGTTATATTCATGCCCCAATCATGAGCTCTCAAGAGAGATGATTATTCAAAATTTATATGCTCGAATTTCTGATAACAATCGCACCATGCTCGATACTTCTTGTGCTGGCTCTTTTATGAAGAAGACTATTGAATTCAAATGGGATTTATTGGAAAGAATTAAACGCAACTCTGAAGATTGAGACCTCGACGAAGGTAAGGAGTCAGGTATGACACCTAAGTTTGATTGTGTTAAATCTTTTATGGATACCGATGTTTTCCGCAAATTTAGCACTAAATATGGACTTGACTCTGAAATAGTAGCTTCTCTCTGTGAATCTTGTGCTACTTATGTTGATCTCCCCAAGGAGAAGTGGTTTAAATATCACCCTCCCATAGAAGTAAAAGTAGCTGCACCTATTAAAGTTGAAGAAAAGGCTATCACTTATAATGATCCTATTGTTCCTACTTCTTATGTTGAGAAACCACCTTTTCCCTGTTAGGATAAAAGATCATGCTAAAGCTTCAACTGTGGTTCATAAAAGCAATACTAAAACTTATACACCTTCTGAGCAAATCAAAGTTGAACCTAATATTGCTATTGTTAAAGATCTCTTGTCCAATAATATTGATGGGCATGTTATTCATTTCCTTGATGAGACTGCTAGAATTGCTAAACCTTGTGCTAAAGATAAAAACAGACCTGTGGTAGGCATGCCTGTTATTTCTGTTAAAATAGGAGATCATTGTTATCATGGCTTATGTGATATGGGTGCTAGTGCTAGTGCAATACCTTACGCCTTATACAAAGAAATTATGCATGATATTGCACCTGCGGAGATATAAGATATTGATGTCACAATTAAACTTGCCAATAGAGATACTATTTCACCTATGGGAATTGTTAGAGATGTTGAAGTCTTGTGTGGGAAAACTAAATATCCTGCTGATTTTCTTGTTCTTGGTTCCCCACAAGATAGCTTTTGTCCCATTATATTTGGTAGACCCTTCTTAAACACTGTTAATGCTAAGATAGATTGCAAAAAGGATGTTGTTACTATCGGTTTAGATGATATGTCTTATGAATTTGATTTATATAAATTTAGTAGACAACACCGTGAAGAAGAATTACCTAGTAAGGATGAAATTATTGGTCTTTCTTCTATTGCCGTACCTCCTAGTGATCCTTTAGAACAATATTTGCTAGACCATGAAAATGATATGTTTATGAATGAAAGAAGGGAAATAGATGAAGTATTCTTTAAATAGGAACCTATTCTAAAACACAATTTTCCTGTTGAAATCCTAGGGGATCCACCTCCACCCAAGGGTGATCCCGTGTTTGAGCTTAAACCGTTGCCTGATACTCTTAAATATGCTTATCTTGATGAGAAAAAGATATATCCTGTTATTATTAGTGCTAACCTTTCAGAGCATGAAGAAGAGAGATTATTGAAAACTCTGAAGAAGCACCGTGCTGCTATTGGGTATACTCTTGATGATCTTAAGGGCATTAGTCCCACTCTATGTCAACATAAAATAAATTTGGAAGAAGATGCTAAACCAGTTTGTGATCATCAATGACGGCTGAATCCTAAAATGAAAGAAGTGGTAAGAAAGGAAATACTAAAGGTCCTTGAGGCAGGTATAATCTATCCCGTTGCTGATAGTCAGTGGGTAAGTCATGTCCATTGTGTCCCTAAGAAGGGAGGTATTACTGCCGTTCCTAATGATAAAGATGAATTGATTCCTCAAAGAATTATTACAAGTTATAGGATGGTAATTGATTTCCGCAAATTAAATAAGGCCACTAAAAAGGATCATTACCCCTTACCTTTTATCAATCAAATGCTAGAAAGATTATCCAAACATACACATTTTTGCTTTCTAGATGGTTATTCTGGTTTCTCTCAAATACCCGTGTCAGCCAAGGATCAATTAAAGACTACTTTTACTTGCCCTTTTGGTACTTTTGCTTATAGACATATGCCTTTTGGTTTATGTAATGCACCTGCTACCTTTCAAAGATGCATGATGGCTATATTCTCAGACTTTTGTGAAAAGATTTGTGAGGTTTTCATGGACGATTTCTCCGTCTATGGATCTTATTTTGATGATTGCTTGAGCAACCTTGATCGAGTTTTGCAGAGATGTGAAGAAACTAATCTTGTCTTGAATTGGGAAAAGTGCCACTTTATGGTTAATGAAGGTATTGTCTTGGGGCACAAAGTTTCTGAAAGAGGTATTGAGGTTGATAAAGCCAAGGTTGATGCTATTGAGAAGATGCCATGTCCCAAGGACATCAAAGGTATACGAAGTTTCCTTGGTCACGCCGGATTTTATAGGAGGTTCATTAAGGACTTCTCGAAAATTTCTCGGCCTCTGACTAATTTATTACAAAAATATATACCATTTGTCTTTGATGATGATTGTGTAGAAGCATTCGAAATACTTAAGAAAGCATTGATCTCTGCACCTATTGTTCAACCACCTGACTGGAATTTACCCTTTGAAATTATGTGTGATGCTAGTGATTATGTTGTAGGTTCTGTTCTAGGGCAAAGAGTTGATAAGAAATTAAACGTTATTCAATATGCTAGTAAAACCCTAGACAATGCTCAAAGAAATTATGCTACTACTGAAAAAGAATTCTTGGCAGTTGTATTTGCTTGTGATAAGTTCAGACCTTCTATTGTTGATTCTAAAGTAACTATTCACACTGATCATGCTGCTATTAAATATCTTATGGAAAAGAAAGATGCTAAACCTAGACTTATTAGATGGGTTCTCTTGCTACAAGAATTTGACTTACATATTGTTGATAGAAAGGGAGCTGAGAACCCCGTTGCAGACAACTTGTCTAGGTTAGAAAATGTGCCTGATGACCCACTACCTATTGATGATAGATTTCCTGATGAGCAATTAAATATCATAAATGCTTCTCATACTGCTCCATGGTATGCTGATTATGCTAATTACATTGTTGCCAAATTCATACCACCTAGTTTCACATACCAGCAAAAGAAAAAGTTCTTCTATGATTTGAGGCATTACTTTTGGGATGACCCACACCTTTATAAGATGGTGTTATTAGACGTTGTGTACCTGAGCATGAACAGGAATAGATCCTACGCAAGTGTCACTCCAAAGCTTATGGAGGACACCATGCTGGAGATAGAACTGCACATAAGGTATTGCAATCTGGTTTTTATTGGCCCACTCTCTTCAAGGATGCTCGTAAGTTTGTCTTATCTTGTGATGAATGTCAAAGAATTGGTAATATTAGTACACGTCAAGAAATGCCTAGAACTATTCACTCGTTATTGAACCATTTGATGTTTGGGGCTTTGACTATATGGGACCTTTTCCTGCCTCTAATGGATATACACATATTTTAGTTGCTGTTGATTACATTACTAAGTGGGTAGAAGCTATTCCAACTAGTAGTGCTGGTCATAACACCTCTATTAAAATGCTTAAAGAAGTTATTTTTCCAAGATTTGGAGTCCCTAGATATTTAATGACTGATGGTGGTTCACATTTTATTCATGGTGCTTTCCGTAAAATGCTTGCTAAATATGATGTTAATCATAGAATTGCATCTCCTTATCACCCACAGTCTAGTGGTCAAGTAGAATTGAGTAATAGAGAGCTCAAATTAATTTTGCAAAAGACTGTCAATAGGTCTAGAAAGAATTGGTCCAAGAAACTTGATGATGCATTATGGACCTATAGAACTGCATATAAAAATCCTATGGGTATGTCTCCGTACAAAATGGTTTATGGAAAAGCATGTCACTTACCTCTCGAACTAGAACACAAGGCATATTGGGCTATTAAAGAGATCAATTATGATTTTAAACTTGCCGATGAGAAGAGGTTATTTGATATTAGCTCACTCGATGAATGGAGAACCCAAGCCTACGAAAATGCCAAGTTGTTTAAAGAAAAAGTTAAAAGATGGCATGATAAAAGGATACAAAAGTGGGAGTTTAATGTAGGTGATTATGTATTGTTATACAACTCTCGTTTAAGATTTTTTGCAGGAAAACTTCTCTCTAAATGGGAAGGTCCTTACGTTATCGAGGTCTATCATTCCGGTGCCATAAAAATCAACAACTTCGAAGGCACAATTCCGAAGGTGGTGAACGGTCAAAGAATCAAACATTATATCTCAGGTAATCCCATAAATGTTGAAACCAATCTTATTGAAACCGTAACCCCGGAGGAATACATAAGGGACACTTTCCGGAACGTTTCAGACTCCGAAAAGGAATAGGTATGTGGTACGGTAAGTAAACCGACTCCAAAACAGTTCTAAAGGCAACATTTCTCCGTTTTGGAATATTTAGACAAATAGAAAAATAAGAAGCAGTCCGGGAAGGACACGAGGCCTCCACGAGGGTGGAGGGCACGCCCTACCCTACTGGGCATGCCCCCTACCTCGTGGGCACCTCGTGCGCTTTCCGGACTCCGTTTTCTTACACCATACGTATTTTGGTCGGTAAAAATTCATTATATAATCTCCCGGGGGTTTTGACCACCGTATCATGCAAAAATCTTCTATCTTTGTTTCGAGCTGTTTTTCTGACAGATCCAGGTCGTCATGTCATCTTCAAGTGCCCCCAAGGACCAGTTCTTCGAGAAGGTCATCAACCCCTACCTCACAGAAGTGCTGCAACACCCTCAAACCATTGAGATGCGTGAGGGGTTGTTGCATATCCGCGATGCTGAGGGACCAAGGAAGACCGAAAGCACGGAGGCAAGGCTCGAGGCATTGGAGCAAGAAGTTTTCAAGTGTCAGGAGATGGTGAAGCGTGGACTTGATTCCAATCACATTATGATCACGGAGTTCACCAACAACCACACGTTGGACGTCAAGGACATTGGGGAGGCCATCTTCAAGCTTCATGAGAAAATCGAGCACCTCCAAGCCCAGATTTATGACCTGCAAAATCAGAACTGTGAGTATGAATATAGATTCAATAGGATGAGTTTGGCTGCAGATTTGAGGTTTCAGGAGACTCGATCATCCTTCTATGATGGTGAGCCTATGCCCTGGAAGAAGGACGACAAGCCTACGCCATCAACAAAACCGTCAACCTCTTCACCAACAAAGGAGACATAATCACATGGGTATGGGCACTCCCCTTGGCAACTGCCAAGCTTGGGGGAGTGCCCCGGTATCGTATCACCATCACTTTTATCTTTACCGTTTTTCTTAGTTCGATCCTTTTGGTAATATCTTGATCTAGTAGAATAAAGTTTATGGCATGATCTAGTTTTGAGTTTTGCTTTATGATCCCTCTATGTAATTGAGTCCATGAGCTATATATATAATAAATATTAGTGTTGAGTCAAGGGCTTGATTATTTTGCCATGATCCTAAGTGAATAAAATAAAAGAGAAATAAATAAAAAAGGGAAACAAAGAGATCATATGGATCTTATGGAGAGTAATGAGCTCACATAGAAAAAGTATGATGAATAAAAGTTGTTGAGAGTTGACAAACATAGTTTTGGTCGTCATTGTAATTAATAGGAAGTAATAAAGAAAGAGAGGTCTTCACATATAAATATACTATCTTGGACATCTTTTATGATTGTGAGCACTCATTAAAATATGACATGCTAAAGAGTTGACGTTGGACAAGGAAGACAACATAATGCGTTATGTTTTCTTACATCTGAGATAAATTATATTGTCATGGATCATCCAACATGGTTGAGCTTGCCTTTCCCCCTCATGCTAGCCAAATTCATCGCACCAAGTAGAGATACTACTTGTGCTTCCAAATACCCTTAAACCAGTTTTGCCATAAGACTCCACCATACCTACCTATGGATTGAGTAAGATCCTCCAAATAAGTTGTCATCGGTGCAAGCAATAAAAAAATTGCTCTCTAAACATGTATGACTTATCAGTGTGGGAGAAAATAAGCTTTATACGATCGTGTGATATGGAAGAAATAAAAGTGACAGACTGCATAATAAAGGTCCATATCACAAGTGGCAATATAAAGTGACGTTCTTTCGCATTAAGATTTTGTGCATCCAACCATAAAAGCGCATGACAACCTCTGCTTCCCTCTGCGAAGGGCCTATCTTTTACTTTTATCTCCTACCTTGCATAAGAGTCATGGTGATCTTCACCCTTCCTTTTCACATTTTATCCTTTGGCAAGCACAGTATGTTGGAAAGATCCTGGTATATATGGCTAATCGGATGTGAGTTTTCATGAACTATTATTGTTGACATTACCCTTGAGGTAAAACGTTGGGAGGCAAAACTATAAGCCCCTATCTTTCTCTATGTCCGATTAAAACTCCATACCCATAAGTATTGCGTGAGTGTCAGCAATTGTGAAAGACTATATGATAGTTGAGTATGTGGACTTGCTGAAAAGCTCTTATATATTGACTCTTTCCTATGTTATGATAAATTGCAATTGCTCCAATGACTGAGATTATAGTTTGTTAGTTTTCAATGAAGTTTACGATTCATACTTGAAATTGTGATTGAATTATTACTCTAGCATAAGAAATCATATGACAAGAATTATATAAGTTGATGTTCTAAGAATGATCATGATGCCCTCATGTCCGTATTTTATTTTTATCGACACCTCTATCTCTAAACATGTGGACATATTTTTCGATTTTGGCTTTCGCTTGAGGACAAGCGAGGTCTAAGCTTGGGGGAGTTGATACATCCATTTTGCATCATGCTTTTATATCGACATTTATTGCATTATGGGCTGTTATTACACATTATGTCACAATACTTATGCCTATTCTTTCTTATTTTACAAGGTTTACATAAAGAGGGAGAATGTCGGCAGCTGGGATTCTGGGCTGGAAAAGGAGCAAATATTAGAGACCTATTCTGCACAGCTCCAAAAGTGCTAAAACTTCACGGAAGACATTTTCAGAATATATAATAAATATTGAGCGCAAGAAGTTCACCAGGGGGCCACACCCTGCCCACGAGGGTGGGGGGCGCGCCCTACCCCCTGGGCGCGCCCCCTACCTCGTGGGCCCCCTGGTGGCCCTCCGGTGGCCATCTTATGCTATATGAAGTCTTTCAATGGGAAAAAAAATCATAAGCCATCTTCTCGGACGAAACTTCGCCGCCACGAGGCGGAACCTTGGCGGAACCAATCTAGGGCTCTGGCGGAGCTGTTCTGCCGGGGAAACTTCCCTCCGGGAGGGGGAAATCATCGCCATCGTCATCACCAACGCTCTTCTCATCGGGAGGGGGCAATCTCCGTCAACATCTTCATCAGCACCATCTCCTCTCAAACCCCTAGTTCATATCTTGTATCCAATTCTTGTCTCCAAGTCCGGGATTGGTACTAGTAGGTTGCTAGTAGTGTTAATTACTCCTTGTAGTTGATGCTAGTTGGTTTATTTGGTGGAATATCATATGTTCAGATCCTATATGCATATTAATACCCCTCTGATTATGAAGATGAATATGCTTTGTGAGTAGTTATGTTTGTTCCTGAGGACATGGGAGAAGTCTTGCCATTAGTAGTCATGTGAATTTGGTATTCGTTCGATATTTTGATGAGATGTATGTTGTCTCTCCTCTAGTGGTGTTATGTGAACGTCGACTACATAACACTTCACCATTGTTTGGGCCTAGAGGAAGGCATTGGGAAGTAATAAGTAGATGATGGGTTGCTAGAGTGACAGAAGCTTAAACCCTAGTTTATGCGTTGCTTCGTAAGGGGCTGATTTGGATCCATATGTTTCATGCTATGATTAGGTTTACCTTAATACTTTTGTTGTAGTTGCGGATGCTTGCAATAGAGGTTAATCATAAGTGGGATGCTTGTCCAAGTAAGGGCAGTACCCAAGCACCGGTCCACCCACACACCAAATTATCAAAGTACCGAACACGAATCATATGAACGTGATGAAAACTAGCTTGACGATATTCCCATGTGTCCTCGGGAGCGCTTTTCTCTATATAAGAGTTTGTCCAGGCTTGTCCTTTGGTACAAAAAGGATTGGGCCACCTTGCTGCACTTTATTTACTTTTGTTACTTGTTGCTCGTTACAAATCATCCTATCACAAAACTATGTGTTACCACTTATTTCAGTACTTGCAGAGAATACCTTGCTGGAAACCGCTTATCATTTCCTTCTGCTCCTCGTTCGGTTTGACACTCTTACTTATCGAAAGGACTACGATAGATCCCCTATACTTGTGGGTCATCACTGTGGGCACTCGTTATTACCATTGCACATGCTTCTTTTAATTAGAATGTGTGTGCCCGTCTAGAGCACACACGTTGATCTATCTAACTGTTTTTGTTTGTTGTGGCTAATCGCAAACAGTTCATCCGTGTAAAGTGTATGCCATCAATCGCAGACACTTTGATCTGGCTGACCCGTTTCTGTTCTGTTGCCTAATCGCAAACAGTTAATCCTTCTGAAGCATATGCCCTCAATCGCACACACCTTTATCTAGCTGCTCGTTTCTATTGTTCTTCCTCATGACAAACATTTCATCCGAGTGAACCGTATGCCGTATATCGCACACACCTTCATTTGGCTGCCCATTTCTTTTGTTCCACCTCATCGCAAACAGTTAATTGAACTGAACCATATGCCCTGCATCGCACAAGCAACTAAAATCTGAACCGTGTTTGATGGCTTCGCCATCGCAAACATTTTGCACCTTTTTTGACATTTCTTTTACACCACCGCTTGCGATTATTGCATCGCACATAGTTTCGTCGAAGGGTCTCTGATCATAGTGTCGTGTTAGCAGCATCCTGCAGTAGTGGTTCCTCAATCTTTCTCTGTAAGATACATGGACAGCTTCCAGTCCAAGATACGCGGTCTTCAGCGGCAAATACCTTAGGAAAATCTTCCAACACAAGGCAATGGATTTTTTTTCGACAAGAAACCAAAGGAGAAGCTTCTCAAGTACAGAACCAGCCTTATCCAGAATGCTACCATAGCAAAAGCTTCGAGCATAAGATATCCAGCCTTCTTTAGCAAGCTACTTGGATAGCTTCCAACATAAGCTACCCAGTCATCTTTAGTACAACACTACACACCTTTATCATATATTACATAGTGAGCTGGCAGTATATGACCGTACAGTTCAAGAATCAGATTCACAACAGCTTTGTGAGAAGCACAAATCCATCAAGGCACAGGTCTACCTCAAGAATATTGTGTTCAACTACATCTACTTCCATATATATGGTGCGCATGCAGCACATGTCATGCAAGTCACTCATACGAGGATTCAGCTATGTTCAAGAAGATCTACCAAAGTAAGGAATCTGACCACCACATGAGCTTTGCCAAAGAAATAAAGTTAGATATACATTTCATGTGATGCAAGAATCGACAAGTTGTGGAAGCAAACATTACAGGATCCACCACCTAGACAGTAGTCACCAAGGTTAGTTTCTTCACAACTGACAAGGTAATATCATGAACTCTTGTCACCATCTTGTATGGTTGGCCACAACAATGCACTCGGTACAATTACAAGCCCCATGTACATGTTATAAGGACCCATGTCTTGAGCAAGAACAATATGCAATGAAGTACTAATAACATATATGGCCGCAATAATGATCAAGGACATATGTGGGCAAGCTATTGCAGCAAGGGTTCCGACAAAGAAAATAAGGACCCTCGAGGAGTAAAGCAGGCAACAAAGGTATGAATATTCTTGCCCAACTGTCATGGACCGGATACCCATGGCTATGTGAGACCATGACTCCATATGGATATACCGATCGCATGGCATGTCACAAGGAGTATCTTCCCGAAAGAAAGACCATGACTCTAGTCCCAAGATGCTACTATTTGAGGTATGGTACCGTTATAAGGGTACACCCCTTTTCATTACTCACAACAGGAGACAGTCGAATGTTTGGTACAGTTTTTGAGCTCAAGAACAAATGCAGACAATTCAGTACTGATAGAGGTGAGGATCCCGATCTTTCTATGAGATGATAAATATCGATTTGGTGGAGTCGACTTTGACGATCTGACTACAAACCTGCACGACGTTGCGCCTTAGCAATCACTAAACCAATCTCCTGAGGTTATTGACGATGCCGGAAGCATGACCAGCCAGACCACGAAGGTCTATTCCTGCAAGCAATCGAAGAACAAGCAAGAATATGATAATGAAATCTGAATATAGTGAATATGGATGAAGTATTGATAAAGGCGGGGATCCGAAAGCGGTCTTGATATAGTCGTTGGACACAAACGAAGTACATGAAGTTGCAATGGCTAACTTTTAACTAAACAAATCCCAAGAAAAAAGCTACTAGATTGATCTACTTATATAGGAGCAAGGAGTGGCGGCCAAGGAGATGTCCTTGTTGAAAGGACTTAGTCGTGAGGCCAACGCATCTATGTGGTAGCTTGAGAGGGGTTGAGCGGGACGAGAGACGCGAGATTTTACCCAGGTTCGGCCCCTCACGGTGGAGGTAAAAGCCTACATCCTGCTTCATTGATATTGATGATGATGATCACGATTACAAGGGTGCTCTATCTCAAGAGCTATTGACTTGTCTGTCTAAACCTAACTTGTGAAACTTGTGGAACCTGTCCCTCTTGGGGTGCCCTGCCCCTCCTTATATATGTTGAAGGGGTGGCTTACATGACTAGTCCTATTAGGATTAGGATTACTATATTACAAGTGGAGTCCTAGTCTTGCTTCCTTTGTAAGGGAATATTCCTTATGCTTTCCTCTTAAGCCAGCCTACCATAACATAAGCCGGCCTTCCTTGAACCGCCTACTGGGCCTCCGGGTCTTGTAGCTCCTCTAACCCACTGGCCGGGTCACTAATGAGTCACCTGGCTCGGCCGGGTCATCAGTGAGTGGAGAGATCCGAGTGGGTCACTTAGTGAGTCGCCAAGTCCGGCCGGGTCATACATCCGACCGGGTCATACCGTGGGGTATATCCCCGACATTAGCCCCCAGTTTAATTTGGATTTATCCATGTTAAACTGAGCCTGCATAATAAACAAAAGAACAAATTTGACAGGTTGTGCTCTAGGTTAAAAAAATTCTTGTAAGTCGGTACCTGATCACCCTTAAGTCCTTGTTATTTCCTCCTTCTGGAAAGTCCGGGTCAATAGGCCGGCTTCATAATCAACTTGCTTGTAGAAGAAATATTGTAAATAACGAATCCATTTGATTCAGTCTTCAATGCTCTGTCTTGACAAAAATATTGGTGTTCAGATATTCAACTAATATTTAGCCGGCTTGATAATGTAGAACGTGCCGAGCTATGATTTCCAAAAATCGCCGGGTTATAAAAGCTGATGATTTCGGGTCATGACTGTTGCAAACACCGAGTCATACAATTGATCTTCCTGATTTACTCAAAACTGAGAATTTTAAGACATTCCTCCTTTATATGCATATCACTTGTAGCCCCCAAGTCTTAAGAAGAGAATAAAATGATAGCTTAAGACTTGCTTCAATATAAATGCTGCAACCTTGAAGAAATCCAAATTGTTCATCTCAGTCACTAGTCAAAATTGAATATTCCACATATGTAGCCCCCAAGTGCCGGGTTGTCATGCTTGCAGCAACCTGGGACTTGTAATTGCCTTATGCTCATAAAAACTTCAACCAGTGTAGCCCCCAAGGGCCGGGTCATTATGCAATAATGAGCAGGGACTTTATAAATATGATCATGTAGACTTGAACAACAACATGTAGCCCCCAAGGGCCGGCTTAGTAAGATAATATTGAGCTAGGACTTTATATATACTTCTTTGAAAAGAACATCGTATGATGTAACCCCCATCATGGGGCTTGAACCCACGTCCACAAGGTTAAGAGCTTTGTGCTTTACCAACTGAGCAGTGGACCCTTCAATACAATGGAATAAGATTTGTATACCTTGAATTGTTGACAGGAGCAATTAGTAGCCCCCAAGGGCCGGCTCATTATGATGTAATGAGTCGGGTCTTCAATAAGGCTAGTAAAAATGTCTTTGCATTAGCCCCCAAGTGCCATGGTGCATGCTGGCAGTGACATGGGACTTGCATATTTGATGTGATCTCAACTTGAATAATGTAGCCCCCAAGTGCCGGGTCGTAAGCCTGCAGCGACTCGGGACTATTCCTTTCATTGTAGAACAAATCATATCCATTGATAAATAATAGCCATTGTGCGAAAGCGACTTTGAAAACCTCAATCATAATACTGGTTATTGATAACCATAATAAAAATCCAGCCATGTTGGTTATTAAAGATTTGAATAATATAACCCGGTTTGAAAACCGGTCCTGTGATATTTGATCACACTGTTGGTTTACCAAGCCAGTGTAGTAAGGGTGATAACCCAAAATTTTGAGCACTGGTAATTATCAGAGATTGCTGGTTTATAAAGAAAGCCGGGCCGGGTTAATAAACACCGGATATTATCTCATACTAGCGACTTATAGTCAAAAGCCAGGCCGGGTTAATAAACACCGATGAATTATAATCAAAGAACTTTATAAGCCTTATCAAATAAACCTCAAAAAGAAAGAAAATGTCGAATAAAAAACCAACGAGAAACGAGGCTTTTCATGGGCTGCCAGGCCGAAATTTGAGGCTTTTCATGGGCTGCCATGCCACTGAGTTAAACTATTTTACAAACCTTATAAGATGGACCTCACATTAACCAATCGTCGTTTTAACTTTGACAAGTTCAGGGTCTGCATAAGATTGACTTGTCAAACGTTCGGCGGGTTGTTCCAGGAATACCTGGGCGGAGTGGCTTACTTAAAAAGGCAGGATAACCTGGGGTTTTAGGTGAATACACTTGGCATCCAGGCCTGTCTTTTAAGCCTATTACAAGGGTTATAGCAACTCTTGTTCTTTAGAACAAAAGAGCCCCCACGCAATTTTTTGAGCTGTGCTCAAGGGGAACCTATGTTTGAGTTGTGCTTTTGCAACAGACTTTCTTTGGTTCCTTTAACCTGGGCAGCAAACCCCCAAGTGTTTTGTAAGGATGGCGTATAAGCCAGATCAAAGGGTAATTATAGCTTCACTCAATGAGCAGGAAGCCCCCATGTAACCATAATAAGATAAGCCCATACGGCAGTATACCCATATTTGAACCGCGCATCATGGCAACAAGTTCTTTTTGCAACTTTTAATTTTTCTGAGAGCTCGAACTTGCGAGAGATTAATTCTTTTTGAACCAGAACTTTAAACCAGATTTCAAAGCTTCAAAACTTTGTGGGAGACAGATTATCCTTGAGCCGGATTGTGAACCGAATATTGAGAGCTTCGGAGCTTTGTGGGAAACAGATTATCCTTGAGCCGGATTGTAAACCAGATATTGAGAGCTTCAAAGCTTTGTGGGAGACAGCTTTCCCTTGAGCTGGATTTTAAACCGGAATCCTTCTTTTTAAGCCGGAATTTTTTTGACGGCCTTTAAATTTTCACCAATATGGCGGTAGCCTCCGGGACCGGGTTATCTTCCCTCCAATGACCCAGAGTTCTTGAATCTGCTCAAACTGGCAACATTTACTAAATCATGTCATTGTAGCCCCCGAGTCTCAAGACGACTCAAGGAGTTGGCTTGAGATTCTTCATACTTGACCATAGCATAGGGTGTACATCACCAGTGTTGATAGCGCAATGTGAATCCACAGAAGGTTGAGGTGATTGCAGCGGGTTATAAATGATCCCATATGAGCTGTGTCAGCAACTCGGCCAATGGTTCATCCCAACTGGCTGTTTTGAAGTTAAGCAAACTATAGTGGCGATGACTTGTGCGGCTGCTCATTGAGCCATCTAGTGTAGACCGTGGTTGATAATATATGATAATTGACCTTCAAATTGTTGGAAGAAAAACCGGGCTACCCGAGCAGTGACTTGCTTGCACTCAATAAACAGTTCATGCAGATGGTACAAACGGCGGCTGATAATATAGACCATTCCACATGGCGGCAGTTTGCACACGTCCATTGGACAGCTTACATGAGCGGGTGTGACCTTGATGTGCTGATATAGATTGGTCTGTAAGAGCGGCAACTTAGGCGCTTCTATTGAGCGGCACGGCAAGGACAATCATCCGTGATATAACGCCATTCTGAAATAATTTTCCTGCATATAAAAATATACAAACCAACATAATTGTTCTTTGACAAAAACAATATGTGTCAAAAAGAGATTTAGGTGATTTTTTTCACCTAATTTGTCCGTACGATAGACGATCTGTATATAACAGCCGTGGATAACCTTCAGTAATTTCAACTATAATTGACCCACTCTCTCCGGCAGAGACAAGGCGGAAGAGGCGCGTGAGCCGACTTGTAGCTGAGACTCCAGCGAGTGGCGGCTCATAGTGGCAGTGAGCAACCCGAACCAGAGAACGAGCGAGGACGACTCGACTTCAAAGGCGGCGCCCCGGCGGTTTAAATGAAGGTGCGTGAGTTGGGGCAACTCTACACGCGACAGGGGTGGCTCAAAGCGGCTGCGGCGGTGGGTCGTGACGTCAGATGTGAGGGCGGCTCTACTGCCGCTCCAGCAGGGGCAGCACAAAGGCGCTTCGATTTTCCTCTGAGCATCAACATCAGTGTAAACCAAGCTCTTCCTCCCGCTGGCGTTTCAATTTATAGTCTTCGTTGGAAAGATGGCAGCTTGGAGCTGCAGTAAAGGGCTGGCTCAAGGCATAGCGGCGGCCGGTGGCAACTGAACGCTGAAGCGGCGGAGGAGCAAGGCCACATGGTGACTTGCAGAGACCGACGAGGCAGGTAGGCCTGCGGTTGAAGCGGCTTGACCATTGAGCAGTGGCGGCTCGTAGGAGGTAGCTGACCATCGAAGGTGGTTTAGATAATGGAGACGAGGCCAACGCGATGGCGGCTTGCAGATGAGGCGGCGACTCAAGGCCATAGCGTCGGCTTGAAGCAGGCAGACCGCAGCGGCGGTTCAGCACACCGGTGAGGGCGACTTGGAGCAGGCACATGGCCAAAGAGGCATGAGGCCACGGTGGCTCAGCAGAGGTGCAGCACCCGGTGGAGGGTCGTTGATATAAGCGCCGTAGAGGCGGACTGATGTGAGCGGTGACGGAGGCTCGTCGGCAACTTGCAAAGGAGATGGCCAGGTCAAGGTTGCTCAGACAAGGCGGCTTAACGACAGAGCTCCGGCAAGGGACGGTGCAACAACTTGAGGAGTCTCCGGCGAGGCGGCTCACAAAGAAAACGACGAGCCAGCGGCTTAAGTTGGCACCACGGCGGCTGCGGATGATGCTTCACAGGCCAAACAAGACGTCTCAGGGCGGAGGTGGCGGCTTGACGTGAGCTGTTGTGGCGGACATACAAGGCGGTGCGGAGGGCCTATGCGGCATCACGGAGGCGAGCCAGACGGCTATATGTACGTGCACGCGGAACGGAGCAAAGGCAAGCCAGGACGACTCTATGTGGAGTGGCGGCTGGAAGGAGAAACATCTCGCAGCTCGCAACAAGTCGGGAGTCCATGCATGTACAGTGGTTGTACTCCCTCCATGCATGTACAGTAGTTATACATCCTTGGAATTTTGCTGGCAAGGAGTAGTAGTTGAGGGCTCTTCACGTGGAGGATCATGGGAATCCATCAGGCTTTCATTTGCCCGTCGACCAGGCACTGTGGACACTTGATTCAGGTACATGTGCTAGGTTAGTCTTGATTCAGGTGCATGTTCTTATCCTGATGTACGAGCAAATGATGTGTGCGACGAGGGCTGGGCCGCAGCCAATTGAGGCGGAATGACGACTTGATGCGACTTGGAGGCAGGCCGGCCATGGCCACAACGGCGGTTTCAGGCGATTTAGCGAGCTACAGTGATTCACCGGCGGATTGAAACAAACGGAGACGTCCCAAGGGGCGGCGAACCTCGCTGGAGGCGGCGACTCATCGAAGCAGTAGGGCCTAACCTGGGTGGCAGCTTAGCGAAAGTGCATGAGCTGGAGCGACTTTGGCGAGTCCGAGATGGAGCGTGCACACCCAGGCGATTCCAAGGCAGAGACTGAGTCTTGCTTTCCTTTTTCTTTTCCTTGAGTAGTACTAGCTCACGTGAATCTCCGTTGGATCAAGTAGTACTCCTTTCCATCTAAGTACTAGTTTTATACCTGCGGGTTGTTATACTCGAAGTTGTATCTGATTAGTACCCCTTTGCTTAGCAGAAATGGTTGTCACCATGGCGGAGGCATCCGGGAAAATTTCCAAATAGTGTTTGATCCATAGCTTGACTTGACGGGGGCTTGGCCTGATGTGGCGGCTCACCAAATCCAGTGAATCCAACGTTGAACAAAAGGGGGACTCCCATCGTGCTAAACCTTCGAAATCTTCTCTGACAATCTCGTAAACCGAACTGATGAATGTCATCAAAAAAAATTCTGGTTTGACCTAGTGAATTTGGCATTGAGGTAGACTCTTCCAAAACTGGCTTTTCTTCATCCGGAAATTTGCGAACTTCTCGAAACCCTGGAAAAGATCCCTTCAAGAACTCAACACCACCGTGCGTGAGCCCCACGGTGGGCGCCAACTGTCGAGGAATTGTCACGACAGATGTCCTCATTGAAAGGACTTAGTCATGAGGCCAACGCATCTATGTGGTAGCTTGAGAGGGGTTGAGCGGGACGAGAGACGCGAGATTTTACCCAGGTTCGGCCCCTCACGGTGGAGGTAAAAACCTACATCCTGCTTCATTGATATTGATGATGATGATCACAATTACAAGGGTGCTCTATCTCAAGAGCTATTGACTTGTCTGTCTAAACCTAACTTGTGAAACTTGTGGAACCTGTCCCTCTTGGGATGCCCTGCCCCTCCTTATATATGTTGAAGGGGCAGCTTACATGACTAGTCCTATTAGGATTAGGATTACTCTATTACAAGTGGAGTCCTAGTCTTGCTTCCTTTGTAAGGGAATATTCCTTATGCTTTCCTCTTAAGCCGGCCTACCATAACGTAAGCCGACCTTCCTTGAACCGCCTACTAGGCCTTTGGGTCTTGTCGCTCCTCTAACCCGCTGGCCAGGTCACCAATGAGTCACCTGGCTCGGCCGGGTCATCAGTGAGTGGAGAGATACGGGCGGGTCACTTAGTGAGTCGCCAAGTCAGGGTGGGTCACCAGTGAGTCGCCAAGTCTGGCCGAGTCATACATCTGTCCGGGTCATACCACGGGGTATATCCCCGACAAGCCTAAAACTAACCCTAGGTCGTACAAGGCCAATGGGCCCAAGTGGAGGTGATGTAACACCTTTGGACTTGTAGTTTGATTCGAATTCTGCTGCAACGCCAGATTGTTTTGTCATTATCTCAATGTTGCGGACGAATTTGAAGGTGAATCCAATTGGGTTGGAAAGAGCACAAAATCTACTTTCCAACCAAAAAAAGAATCACACAATTCAGAGTTCAGATGAAAGAGTGCTTGGCCTTTTGAGTCAGGTATGTCTGTGCAGTCCGAATCTGAGTCCAGAACGTGAGAGATTTGTACTCTTATCTTCTCTTGGCCCAAAAGTGATGTGAGAGGAATTTTTGAACATCACCTAAACTTCTCTTTTCCCCTTATCTTCATATGTGGATTGTACAAATGTCCCATAGACCTGAAGGAAATATGCCCTAGAGGCAATAATAAAGTTATTATTTATTTCCTTATATCATGATAAATGTTTATTATTCATGCTAGAATTGTATTAACCAGAAACATAATACTTGTGAGAATACATAGACAAACAAAGTATCATTAGTATGCCTTTACTTGACTAGCCCGTTAATCAAAGATGGTTATGTTTCCTAGCCATTGACATGAGTTATCATTTGATTAACGGGATCACATCATTAGGAGAATGATGTGATTGACTTGACCCATTCCGTTAGCTTAGCACTCGATCGTTTAGTATGTTGATATTGCTTTCCTCATGACTTATACATGTTCCTATGACTATGAGATTATGCAACTCCCGTTTACCGGACGAACACTTTGTGTGCTACCAAATGTCACAACGTAACTGGGTGATTATAAAGGTGCTCTATAGGTGTCTCCGAAGGTACTTGTTGGGTTGGCGTATTTCGAGATTAGGATTTGTCACTCCAATTGTCGGAGAGGTATCTCTGGGCCCACTCGGTAATACTCATCACTGAAGACTTGCAAGCATTGCAACTAATGAGTTGGTTACGGGATGATGTATTACAGAACGAGTAAAGAGACTTGCCGGTAACGAGATTGAACTAGGTATTGAGATACCGATGATTGAATCTCAGGCAAGTAACATATTGATGACAAAGGGAACAACGTATGTTGTTATGCAGTCTGACCGATAAAGATCTTCGTAGAATATGTGGGAGCCAATATGAGCATCCAGGTTCCGCTATTGGTTATTGACCGGAGACGTGTCTCGGTCATGTCTACATAGTTCTCGAACCCGTAGGGTCCGCACGCTTAAAGTTTCGATGACAATTATATTATGAGTTTATGGCTTTTGATGTACCGAAGGTTGTTCGGAGTCCCAGATGTGATCACGGACATGACGAGGAGTCTCGAAATGGTTGAGACATGAAGATTGATATATTGGAAGCCTATATTTGGATATCGGAAGTGTTCCGGGTGAAATCAGGATTTTATCGGAGTACCGAGGGGTTACCGGAACCCGCCGGGGGCTTAATGGGCCATAGTGGGCCGTTGTGGAGAAGAAGAGAGGCGGCTAGGGCAGGGCCGCGCGCCCCTCCCCCTAGTACGAATAGGACAAGGAGAGGGGGGTGGCGCCCCCCTTTCCTTCCTCTCTCCCTCCTCTTTCCCCCTCCACTCCTAATCCAACAAGGAAAAGGGAGGGAGTCCTACTCCCAGTGGGAGTAGGACTCCTCCTGGCGCGCCCCTCCTGGCCGGCCGCACCTCCCCCTTGCTCCTTTATATACGGGGGCAGGGGGGCACCCTAGAGACACAACAATTGATCGTTTGATCTTTTAGCCGTGTGTGGTGCCCCCTCCCCCATAGTCCACCTCGATAATACTGTAGCGGTGCTTAGGCGAAGCCCTGCGTCGGTAGAACATCATCATCGTCACCACACCGTCGTGCTGACGAAACTCTCCCTCAACACTCGGCTAGATCGGAGTTCGAGGGATGTCATCGGGCTGAATGTGTGCTGAACTCGGAGGTGCCGTACGTTGGGTACTTGATCGGTCGGATCGTGAAGATGTACGACTACATCAACCGCGTTGTGCTAACTCTTCCGCTTTCGATCTACGAGGGTACGTGGACAACACTCTCCCCTCTCGTTGCTATGCATCACCATGATCTTCTGTGTGCGTAGGAATTTTTTTGAAATTACTATGTTCCCCAATAGTGGCATCCGAGCTAGGTTTTAAGCATTGATGTTATATGCACGAGTAGAACACAAGTGAGTTGTGGGCGATATAAGTCATACTGCTTACCAGCATGTCATACTTTGGTTCGGTGGTATTGTTGGATGAAGCGGCCTGGACCGACATTACGCGTACGCTTACGCGAGACTGGTTCTACCGACGTGCTTTGCACACAGGTGGCTGGCGGGTGTCAGTTTCTGCAACTTTAGTTGAACCGAGTGTGGCTACACCCGGTCCTTGCGAAGGTTAAAACAACACCAACTTGACAAGCTATCGTTGTGGTTTTGATACGTAGGTAAGAACGGTTCTTGCTAAGCCCGTAGCAGCAACGTAAAACTTGCAACAACAAAGTAGAGGACGTCTAACTTGTTTTTGCAGGGCATGTTGTGATGTGATATGGTCAAGACATGATGCTAAATTTTATTGTATGAGATGATCATGTTTTGTAACCGAGTTATCGGCAACTGGCAGGAGCCATATGGTTGTCGCTTTGTTGTATGCAATGCAATCGCCCTATAATACTTTACTTTATCACTAAGCGGTAGCGATAGTCATAGAAGCATAAGATTGGCGAGACGACAACGATGCTACGATGGAGATCAAGATTTCGCGCCGGTGACGATGGTGATCATGACGGTGCTTTGGTGATGGAGATCACAAGCACGAGATGATGATGGCCATATCATATCACTTATATTGATTGCATGTGATGTTTATCTTTTATGCATCTTATCTTCCTTTGATTGATGATAGCATTATAAGATGATCTCTCACTAAATTTCAAGATAAAAGTGTTCTCCCTGAGTATGCACCGTTGCCAAAGTTCGTCGTGCCCAGACACCACGTGATGATCGGGTGTGATAACCTCTACGTCCATCTACAACGGGTGCAAGCCAGTTTTGCACACGCAGAATACTCAGGTTAAACTTGACGAGCCTAGCATATGCAGATATGGCCTCGGAACACTGAGACCGAAAGGTCGAGCGTGAATCATATATTAGATATGATCAACATAGTGATGTTCACCATTGAAAGCTACTCCATTTCACGTGATGATCGGTTATGATTTAGTTGATATGGATCACGTGATCACTTAGAGGATTAGAGGGATGTCTATCTAAGTAGGAGTTCTTAAGTAATATGATTAATTGAACTTAAATTTATCATGAACTTAGTACATGATAGTATATTTCTTATCTATGTTGATTGTAGATAGATGGCCCGTGCTGTTGTTCTGTTGAATTTTAATGTGTTCCTTGAGAAAGCAAATTTGAAAGATGATGGTAGCAATTACACAGACTAGGTCCGTAACTTGAGGATTATCCTCATTGCTGCACAGAAGAGTTATGTCCTAGAAGCACCGCTAGGTGTACCACCTGTGCCAGCAACTACAGACATTGTGAATGCTTGGCAGTCACGCGTTGATGACTACTCGATAGTTCAGTATGCCATGCTTTACGGCTTAGAACCGGGACTTCAACGACGTTTTGAACGTCATGGAGCATATGAGATGTTCCAGGAATTGAAGTTAATATTTCAAAAGAATGCCCGGATTGAGAGATATGAAGTCTCCAATAAGTACTACAGCTGCAAGATGGAAGAGAATAGTTCAGTCAGTGAGCATATACTCAAGATGTATGGGTACTGCAATCACTTGATTCAACTGGGAGTTAATCTTTCGGATGATAGCGTCATTGACAGAATTCTTCAATCACTGCCACCAAGCTACAAGAGCTTCGTGATGAACTATAACATGCAAGGGATGGATAAGACGATTCCCGAGCTCTTCACAATGCTAAGTATTTGGCGGATAAGAAGGATGGCAAGGTGAACAAAGGTATATGTGATATACATGTTATTGATGTGTACCTTACCAGAGCTCACAGTAGCACCTGGGTATTTGATACTGGTTCTGTTGCTAATATTTGCAACTCGAAACAGGGACTACAGATTGAGCGGACACTGGCTAAGGACGAGGTGACGATGCGCGTGGGAAATGGTTCCAAAGTTGATGTGATCGCCGTCTGCACGCTGCCTCTACATCTACCTTCGGGATTAGTATTAGACCTAAATAATTGTTATTTGGTGTCAGCCTTGAGCATGAACATTATATCTGGATCTTGTTTGATGTGAGACGGTTATTCATTTAAATCAGAGAATAATGGTTGTTCTATTTATATGAGTAATATCTTTTATGGTCATGCACCCTTTAAGAGTGGTCTATATTTGATGAATCTCGATAGTGGTAATACACATATTCATAATGTTGAAGCCAAAAGATGCAGAGTTAATAATGATAGTGCAACTTATTTGTGGCACTGCCGTTTGGGTCATTTTGGTGTAAAGCGCATGAAGAAACTCCATACTGATGGACTTTTGGAATCACTTGGTACTTGCGAACCATGCCTCATAGGTAAGATGACTAAAACGCCGTTCTCTGAAACTATGGAGCGAGCAACTGATTTGTTGGAGATCATACATACTGATGTATGTGGTCCAATGAATGTTGAGGCTCGCGGCGGGTATCGTTATTTTCTCACCTTCACAGATGATTTAAGCAGATATGGGTATATCTACTTAACGAAACATAAGTCTGAAACATTTGAAAAGTTCAAAGAATTTCAGAGTGAAGTTGAAAATCATCATAACAAGAAAATAAAGTTTCTACGATCTGATCGTGGAGGAGAATATTTGAGTTACGAGTTTGGTCTACATTTGAAACAAGGCGGAATAGTTTCGCAACTCACGCCACCCGGAACACCACAGTGTAATGGTGTGTCCGAACGTCGTAATCGTACTTTACTAGATATGGTGCGATCTATGATGTCTCTTACTGATTTACCACTATCGTTTTGGGGTTATGCTTTAGATACGGCTGCATTCACGTTAAATAGGGCACCATCGAAATCCGTTGAGACGACGCCTTATGAACTGTGGTTTGGCAAGAAACCAAAGTTGTCGTTTCTTAAGGTTTGGGGATGCGATGCTTATGTGAAAAAGCTTCAACCTGATAAGCTCTAACCCAAATCGGAGAAATGTGTCTTCATAGGATACCCAAAGGAGACTGTTGGGTACACCTTCTAACAAAGATCCGAAGGCAAGACATTCGTTGCTAAGAATGGATCCTTTCTAGAGAAGGAGTTTCTCTCGAAAGAAGTGAGTGGGAGGAAAGTAGAACTTGATGAGGTAACTGTACCTGCTCCCTTATTGGAAAGTAGTTCATCACAGAAACCAGTTCCTGTGATGCCTACACCAATTAGTGAGGAAGTTAATGATGATGATCATGAAACTTCAGATCAAGTTATTACTAAACCTCATAGATCAACCAGAGTAAGATCCGCACCAGAGTGGTACGGTAATCCTATTCTGGAAGTCATGTTACTAGACCATGATGAACCTACGAACTATGAAGAAGCGATGGTGAGCCCAGATTCTGCAAAATGGCTTGAGGCCATGAAATCTGAGATGGGATCCATGTATGAGAACAAAGTGTGGACTTTGGTTGACTTGCTCGTTGATCGGCAAGCCATTGAGAATAAATGGTTCTTCAAGAAGAAGACTGATGCTGACGGTAATATTACTGTCTATAAAGCTCGACTTGTTGCAAAAGGTTTTCGACAAGTTCAAGGGATTGACTATGATGAGACTTTCTCACCCGTAGCGATGCTTAAGTCTGTCCGAATCATGTTAGCAATTGCCGCATTTTATGATTATGAAATTTGGCAAATGGATGTCAAAACTGCATTCCTGAATGGATTTCTGGAAGAAGAGTTGTATATGATGCAACCAGAAGGTTTTGTCGATCCAAAGGGAGCTAACAAAGTGTGCAAGCTCCAGCGATCCATTTATGGATTGGTGCAAGCCTCTCGGAGTTGGAATAAACGCTTTGATTGTGTGATCAAAGCATTTGGTTTTATACAGACTTTCGGAGAAGCCTGTATTTACAAGAAAGTGAGTGGGAGCTCTGTAGAATTTCTTATATTATATGTGGATGACATATTGTTGATTGGAAGTGATATAGAATTTCTGGATAGCAAAAAGGGATACTTGTATAAGATTTTTTCAATGAAAGACCTCGGTGAAGCTGCTTATATATTGGGCATCAAGATCTATAGAGATAGATCAAGACGCTTAATTGGACTTTCACAAAGCACATACCTTGACAAAGTTTTGAAGAAGTTGAAAATGGATCAAGCAAAGAAAGGGTTCTTGCCTGTGTTACAAGGTGTGAAGTTGAGTAAGACTCAATGCCCGACCACTGCAGAAGATAGAGAGAAGATGAAAGATGTTCCCTATGCTTCAGCCATAGGCTCTATCATCTATGCAATGCTGTGTACCAGACCTGATGTGTGCCTTGCTATAAGTTTAGCAGGGAGGTACCAAATTAATCTAGGAGTGGATCACTTGACAGCGGTCAAGAACATCCTAAAATACCTGAAAAGGACTAAGGATATGTTTCTCATTTATGGAGGTGACAAAGAGCTCATCGTAAATGGTTACGTTGATGCAAGCTTTGACACTGATCCGGACGATTCTAAATCGCAAACCGGATACGTGTTTACATTGAACGGTGGAGCTGTCAGTTGGTGCAGTTCTAAACAAAGCGTCGTGGCGGGATCTACGTGTGAAGCGAAGTACATAGCTGCTTCGGAAGCAGCAAATGAAGGAGCCTGGATGAAGGAGTTCATATCCGATGTAGGTGTCATACCTAGTGCATCGGGTCCAATGAAAATATTTTGTGACAATACTGGTGCAATTGCCTTGGCGAAGGAATCCAGATTTCACAAGATAACCAAGAACATCAAGAGACGCTTCAATTCCATCCGGGATCTAGTCCAGGTGGGGGACATAGAAATTTGCAAGATACATACGGATCTGAATGTTGCAGACCCGTTGACTAAGCCTCTTCCACGAGCAAAACATGATCAGCATCAAGGCTCCATGGGTGTTAGAATCATTACTGTGTAATCTAGATTATTGACTCTAGTGCAAGTGGGAGACTGAAGGAAATATGCCCTAGAGGCAATAATAAAGTTATTATTTATTTCCTTAGATCATGATAAATTTTTATTATTCATGCTAGAATTGTATTAATCAGAAACATAATACTTGTGTGAATACATAGACAAACAGAGTGTCACTAGTATGCCTCTACCTGACTAGCTCGTTGACCAAAGATGGTTATGTTTCCTAGCCATTGACATGAGTTGTTATTTGATTAAGGGGATCACATCATTAGGAGAATGATGTGATTGACTTGACCCATTCCGTTAGCTTAGCACTTGATCGTTTAGTATGTTGCTATTGCTTTCTTCATGACTTATACATGTTCCTATGACTATGAGATTATGCAAATCCCATTTACAGGAGGAACGGTTTGTGTGCTACCAAACGTCACAACGTAACTGGGTGATTATAAAGGTGCTCTACAGGTGTCTCCGAAGGTACTTGTTGGGTTGGCGTATTTCGAGATTAGGATTTGTCACTCCGATTGTCGGAGACGTATCTCTGGGCCCTCTCGGTAATGCACATCACTTAAGCCTTGCAAGCATTGCAACTAATGAGTTGGTTGCGGGATGATGTATTACAGAACAAGTAAAGAGACTTGCCGGTAACGAGATTGAACTAGGTATTGAGATACCGACGATCGAATCTCGGGCAAGTAACATACTGATGACAAAGGGAACAACGTATGTTGTTATGCGGTCTGACTGATAAAGATCTTCATAGAATATGTGGGAGCCAATATGAGCATCCAGGTTCGCTATTGGTTATTGACCGGAGACGTGTCTCGGTCATGTCTACATAGTTCTCGAACCCGTAGGGTCCGCACGCTTAAAGTTTCGATGACGGTTATATTATGAGTTTATGATTTTTTATGTATCAAAGGTTTTTCGGAGTCCCAGATGTGATTAAGGACATGATGAGGAGTCTCGAAATGGTCGAGACATGAAGATTGATATATTGGAAGCCTATATTTGGATATCGGAAGTGTTCCGGGTGAAATCGGGATTTTACCGGAGTACCGAGGGGTTACCGGAACACCCCGGGGGCTTAATGGGCCATAGTGGGCCTTTGTGGAGAAGAGGAGAGGCGGCCAGGGCAGGGCCGCGCGCCCCTCCCCCTAGTCCGAATAGGACAAGGATAGGGGGGCGGCGCCCCCCTTTCCTTCCTCTCTCCCTCCTCTTTCTCCCTCCACTCCTAATCCAACAAGGAAAAGGGAGGGAGTCCTACTCCCGGTGGGAGTAGGACTCCTCCTGGCGCGCCCCTCCTGGCCGGCCGCACCTCCCCCCTTGCTCCTTTATATACGGGGGCAGGGGGGCACCCTAGAGACACAACAATTGATTGTTTGATCTTTTAGCCATGTGCGGTGCCCCCCTCCACCATAGTCCACCTCGATAATATTGTAGCGGTGCTTAGGCGAAGCCCTGCGTCGGTAGAACATCATCATCATCACCACGTCGTCATGCTGACGAAACTCTCCCTCAACACTCGGCTGGATCGGAGTTCGAGGGACGTCATCGGGCTGAACGTGTGCTGAACTCGGAGGTGCCGTACGTTCGGTACTTGATCGGTCGGATCGTGAAGACATACGACTACATCAACCGCATTGTGCTAACGCTTCCGCTTTCGGTCTAGAGGGTACGCGGACAACACTCCCCCCTCTCGTTGCTATGTATCATCATGATCTTGTGTGTGCGTAGGATTTTTTTTGGAATTACTACGTTCCCCAACAAGACCTACAATTAGACATGGCACAAAAATCTGTGAAGTATTTTTGTCCTGAATAACATAAATAAATTATTGCATAGTTTGCATTAGAAATCACATCACAAATATGCATCTTTGCAATATTTTTGGTCGTATCCATGGTAGTCATGTCCTCATCATCCTCCCCTTCTTGAAAAGAAAGCCGTCTTCGGCGTTGCTTAATCTGAAATGTGGCTACCAAAAGTGACAAGGTGTACATGTTGTATATGTATATGTCATCCATTTTTTACTTCCCTTGGTTTTTTCACATATGACACATGTATACATGAGTAACTTTCATAGTTCATAAAATATAAAGCCAAAATATTATCGCAAGAAGTAGAAGGCATGAAAATATTGCAACTCGGTTTGCACATATAAGTGTAGCTCTTATTCATATCAAAAGACTGACAATATTCATCATTAAACCATCCCAACATTGGTGAATAAACCTTACCTGCATCAAATTTACATGCTACAACATGCTTAAATAAGCAAACATGCAATAAGTCATTTGACATAGAATGAACACCAAGATTAGAGGTCATATCAAAATGATTAAATAGTGGTTCTTTTGCATCAATAGTTAATTCAATGGGTGCACTCAAAATTGTTGATATTTCAGTTGTTTGATCACATGACACATTCATGACAGTAACACGATTCTCTAAAATAGGTGGCGTGCTCAAATCAACAGGTAACTCAACACATGATGTATTCAAGCTAATTAGGGATGCATCATTCTCATGTGAAGTTATATCATTAATACCTTTACTGTCACCTTGTCGCAAAGACATAGCTGATGTAGGTACGAACGATGACAACGTACCATACTCTTGAGATGATGTCGCACTCTCAGTCTGAGGTGTGGCTTCTCTAGTAGGTGCAACGGTGGAGGAACCAACCGATGGCAGTGAGCATGAACTGGAATAGTAGTTGTTGTAGTCAACCAATGCGTCCTCCTGTATCTGTCTCTCAAAGGTACAAACACGAACATACATACCACTAATGCAATGAGGATTATACTGAAATCTTGCACGAATATCATGGTTCAAACCACCAAAAAATCTATTCATTGTATCATCATTAGATTCTTCTATGTCACAATGATGCATATAAGATTTGAACTTTTGGGGGTAAGCATGAACAATGTTACTACCTTATTTTAATTGTTCCAATTTGCAAAGTAATTCATGACGATAGTAAGGAGGAAAAACTTGTTGTCTCATTACAACTTTCAAATCTTTCCAAGGTGTGGGTTGGTTATCAATATTTTTCTTACAATGTACACTCCACCAAACAAAAGAAAAACCAGTAAATGCTTCAGTGGCAGTTTGTACTATCTCAAGTTCAGAAAAATCATGGTGACTAAAAACTTGTTCTACTTCAAGATCCCAAGTGATACGTTTCCAACATATCTATAATTATTGATTGTTCCATGCTATTATATTATCTGTTTTGGATGTTTAATGGACTTTATTATACTTTTTATATTAGTTTTGGGACTAACCTATTAACCGAAAGCCCAGTGCAAATTGCTGTTTTTTTTTTGCCTATTTTAGTGTTTCACAGAAAAGGAATATCAAATGGAATGAAACCTCTGCGTGGATCGTTTTTGGAACAAACGTGATCCAGGAGACTTGGAGTGGATGTCAAGGAAGCAGCGAGGCGGCCATGAGGTAGGAGGGCGTGCCCAGGGGGGCCAGGTGCGCCCCCACCCTCGTGGGCCCCTTGTAGCTCCACCGGGCTACTTCTTTCGCTTATATATACTCTTATACCCTGAAACCTTCGGGGAGAGCCACGAAACACCTTTTCCACCACCGCAACCTTCTATACCCGTGAGATCCCATCTTGGGGCCTTTTCCGGCAATCTGCCGGAGGGGGATTCGATCACGGAGGGCTTCTACATCAACACCATAGCCTCTCCGATGATGTGTGAGTAGTTTACCACAGACCTTCGGGTCCATAGTTATCAGCTAGATGGCTTCTTCTCTCTCTTTGGATCTCAATACAAAGTTCTCCTCGATCTTCTTGGAGATCTATTCGATGTAACTCTTTTTGCGGTGTGTTTGCCGAGATCCGATGAATTGTGGGTTTATGAACTTGATTATCTATAAATATTATTTGATTCTTCTCTGAGTTCTTATATGCATGATTTGATATCTTTGCAAGTCTCTTCGAATTATCATTTTGGTTTGGCCTACTATATTGATCTTTCTTGCAATGGGAGAAGTGCTTAGCTTTGGGTTCAATCTTGCGGTGCTTGATCCCAGTGACAGAAAGGGAACCAACACGTATTGTATTGTTGCCATCGAGGATAAAAAGATGGGGTTTATATCATATTGCTTGAGTTTATCCCTCTACATCATGTCATCTTGCCTAATGCGTTACTCTGTTCTTATGAACTTAATATTCTAGATGCATGCTGAATAGCAGTCGAAGTGTGGAGTAATAGTAGTAGATGCAGAATCGTTTCAGTCTACTTGTCATGGACATGATGCCTATATTCATGATCATTGCCTTAGATATCATCATAACTATGTGCTTTTCTATCAATTGCTCGACAGTAATGTGTTCACCCACCGTAATTCATGCTATCTTGAGAGAAGCCACTAGTGAAACCTATGGCCCCCGGGTCTACTTTACATTGTACTAGTAGATACCCTGCACGTTGCGGCAGGACTTTTATCAGGATTATTTTGACCTTATGAGACATGTTGGTATGCACATTGCAACAACTGGCATATGTATGCATAATATGCATGAAAACAATTGAATAGACAAAAAATGGATCTGTGCGTGTAGCTTGAAGCCTCAAATGCTTGATATATAAGCAAAATAGAGAGAGGTTTTCATATACAATGGTTGCGTCAGATTATTCTGTAGTTAGAAGCACAAATGGAAATAAATGACGCGCATGTTTTCTGTTCTAAATGTTACCTGCTGATTTATGTAGAACAATTCTATACCAATTTCTCTCCTCCAGCATTCCATCGAACATGAATGCTACATCATATTGATTGACTTAAGGAAACACTTATTTGGGTGCAAGATTATACGACTTTAGATATGCAATGATAAGGGACAAATCAAATGGAAGTGAATCTCAGATCTACAACAATTTACTATTCCAACAGAGTTTCGGAAACATCCAAACTGAGGTAAACTGAATGATTAATTTAAAGGAGATAACTACATGAATGTTGGATGCTGAGATTGCATGCATCCATGATTAGGGTCGGATGTTGTCTGCAGGGAAAGTGTTATGAACCAAGTTGTGAAGACTACTGGCAAGGAACAAAGTAGAAGAGCGATAGCAATTCTGGAACAGAATACAGTGTGCACCGAAGCCAACGAACTATGGCGAAGAAAAAGGGTGAGGCGCAGGGCTGCTCGATTCAGCGTGCCGGTGTGGACAAAAAGAAGGGGGCCCCGAGGCCCCTCGGATCAAATATCCAAATCGTAGTGGATTCGGAACGCGCGGTTAGAAGCAGAGACTCATGAAAGATGTGACCCCGTCGCCCCGTCTCGAGTACTTGCGGCAAGGGCTAAGAGTGCCCGGCCACGCCTCGTAAGTATCTCGCGGGCACCCTCCAGGTCAACCCGACTCCACATCACTCGCTATTAAGCTCGCACGTGTACCCCTCAGGGCCGACCCATCTTTAGTAACATGGTTCAGTGTAAAGTCATAGTAACCATAGTAACTGTGTGTATAACACCAAGGGGAAAAACCTGAGGAATCACCCCCGGTGAATTCCACTCGATGTAATCATCAAGATGAACGTAAGAGGATCCACTCTTGAGGTTCACACTTGAGGGGTTGGACGACAGAGCAGTTTCGGAAGTGGTTAAGGAGGAAATCACCCTTGATGACCACGACCGGATAGCTACACTACAGAGATCTCATCAGGAGTGATGTATGAGGTTCCACCCTCGGCACTCGATGGTAACTCTGTAGAGTCGAGCAACAAAAGGGGAAAGTGATGTGCGGTGCCGGGGCCTAGTCTTCAATCCCGTTGGCCGGGTCTTCGATGATGAAGCAGGGGCAACAAGGACAAGGTGGGGGTCACTGATGGATCACTAACCAACCTATACTAAACAATTTAGAATAAGCAGGTAAGGTATGAAAGCAGGTAACAAAAATGGGCTATGCATCAGAGTAGGATCATATAGAAAGCAGTAGTAGTTCTAATGCAAGCATGAGAGGGAAAGAAATGAACGATATCGGAATG
>NC_041382.1:297259690-297263098 GCF_002162155.2 Triticum dicoccoides | reverse complement strand
TTGCTTGCCTGGAAGCTCGGCATCGGGCTCGGGGTCTACCGGAGAGAAGAGGGGGAAGAAACAATAAATAGCAAGCATACAAATGCAATAGAAAGCACGACATGACAGTAAGCTATGCTAGGAGTGCTCTAACGCAGTACTACACGTTGCAGCGGAGAGGGAAAACATCCGGGGGGAGGGGGGTTTCCCGGTGTCTGCCTTTTTCCGGACAGACGAAAGAGAGGGGACGGTTCCATGTTCAGCATACTAGGAGCACGTGACATATGAAACGACCACGTATTTGGATTTGTTGAATTTTTCTGAGCAACTTTCATGTATAAATTTTTTTCATCCGAGTTACGGTTTATTATCTATGAATTTTCAAAGATTAAATGCTTTTCTGAAATTAATTTAAAAAGCCCGAATTACTTTCTATGCCCACAGCTACCTAGCCCATTAGTAAGACAGGTGGGGGCCAGGGCTGAGTCAGCTGGTACAATCAGCGGTGGACCAGTCAATGTTGACTGGTCAACTAGGTCAAAGGGGGCCCATATGTCATAGTCTAGGGCTTTTCTTTTCCTTTTTTAACTAGATCTAATATTTTAGTCAGGGGGTTATTAGTCAAGGGGGGGATTAGCACTAATAACAGGTCCGCCCCCACGGGCAGAGGGCCAGCCGGCCACACGGACTGTGCCCAGGCACGGCTCGGCCATGGCCGACCGAGAGGCACGGCAAGCCGCGGAGGGTGGCCCCCGGCGCGGCCTCAGGCGCGGCTAGGCGCAGCCTCCGGCACGGCCTCAGGCGTGGCCCCAGCGCGGCCTCACGCGCAGCCTCCAGCGTGGCTAGGCGCGGTCAACAGAGCGCAAGCGTCCAGGGGGCGGGCTTTCGCAACTTCTTCACGGGACGAGCAGCAGCAATGGCAAGCTACAAAGGAGGAGAGGAGCACGTCAGCGAGCATGGCGGTTGCGCGGATACGCAGGGCAGCGGCGGCAGGGTGCGGCGCAGGGGGCACGGCCAAGGCCGGCGCGTGCGAGGGCGCGGTGTGACGTGGCCGGGGTAGTGGGCGACAATAGCAGCGCAGCTGGCGGCAGCTGTCGCAAGCAGGAGCAGAACGACACAAGGAGTAGTAGTACTCGAGCAACAGCAGGCGCGAGCACAACGACAGGCAGTAGCAACGCAACAAGCAACAAAACAACAAAAGCCAGACATGCGGATATGTAGGAGCTCGGGGGGACGGCGGCTACGGCGACAGATCGACGTGGAGGAGAGGGGGAACCGAAGGTGTTGCTCACTGCGGTGCTCGCGGAGGGCTCGGGGATGCCGGGGTGAGCAGACGGCGGTGGATCGAGCAGCGGGGCTGCGGTGGCCGTGGCGAGGAAGACGATCCAATGACGAGGCTACGCAACATTTTGGCCTCGATCCACAGGCGAGGACAAAGAAGACGAGGGTGACGATGCTCCTGGGCACCTTCTTGTAGCTTGGGGAAGCTCCGGTGCACGTCAACGACGGCGACGCGGTGACGGCCGAGCTTGGGCGGCTCGTGCGAGAGGGAGAGGGAAGAGGAGATGGGCAAACGAGGGGAGTGGGGGCGCGAGGGATGGGATTATGGTTCAAGAGGAGGGGCGTCGGGGCCTTAGAGAGAAGGGCGAACGCGGGATGGCCGCCACGCTCGGCCTCGGCCGGCGGATGGCCTCCACGGCCACCCCTACCTCCTGTAGCAAGGGGAGGAGGACGTGGGGGCTGGCTGGGCCGGCTTTGCTAAATGGGGCCAAGCGGCCCAGTAGATTAGCCCCCCCCTTTTTTAAGCCTTTTTTTACTGTTTGACATTTTACAATACCTATTTGCATTAAGTTGGGAGACCAATGGTTCTTGCTCTGAACAAAACTTGGCACATAATTCTAGCACGATATCTTAAGATGGAGCAAAAAGTTTGGACTCAAAAGGAGTTGTCTAACCATTTTAAAAATTGAAAAGGCCAATTGAATTGCTCCTGGAGCACTAAATTAATTCCCTAGGGATTTTGTGAATTCAAATGAGGTTGGTTTCAACATGACCATGGTTAGGGAATTTATAGGGCAATGTGAACATTTTTGTTTTACTGCTCGAAGAAATAAATATTAGACTTGCATTTTAAATTCGTTGAGTTTGGTTTGAAACAATGTGAGGATTAGCAACTTCATTACGATGACATGGCATCATCAGGCATGCGATTACTGTAGCATGATACTGGGGGTGTTACAGCATGCCCCCACCCTGGTGGGCCCCTCGCAGCTCCACCAACCTACTTCTTTCGCCTATATATACTCTTATACTCCGAAACCTTCAGGGAGAGCCACGAAACACCTTTTCCACCGCCACAACCTTATGTACCCGTGTGATCCCATCTTGGGGCCTTTTCCAGCGATCTGCCAAAGGGGGATTTGATCACGGAGGGCTTGTACATCAACACCATAGCCTCTATGATGATGTGTGATTAGTTTATCACAGACCTTCGAGTCCATAATTATTAGCTAGATGGCTTCTTCTCTCTCTTTGGATCTCGATACAAAGTTCTCCTCGATCTTCTTGGAGATCTATTCGATGTAACTCTTTTTGCGGTGTGTTTGCCGAGATCCGATGAATTGTGGGTTTATGAACTTGATTATCTATTAATATTATTTGATTCTTCTCTGAATTCTTCTATTTACAATTTGATATCTTTGCAAGTCTCTTCAAATTATCAGTTTGGTTTGGCCTACTAGATTGATCTTTCTTGCAATGGGAAAAGTTCTTAGCTTTGGGTTCAATCTTGTGGTGCTCGATCCCAGTGACAGAAAGGGAAATGACACATATTGTATTGTTGCCAGCGAGGATAAAAAGATGGGGTTTATATCATATTGCTTGAGTTTATCCCTCTACATCATGTGTAACACCTCGGATGTAACTTTCCCAATTTGTACTCCCAACTCTTGCCGTTTCCGGCGTTAAGTTAATTTATTTCCTCGGGTTCGGTTTCTTTGTCTCTGTGTGTTGTTGTCATTGTCATGCATCTCATATCATGTCATCATGTGCATTGCATTTGCATACGTGTTCGTCTCATGCATTCGACCTTTTTCCCCGTTGTCCGTTTTGCATTCCGGCGCTTCGTTCTCCTCCGGTGGTCATTTCTAGCTTTCTTTCGTGTGTGGGGATTAAACATTTCTGCATTGGACTGAGACTTGCCAAGCGGCCTTGGTTTACTACCGGTAGACCGCCTGTCAAGTTTCATATCATTTGGACTTCGTTTGATACTCCAACGGTTAACCGAGGGACCGAAAAGGCCTCGTGTGTGTTGCAGCCCAACACCCCTCCAATTTGGCCCAAAACCCACCTAACTCTGCTCCATCATCTAGAGCGTTCGATCACGATCGCGTGGCCGAAAACCACACCTCATTTGGACTCTCCTAGCTC
>NC_041382.1:297249849-297259200 GCF_002162155.2 Triticum dicoccoides | reverse complement strand
GACGCCGGCCCGGCCCCGTGCCGCCGAGCCGCGCCCGGCCGGACCTCCCCGCCTCTCCTTCGGCTCTGGGAGCCTACTCCGGCGGTCCCGAGCACTGTTCCGGCGAAGATCCGGCCGTCCTCGTAATCTGTGCAAACCCTAGATCTGTCCCGGAGAGGTTGATTTTTTCCACTAAGTCCCAGAAATTTCAGTCCATGTGCACATGTTCGCGGCTCCGTAACTTTGCATCCCTAGCTCCGATTCATGCATATAGCATATCTAAATGTTCATCTCAGAGAGTACATCAATTCATTCCATTGCATCATTTTCATTTGAATTTATCTTGATGCCCTAAATGCTGTTAGAAGAGGGCTACTTGAGTTAATTGTCAGATCTGTTACTCCGTTTAGCACTTTTGTCATTTTTGCCATGATTAATGTGTGCATGATATGCCCGTGAGTTCTACATATGTTTTGTTAAGGGTTTTGCCATATTTCTAGAGGTGCAACCCATGTATTTTTGTGATGTGTGTGGTGACTAGTGCAAGCTTGCAAAGTAGTGCACTTGCTAATTCTGTTTTCAGGGACTTAGTGATTTCACTAAGTCCTGGAGTTGTTTATCTCATGATGCCATATGTTCAAGTTGTTTCCTAGTGATCCGTGCCTCTTTTGAGGATGATCAGTAAGGATGTTTTGTTAATATTGTAGTTCTCTATCCATCCATGTCTTTTTTTTGCAATTATGGAGCATCCTAGCTTGAGTCAATCAAGCTCTACTTTTGCTACTTTGTGAATCTGGGCAGATTGTCAACTTGTTTGCAATTTTGCCGGTGATGTTGTAGTTGATCTGTGCATGCTATGCCATTGTTCTTGCCATATCTAGCTTTCATTTTGTGCCTTCTTGATGGGTGTATGCTTCTCTTGCCATGACTTGCACCGTAATGAGTGCATCAAGCTTGTAAACATGCCTACTTGAGTTATATTTCAGCATGTGCCAGTTTTCACTAAGTTTGAAAACTGATTGTGTTTTTGCTATGTTCACATGCTTGCAATTGTATTTTCTGATCCCTTTTGGCTCAAGGTCACTAAGGGACTTTTGTTAAGATCTTTGAGTAGCTCCATGCCATGCTTTACTTTGCCATGTTCAGGTCCTGTAGCATGTAGTTTTGTTGCTCCGAAGAGTGCTACCTGATCTGAAATTCCAAACAAGTGTTAATTTCACTAAGTCTGAGATCTGTTTGCCATATGCATTTTTGGCATGCTTGTTTGAACCCGTTAATGGATGAATTGGCCGTAGCTCAGTGCTATACTTTTCTTAAACATCTTGTGTGCATCCCTGCCATGTGTTTTGTTGTCAAGTTTCGGTGCTGTAGCATGTTCATCTCATTGCATTTAGATGCCTACTTGCTGTAAATCACAGACCGGTGTCATTTTTGAATCGCTTGCCATTTCCAAACCGTAACTCCGATTCCGGCGTTCTTTATATCATTTTCAAGCGATTTCATCTCATATTTCCAGTGGCACACTTGGTTTTCCTAGTTGAGGCCAGGTTCATGCTTTCCTGTCATATCTTGCTTTTTGCATCCCGCATCGCATCCCGCATAGCATATCATCTTTGCATTGTGTTGTTTGAGTTTGCACGTGGTTGATTGTATCCTTGTTGCTTGTTTGTCTTGTTTGGGTAGAGCCGGGAGACGAGTTCGCTAACGAGGAGCCCGTTGAGTTTGCTTTTGAGGATCCAGTCAACTCTGACAACTGTGCAGGCAAGATGATCATACCCTCGAAATCACTACTATCTTTGCTATGCTAGTTTGCTCGTTCTTTTGCTATGCCATTGCTACGATGCCTACCAATTGTTTTCAAGCCTCCCAAATTGCCATGTCAAACCTCTAACCCACCATGTCCTAGCAAACCATTGATTGGCTATGTTACCGCTTTGCTTAGCCCCTCTTATAACGTTGATAGTTGCAGGTGAAGATTGGAGGCCGTTCCTTGTTGGAACATTTATTTACTTGTTGGGATATCATTATATTATCTTGCTATCTTAATGCATCTATATACTTGGTAAAGGGTGGAAGGCTCGGCCTCTCGCCAAGTGTTTTGTTCCACTCTTGCCGCCCTAGTTTCCGTCATATCGGTGTTATGTTCCCGGATTTTGCGTTCCTTACGCAGTTGGGTTATAATGGGAACTCCTTGATATTTCGCCTTGATTAAAGCTTTTCCAGCAATGCCCAACATTGGTCTTACCCTTTGCCACCTAGCCTCTTTTTCCCTCGGGTTTCCGGAGCCGGCGGGTCATCTTATTTTAAACCCCCCGGGCCAGTGCTCCTCTGAGTGTTGGTCTGACCGAGTAGACTGCGGGGCCACCTCGGGGGAACTTGAGGGTTGGTTTTACTCGTAGGATGTCTCATCTAAGTGTGCCCTGAGAAAGAGATATGTGCAGCTCCTATCGGGATTTGTCGGCACATTCGGGCGGTGTTGCTGGTCTTGTTTTAACCTGTCGAAGTGTCTTGAGTTACCGAGATACCGAGTCTGATCGGAACGTCTTGGGAGGAGGTCTATTCCTTCGTTGACCATGAGAGCTTGTCATGGGCTAAGTTGGGACTCCCCTGCAGGGATTGAACTTTCGAAAGCCGTGCCCGCGGTTATGGGCAGATGGGAATTTGTTAATGTCCGGTTGTAGATAACTTGAACCTTAACTTAATTAAAATGAATCAACTGAGTGTGTTACCGTGATGGCCTCTTCTCGGTGGAGTCCGGGAAGTGGACACGGTGTTGGAGTAATGTTTGCGCAGGTTGCTCTCTAGTTTCACGCTCGCGCTTTGCCTCCTCTTCTCGCTCTCTTTTGCAAATAAGTTAGCCACCATACTTGCTAGTCGCTTGCTGCAGCTCCATATATTTACCTTGCCATACCTTTAAGCTTAAATAGTCTTGATCGCGAGGGTGCGAGATTGCTGAGTCCCTGTGGCTCATAGATTACTGTTACACCAGATGCAGGGCCTGCTGATTCCGCTCCAGGAGACGCGTATGAGCTCAAGTGGGAGTTCGACGAAGACTCTCAACGTTACTATGTTTCCTTTCCCGATGATCAGTAGTGGTGCCCAGTTGGGGGTGAACGGGACCGTTGTCGCATGTTGGGTTCTCTTTTATTTTGGCGTCGTAGTCGGGCCATGAGTGTTTGGATGATGTAATGCTATTTATGTACTTGTTTGACGTGGCGAGTGTAAGCCAACTATGTTATCTCCCCTTTATTATTTATATTACATGGGATGTTGTGAAGATTGCCTAACTTGCGACATATGCCTTCAATGCGATTATGTCTCTAAGTCGTGCCTCGACACGTGGGAGCTATAGTCGCATCGAGGGTGTTACAAGTTCGTAATCAGAGCCTTCCCCGACCTTAGGATCCCCATTGCTTGATCGTTTCTAGTGGCCGAGTTGTGTCTAGAAAAATGTTTTGAGTCATTTAGGAATTATATATCGGAGAGTTTAGGAATTCTTTTTACTTCCTAGTCTCCTCATCGCTCTGGTAAGGCATCCTGACGTAGAGTTTTGACTCTTCTCTTCTCAAATTTCACTAAAAAAAATTTAGGATCACGCGGGTATCTTGGAATCGTTCCGATGGTTTTATGATGAGAACATTGTCTTGGTGCCTCCTGTCAGGGGTTTAGTGGAAGTGTCCCGGGGAGTTGAGCTCTGAGGTGTTGTCATCATAATTTTATCGTTGCAGTTCTGAAATACCTGAGTTTAGTACGCCGACATCGAAAATCTCTTTTATGCAGTTCGTTGGTGAGATAACCTCGACGCCACCCAGTACTGGGGAGGGAGTTCGGGAGTATCGTCATAACTTGTATAACGGATGCTTTTCGAAGGTTGAGGTAGATGGTTTCCGAAGTTTTCTTGGTTATGTGTTGAAGGATGGATACAGCTGGATGTAGGATTTTCTAGTTTGGGTGAGATATTATGCTTCCCCTGTATCCCCAACACCTGATTGCATAACCGGAAAGGTTCGGGAGTTTCATAGGTGGGAATTCTAGTAGCTCTAGTTCTTCTTCCACGGATATTGGTTTGAGATTGGGATTTCTTACCGATTATTCGTTCTTGATCCGTACCTTGTTGATTTATTTCTCTACCTTAATTCTACGTGGCTTCTCAATTTATCGATATGTGACCATTTCAAGAGGAATGCATTCGTTCATTTTGTTCGGATGTGAAGACTATATGTTGCAATTTTCATTCCATTGGATTCAGCTTCAATATTTCTCTGTCAATGTGCTAATGGTGGTCAACCTCTTCAGGATGGCTCCTCCAACGCGCACGACTCCGAATCCTGATCCGCCACCACCTCCACCTCCTCTGGAGGCATGGCAAGCTGTGATGGCTGCAACCAATGCAAACACACAGTTGATCATGCAAATTCTTCAAGAGCGCAATCAAGGCAGTCAAGGGAATCAAGGCAGCAATCAGAGTCACTTTGCTACACTCAACCAGTTCCTTGCTAACGGGCCAAAGACTTTCAGCAATTGTGTTGAGGCAACCGATGCTGATGATTGGCTTGTGGATCTGTGCAAGCATTTCGAGTGCAGTAACGCCAGGCCTGAGGACTTTGTTAAGTTCGCTTCCTTCCAACTCAAAGATCAAGCTGCAGAATGGTTCCAGCAGTACAAGGACTCCAGAGGTGGACGTGTTATCACTTGGGATGATTTCCGTCGAGATTTCCGAGCTCATCATATTCCCCAGAGCGTGGTTGAAAGCAATCGTGAGGAATTCCGCAATCTGAAGCAAGGCTCTTTGTCTGTCTATGACTACAACAAGTTGTTCCAGAAGCTCGCTCGCTTTGCTAAGCAGGACGTCCCTGATGAGAAGAGCATGATATATCAGTTCAGGGGTGGTCTCAGAGAAGAAATTCAGCTAGCTCTTGTCCTCTTTGAGCCTTTAAGATACGATGAGTTCTACAACATGGCACTGAAGCAAGAGGCTGCTCAGTTGAGGTGTGATGCTTCCAAGAAGCGAGTCAGAGATGTTACTCCTCCTTCCTCTACTCAAGTGGCCAAGCATCAGAAGTATTGGCTTCCTCCTCCTCCGTTCCGTCAGCCGTATCAGCAGAAGAGCAAAGGTGGCAGTGGTTATTCCCACCCACCCAACCCTGGCTTTCAGAACAAGACTTCGTCTCAAGCTCCAAGATCGAGTGCTCTGTATCACCGTCCACTTTCAGAGGTCACGTGCAACAAGTGCCAACAGAAGGGTCACTATGCCAACAAGTGTTTCAACCAGAGGCGTCTTCCTCCTCCTCCTGTCAGATCGGCAAGTACAGCTGTGGTCAAGCATAACCCCAAGCATGCCAAGGTCAATTTGATGAATGCAACTCAGGCAGAGGATTCGTCAGATGTGATCATGGGTAACCTTACTGTTAACGATATTCCTGCAAGAGTTCTTTTTGACACTGGTGCATCGCATTCCTTTTTGTCATGTCCTTTTGCATCGAAGCACAATGTTGATACTGAGATCATGCCCAAATTCATGCAAGTTGTTTCTCCCGGCAAGCTTTTGACTTCTAGTTTGGTTGCCCCCGATATCTCTATCATGTTGGGTGACTACAAGTTTCTCTCTTCTCCGGTGGTTCTTGGTAACTCGGATATTGATCTTATTCTCGGAATGGATTGTCTTTCTAAGCACAAGGCACATCTTGATTGTGCAGCCAGGCAGATTCAATTGATTCATTCGTCTGAGGATGTTATTGTCTTTGCCGCTCGGGATAATACTATATGCCTATTTTCTCTCAATGAAAGGGGTGAATTGGATGCTATCTCTCAAATTCCAGTCGTTTGCGAATATCAAGACGTCTTTCCAGAAGAGCTTCCAGGAATGCCTTCGCACCGGCTAGTTGAATTCATTATTGATCTTGAGCCTGGCACGGAACCTGTGTGCAAGCGTCCTTACAAGCTCGAACCTAAAGAGTTGAAGGAGCTGAAGAAGCAACTCGATATTCAAGAGAAAATGGGTCTCATTCGGCCTAGTTCTTCTCTATGGGGTTGTGGTGTTCTTTTTGTGAAGAAGAAGGATGGAACGGACCAACTTTGTGTTGATTACCGTCCAGTGAACAAGAAGACCATCAAGAACAAATACCCACTTCCCAACATCAATGAGCTGTTCGAACAACTCAAAGGTGCCCAAGTATTCTCCAAGCTTGATCTCCGTATGGGTTATCATCAGATTCAAATCTGTGAGCAAGATATTCCCAAGACGGCTTTCAGGACAAGCTTTGGTTCTTATGAATACACTGTCATGTCTTTTGGCCTCGCCAACGCTCCTCCGACATTCTCTCGCATGATGAACTTCATCTTCAACTCCTACACCAATGACTTTGTTTTGGTCTATCTCGACGACATTCTGGTTTTCTCGAAGAACAAGGAAGATCATGCCAAGCATTTGCGTTTGGTTCTTGATAAGCTCAGGGAACATCAGTTCTACGCCAAGTTCTCCAAGTGTGAATTTTGGCTCAATGAGGTTCTTTATCTTGGTCATATCATCTCTGCCAAGGGCATTGCCGTGAATCCTGAGAAGGTGTCTGCAATTGTGAATTGGGAACCTCCTCAGAACGTGAAGCAACTCCGCAGTTTTCTCGGTCTCGCAAGCTATTGCCGAAGATTCGTTGAAAACTTTTCTAAGATCGCAAAGTCTCTCTCTAATCTTCTTCAGAAGCACGTCAAGTACATTTGGTCTCCAGAGTGTGACATTGCTTTCAACACTTTGAAAGAGAAATTGATCACTGCACCAGTTCTGACTCCGCCTGATGAATCCAAGCCGTACGAGGTCTTTTGTGATGCCTCTCTCCAAGGTCTTGGCGCAGTATTGATGCAAGAGAAGAAAGTTGTTGCTTATACATCTCGCCAGTTGAAGCCTAATGAGAAGAACTACCCCACTCATGATCTCGAGTTGGCGGCAGTTGTGCATGCTCTTTTGACTTGGAGACATCCTCTATTTGGAAGAAAAGTGGACATTTTCACTGATCACAAGAGTCTGAAGTACATCTTCACTCAGCCTAATCTCAACCTCAGGCAAACTCGATGGGTCGAAATGATTCAAGAGTATAATCCGAGTATCGAGTATACTCCAGGCAAGGCCAATGTGATTGCTGACGCATTGAGCAGAAAGGCCTACTGCAACAGTCTGATTCTTAAGCCTTATCAACCCGAGCTTTGTGAAGCTTTCCGCAAACTTAATCTGCAAGTTGTTCCTCAAGGTTTCCTTGCCAACCTTCAAGTCTCTCCTACCTTGGAAGACCAGATTCGCCAAGCCCAGCTTCTTGATGCTATGGTGAAAAAGGTGAAGATTGGGATTGCCAAGAGTCAACCCAAGTACAAGTGCTACCACCTTGATGACAAGGACACTCTCTTCTTCGAGGATCGTATTGTTGTAACCAAAGGTGACCTTCGTAAAGTGATCATGAACGAGGCTCACAATTCTCTCCTCTCCATCCACCCTGGGAGCACGAAGATGTATCAGGACCTCAAGCAAGCTTATTGGTGGACTCGAATGAAGCGCGAGATCGCTCAATTCGTGAATGAATGTGATGTCTGCAGAAGAGTGAAGGCAGAACACCAAAGGCCAGCAGGTCTCCTCCAACCTCTTGCCATTCCAGAATGGAAGTTTGACCACATTGAAATGGACTTCGTGACTGGGTTTCCAAAGTCCAAGCGTGGCACTGATGCTATATTCGTTGTCATCGACAAACTCACCAAAGTGGCTCGTTTTCTGCCTATCAAAGAGTCGATCACGGCAGCTCAATTGGCGGAACTCTATACCTCTCGTATTGTCTCTCTGCACGGTATTCCTCAAGTGATCTCTTCAGACCGTGGCAGCATCTTTACCTCGAAGTTTTGGGATTTTTTTTCAGAAGTCCATGGGCACCAACATTTGCTTCAGCATAGCTTTCCATCCTCAAACTAGCGGTCAAGTCGAGCGTGTCAACCAGATTCTTGAAGATATGCTCAGGGCTTCTGTGATCTCCTTCGGCATGAAGTGGGAGGATTGTCTTCCTTATGCTGAATTCTCCTACAACAATAGTTTTCAAGCAAGTTCGAGCAAGGCCCCTTTTGAAATTCTGTATGGCAGGAAGTGTCGTACCCCTCTCAACTGGTCTGAAACCGGTGAACGTCAGCTTTTGGGTAATGACTTAATCACAGAAGCAGAAGAAATGTGCAAAGTCATTCGTGATAACCTCAAAGCAGCCCAATCCCGCCAGAAGAGCTACTATGATAGTAAGCACCGCGATTTGGCTTTCGAGATTGGAGATCATGTTTACCTCCGTGTCTCTCCTATGAAAGGTACTCGTCGCTTCGGTATCAAAGGGAAGCTTGCCCCTAGATACGTGGGACCTTTCAAGATTGTCAGCAAGAGAGGCGACCTCGCCTATCAACTCGAGATTCCTTCAAACTTTGCAAATGTTCATGACGTGTTCCATGTCTCTCAGCTTCGAAAGTGCTTCAAGACTGCTGACCGCACCATCAACTTTGAGGACATTGAGCTCCAAGAAGATCTCTCCTATCGTGAGCACCCATTTGCTATTCTTGAAGAGACTGAACACAAGACTCGCAACAAGTCAATCAAATTTCTCAAAGTCAAGTGGTCACACCATTCCGACCGTGAAGCTACCTGGGAACGTGAGGATCACCTCCGTTCTGAGTACCCGGCGTTCTTTTAGTCCTAGATCTCGGATGAGATCCTTTCGTAGTGGTGGAGTGTTGTAACACCCCGGATGTAACTTTCCCAATTTGTACTCCAACTCTTGTCGTTTCCAGCGTTAAGTTAATTTATTTCCTCGGGTTTGGTTTCTTTGTCTCCGTGTGTTGTTGTCATTGTCATGCATCTCATATCATGTCATCATGTGCATTGCATTTGCATTCGTGTTCGTCTCATGCATTCGAGCTTTTTCCCCGTTGTCCGTTTTGCATTCCGGCGCTTCGTTCTCCTCTGGTGGTCATTTCTAGCTTTCTTTCGTGTCTGGGGATTAAACATTTCCCGATTGGACTGAGACTTGCCAAGCGGCCTTGGTTTACTACCGGTAAACCGCCTGTCAAGTTTCGTATCATTTGGACTTCGTTTGATACTCCAACGGTTAACCGAGGGACCGAAAAGGCCTCGTGTGTGTTGCAGCCCAACACCCCTCCAATTTGGCCTAAAACCCACCTAACTCTGCTCCATCATCTAGAGCGTTCGATCACGATCGCGTGGCCGAAAACCGCACCTCATTTGGACTCTTCTAGCTCCCTCTATGCCTATTTAAACACCCCCCAAAATCCGGATCTCTCCCTCGTCTCTAACCCTAGATCTCAGCACCGCGCACCGCCGGACAAAGAGCCCACCGACGGACA
>NC_041382.1:297243173-297249367 GCF_002162155.2 Triticum dicoccoides | reverse complement strand
CTCGACGCCGGCCCGGCCCCGCGCCGCCGAGCCGCGCCCGGCCGGACCTCCCCGCCTCTCCTTCGGCTCCGGGAGCCTACTCCGGCGGTCCCGAGCATTGTTCTGGCGAAGATCCGGCCGTCCTCGTAATCCGTGCAAACCCTAGATCTGTCCCGGAGAGGTTGATTTTTTTCCACTAAGTCCCAGAAATTTCAGTCCATCTGCACATGTTCGCGGCTCCGTAACTTTGCATCCCTAGCTCCGATCCATGCATATAGCATATCAAAATGTTCATCTTAGAGAGTACATCATTTCATTCCATTGCATAATTTTCATTTGAGTTCATCTTAATGCCCGAAATACTGTTAGAAGAGGGCTACATGAGTTAATTGTCAGATCTGTTACTCCGTTTAGCACTTTTGTCATTTTTGCCATGATTAATATGTGCATGATATGCCCGTGAGTTCTACATATGTTTTGTTAAGGGTTTTGTCATCTTTCCAGAGGTGCAACCCATGTATTTTTGTGATGTGTGGTGACTAGTGCAAGCTTGCAAAATAGTGCACTTGCTAATTCTGTTTTCAGGGACTTAGTGATTTCACTAAGTCCTAGAGCTTTTTATCTCATGATGCCATATGTTCATGTTGTTTCCTAGTGATCCGTGCCTCTTTTGAGGATGATAAGTAAGGATGTTTTGTTAATATTGTAATTCTTTATCCATCCATGTCTTTTTTTGCAATTATGGAGCACCCTAGCTTGAGTCAATCGAGCTCTACTTTTGCTACTTTGTGAATCTGGGCAGATTGTCAACTTGTTTGCAATTTTGCCGGTGATGTTGTAGTTGATCCGTGCATGCTATGCCATTGTTCTTGCCATATCTAGCTTGAATTTTGTGCCTTATTGATGGGTGTATGCTTGTCTTGCCATGACTTGCACCGTAGTGAGTGCATCGAGCTCGTAAACATGCCTACTTGAGTTATATTTCAGCATGTGCCTGTTTTCACTAAGTCTGAAAACTGATTGTGTTTTTGCTATGTTCACATGTTTGCAATTGTATTTTCTGATCCCTTTTGGCTCAAGGTCACTAAGGGACTTTTGTTAAACTCTTTGAGTAGCTCCATGCCATGCTTTACTTTGCCATGTTCAGGTCCTGTAGCATGTAGTTTTGTTGCTCCGAAGAGTGCTACCTGATCTGAAATTCCAGACAAGTGTTAATTTCACTAAGTCTGAGATATGTTTGCCATATGCATTTTTGCGATGGTTGTTTGAACCCGTTAATGGATGAATTGGCCGTAGCTCAGTGCTAGACTTTTGTTAAACATCTTGTGTGCATCCCTGCCATGTATGTTGTTGTCATGTTTGGGTGTTGTAGCATGTTCATGTCATTGCATTTAGATGCGTACTTGCTGTAAATCGCAGACCGGTGTCATTTTTGAATCGCTTGCCATTTCCAAACCGTAACTCCGATTCCGACGTTCTTTATATCGTTTACAAGCGATTTTATCTCATATTTCCAGTGGCACACTTGGTTTTCCTAGTTGAGGCCAGGTGCATGCTTTTCCTGTCATATCTTGCTTTTTGCATCCCGCATCGCACCCTGCATAGTATATCATCTTTGCATTGTGTTGTTTGAGTTTGCACGTGGTTGATTGTATCCTTGTTGCTTGTTTGTCTTTTTTGGGTAGAGCCGGGAGATGAGTTCGCTAACGAGGAGCCCGTTGAGTTTGCTTTTGAGGATCCAGTCAACTCTGACAACTGTGCAGGCAAGATGATCATACCCTCGAAATCACTACTATCTTTGCTATGCTAGTTTGCTCGCTCTTTTGCTATGACATTGCTACGATGCCTACCAATTGTTTTCAAGCCTCCCAAATTGCCATGTCAAACCTCTAACCCACCATGTCCTAGCAAACCGTTGATTGGCTATGTTACCGCTTTGCTTAGCCCCTCTTATAGCGTTGATAGTTGCAGGTGAAGATTGGAGGCCGTTCCTTGTTGGAACATTTATTTACTTGTTGGGATATCATTATATTATCTTGCTATCTTAATGCATCTATATACTTGGTAAAGGGTGGAAGGCTCGGCCTCTCGCCAAGTGTTTTGTTCCACTCTTGCCGCCCTAGTTTCCGTCATATCGGTGTTATGTTCCCGGATTTTGCGTTGTTACGCGGTTGGGTTATAATGGGAACCCCTTGATATTTCGCCTTGATTAAAGCTTTTCCAGCAATGCCCAACATTGGTCTTACCCTTTGCCACCTAGCCTCTTTTTCCCTCGGGTTTTCGGAGCCCGCAGGTCATCTTATTTTAAACCCCCTGGGCCAGTGCTCCTCTGAGTGTTGGTCCGACCAAGTAGATTGCGGGGCCACCTCGGGGAAACTTGAGGGTTGGTTTTACTCGTAGGATGTCTCATCTGAGTGTGCCCTGAGAAAGAGATATGTGCAGCTCCTATCGGGATTTGTCGGCACATTCGGGCGGTGTTGCTGGTCTTGTTTTAACCTGTCGAAGTGTCTTGAGTTACCGAGATACCGAGTCTGATCGGAACGTCTTGGGAGGAGGTCTATTCCTTCGTTGACCGTGAGAGCTTGTCATGGGCTAAGTTGGGACTCCCCTGCAGGGATTGAACTTTCGAAAGCCGTGCCCGCGGTTATGGGCAGATGGGAATTTGTTAATGTCCGGTTGTAGATAACTTGAACCTTAACTTAATTAAAATGAATCAACTGAGTGTGTTACCGTGATGGCCTCTTCTCGGTGGAGTCCGGGAAGTGGACACGGTGTTGGAGTAATGTTTGCGCAGGTTGCTCTCTAGTTTCACGCTCGCGCTTTGCCTCCTCTTCTCGCTCTCTTTTGCGAATAAGTTAGCCACCATACTTGCTAGTCGCTTGCTGCAGCTCCATATATTTACCTTGCCATACCTTTAAGCTTAAATAGTCTTGATCGCGAGGGTGCGAGATTGCTGAGTCCCTGTGGCTCACAGATTACTGTTACACCAGATGTAGGGCCTGATGATTCCGCTCCAGGAGACGCGTATGAGCTCAAGTGGGAGTTCGACGAAGACTCTCAATGTTACTATGTTTCCTTTCCCGATGATCAGTAGTGGTGCCCAGTTGGGGGTGAACGGGACCGTTGTCGCATGTTGGGTTCTCTTTTATTTTGGTGCCGTAGTCGGGCCATGAGTGTTTGGATGATGTAATGTTATTTATGTACTTGTTTGATGTGGCGAGTGTAAGCCAACTATGTTATCTCCCCTTTATTATTTATATTACATGGGATGTTGTGAAGATTGCCTAACTTGCGACATATGCCTTCAATGCGATTATGTCTCTAAGTCGTGCCTCGACACGTGGGAGCTATAGTCGCATCGAGGGTGTTACATCATGTCATCTTGCCTAATGTGTTACTTTCTTCTTATGAACTTAATACTCTAGATGCATGCTGGATAGCGGTCGAAGTGTGGAGTAATAGTAGTAGATGCAGAATCATTTCAGTCTACTTGTCACGGACGTGGTCCCTATATTCATGATCATTGCCTTAGATATCATCATAACTATGCACTTTTCTATCAATTGCTTGGCAGTAATTTGTTCACCCACCGTAATTCATGCTATCTTGAGATAAGCCACTAGTGAAATCTAGGGCCCGCGGGTCTACTTTACATTATATAAGTTCCCAATCTACAATTCTAGTTTACTATTTATTTTGCAACCTTTATTTTCGAATCTATATCACAAAAATACCAAAAATATTTATCTTATTATCTCTATCAGACCTCACTTTCGTAAGTGACTGTGAAGGGATTGACAACCCCTTTATCGCGTTGGTTGCAAGGTTCTTGTTTGTTTGTGCAGGTACTAGGGGATTTGCATGTAGTCTCCTACTGGATGGATACCTTGGTTCTCAAAAACTGAGGGAAATACTTACGCTACTTTGCCGCATCACCCTTTCCTCTTCAAGGGAAAACCAACGCATGGTCAAGAGGTAGCACCAAACTAGATAAATAGCAAGATTAAATCTACCCTCAAATGATGGTAAAGAGATAACCTGACCATGTGCTTGTGTGTGTTGTCCCACCTCCCGTGATGGTGAAGATGTATCGTCGTCCAAGAACTTCTGTCTCTGGAATCTGTCATGATTAGTAGAAACAAGAAACAAAATTCAAGAATAATGTTCCTATGAACTACTAGGATGTGGTGGTAAAGCGCTCACAGTAAAGCAAATATCAATATCTTACAAGTTCTTGCCAAGTAGAAGGTGGTGACAGGCAACCAACAGTGTTAAATAACTCCAAAGATTGAGTAAAGTGATTGCCAGGGAAACATACATATACATGGTGTAGAATATGTGGAGCTTGGAAGGATTAAATATATGGTAGCAAAAGATTAGCAATAATCAATTCAGAGATGCAATGTTGAATAAATGCTCAACGACGGTACTGTGCTAGTCCTAGGCTAGACCGGACTAGATACGTGAGCCTAGAACACTAATGAGGTCATGGCTTAGCACAACTAGCATTAATAAAGGATCTAAAGTAGCTCTGGACAGCAAGATATAAGTGAAGATCACAATGGCAGTAAAGATAACGATGAGAAGCAGCTGCCAAGCAGGATATACCAACAACTCTCTCTCCAACTTTCCTCTGGTAAAGTATTTTCCAATTTTATGATATTTTTTCTCAAGAATGGCACTGACTCAAACTTTCAAACGCAAACAAAATCACTCAATTCCAAGTTGATATGAGGAGTCAAAAAATTGTAAAACTAGCCTAAAAAACTAGAACAAGCTGTGTTCGCGAACTTCAAAGGGCAAAAAGACCTATTTACAAGCCAATTTTGAGATGTAAAATATTAAACAAGGTTCTGCAACTATTTAGATGTGGCTCATCACTAGCTTTAATTTGAGTAATTGTGGAGCCAAAACGGACTTCGTATGAAAATATATGCCTGCTTTACTGAACGCTGCACAAAACAAATTCCAATCTGAAATTCAGGTGCGAGATTGAGTCTAAATAGACCCGAAATTTGCAGTGATACCAATCAATAGAGGCAAGGGTCCCAATCTTTCGATGAGATGATAAATATTGATTTGGTGGAGTCGACTTTGACGATCCGACTACAAACGCGCACGACGTTGCGCCTTAGCAATCGCTAAACCAATCTCCTGAGGTTACTGACGATGTCGAAAGCACGATCATCCTGACCACAAAGGTCTATTCCTGCAAGCAATCAAAGAACAAGCAAGAATATGATAATGCAATTTGACTATTGCAAATATAGATGAAGAATTGATAAAGGTGTGGATCCAAAAACGGTCTTGGTCTGGTTGTTGGACACAAACGGAGTACACGAAGTTGCAATGGATAACTTTTAACTAAACAAATCCCAAACAAAAAGCTACTAGATTGATCTACTTATATAGGAGCAAGGGGTGGCGACCAAGGAGGTGGGAGGGCGTCCCAAGGCAGCCTAAAACTAACCCGAGGTCGTAGAAGGCCAATGGGCCCAAGTGAAGGTGATGTAACACCTTTGGACTTGTAGTTTGACTCGGATACTGCCGCAACATCAGATTGTCTCATCACTATCTCAATGCTCCAGGCGAATTTGAAGGTGAATCCAATTGGGTTGGAAAGAGCACGAAATCTACTTTCCAAAAAAACACCCAATTCGGAGTTCGAATGAAAGAGTTCTTGGCGTTTTGAGTCATGTATGTCGGTGTAGTCCGAATCCGAGTCTAGAACGTGAGAGACTTGGGCTCTATCTACTCTTGGCCCAAAAGTGATGCGAGAGGAATTTTTGAACATCACCTAAACTTCTCTTTTTCCCTTAACTTCATATGTGGATTGTACAAATCTCCCATACACCTGCAATTAGACATGGCACAAAAGTCTGTGAAGTATTTTTGTCCTGAATAACATAAATAAATTATTGCATAGTTTGCATTAGAAATCACCTCACAAATATGCATCTTTGCAATATTTTTGGTCATATCCAAGGTAGTCATGTCCTCATCACGTACCTCGTACGAGCAGTCAGATTCCGTTAGGAGAATGTCTTTGACTCTGAGCATTGTTTGAACCCGGAAGACATGCATTTATCTGAACAACCCGATGGAAGGAACAAAAAGGTATTGTACCCACTGGAAAGTTATTCTCAGATTCTTCAGATATCACCAGCATATATGAAAGAATCAACGTCAGCATGCAGATTTGGTATATGAGTAAA
>NC_041382.1:297215338-297243026 GCF_002162155.2 Triticum dicoccoides | reverse complement strand
TGGATATCTGAGTGGGAAAGGTGTCCTCAAGTCATCCTTGTCCCCTAAGCAACCAAATCTCAAGGACAATATTTCTTTAAGGGGGGGGGGGGAAGGTTTGTAACACCTTGGTTTTTGGCCCTTTCTTTTTCTTTTGATTTTATTTGGGTTTTGCTCTGATTTTCTTTTTGGAGCAGTTATATGGACTTGAAACATGGGAGATCATCATTTCTTCTTATCTCAAGTGTCCAATCACTCTCAAATCTTTCCCTAGATCATGCCATTTACCATTCTAGCCCAAACTCCCGAATTCTTTTTCTTGGAAATATTCCTTTTTCTATTAAAGGAATGTTTGGCCTAGGTTGTGAAGCAACATATATTTCTGCCTTCCACAAAATTCCCAAATAATTTTCATAATTTTTTTGGGCCATATATTCCTCAAATATGTCCAAACCTTACTTATCCAGTCAGAAATAATTTATAAATATTCCTTCTTCATTTCTGTCCAGAGTGGTATTTTGTGAATGAAGTGCCACCTATCCTTTCTTGTTTTTTCCCAAACTTTTCTTGCATGTCCATATCGTTGCCACATTTCAAAATTCAACTCCATTTTCCTAGGGAATCTTCCTCAGAAAATTTCCAAAGTTTCTGTCCAGAGAGGTGGTTTGTGAAGGGAGTACTAGCTAGGAGTATCCAAATGAGTTGAAATTTTGCAAGCCACTTCATATGCTCAAATCATGACTCTCCACCAATTTTAAGCCCCACCAAATCAACTATGTGAGCACACCTTCAAATCTTTGCTTCTGGCAATATTTTCAGGTTGTGAAGCAAGTATATTTTATATTGCTTCATTATTGCTGAAAATTTGCCAGAGCATTCTCCTACCCATAGAATCTCGCTCCACCAAATTTGGGACCAACTCATCAAGCCAATATTTCTGTATAATTTTCTCAAGTTTCTGGACAGAGAGGATCATTGTGAAGGAAGTGCCATTTTGGCATGTCCAAATGGTATGAAATTTTGACATCATCTTCTTATGTCCAAATCATTCTGCCTTGCGAAATTTTAGCCCAGCCCAATGCTCTATGTGAGTGACTCATCTAAATCAAGTTTCTAAACCAAATTTGCAGTTACAAAGCAACTATGTTGTTTTGTGGTGCATTTCATTCCAAACTTCACATGATCATAGTCCTTCCTACCCTAAACCTCCCAGACATCAAGTTTGGCTCCCTCCCATTCTCATTTGGTCACAGATGTGCAATCAAGTTTGCTACAACAAACTTCTAGTGAAGCCTCACATCTGCTCCTGTTTTCTTTTGATGATCTTTCACCTCTTACAGCCTCCAGGGTGCAAAGCCAACATGCTAGACATCTTTTGCCAGCCTCTATTGTCCCTGTCCATGCCAGGTCTCATGGTGACGGTGCCACTAACATGCCTGTGCGCGCGCACTATGCGCTGTGGCAGCGCTCTGCTCCTCTGACCGCGTCGAGCCGCGTTGCTCCGGCGGTGCCCGCGCGTCCGTGGTTGCCGACCTGACTCCTCCCTCTCTCCAGGCCCCTCATATAGTTGCCTCACCAACGCTAGCCACCGCACGCCCACGAGTGCACTGTGTACTGCTCGTTCCTGTGCTCTCCTCGTCTTCTTCCTCCTCTTCCTTGGCGCGATCCTCTCCTCCTGTGTGATCCTCTGCCCTCTCCGGTCACCTCCACTCCCTCCTCATGAAGCCTATCCCTGCCGGAGCCTTGGCCAGACCTCACCATTCGACGTCCTCCTCTCCAAATCGACCCCCATGGCCACTCCAGCAAGCCATCGAGCTCTCCTTCCTCCCCTCGGACGAGTGCTCCACTGCTCGGCCTGTGCCATGGCCAACTGCCTCCCGTGCCTCTCCGCTCAAGCCAAGACCACCATCGAGCTTCCCTCACTCCACTGATCCTCCCCAACCTCTCAGGTGCTCGAATCATCGCCGGAACCGCTGGCCTCACCAACGCCCGAAGCACGCAGTCGCCAGAGACGAAGGACGTGACACAGTCCGGCCATCTCCCGAGGAGCTGCGGGTACAGGTGTGGTCAACGACGTCTGCCCGATCCATCCCAGCCATCGCCCAGCTCTGTTGTGGCCTGCTCACCGGTCAGCCACCACTCCTATGTTTCCTCTCTCTCTCTCTCTCTCTCAAGGATGGCAATTTTATCCATGGACATGGATATCCATGGATATCCGACCCGAATGGATAGGATTTGTATATGCTTTTGTGTCCATGGGCGGCACCCAAACCCGACCCGATTGTTCATGGATAGGGCATGGATATAATCTTGTACCCATGGATATACCCAAACCCGACCCGATAGTATGACTTAATGGGGGTAAATCTGCTATCCTTGCCCCACGGTCATATGTCCCACAACAATTTTACACTTTTTTATCTAAAACATGCATAAGAAATTACACAATCTCCATCGTAACTTTTTTTAGTTGACATTCAACCCCCTCTGTAACATAATCCAACACCCCTTCCCTTATTTTTACCTCCTCCTTAAATGACTCGTCATTCTCATCTGTTAGAAAAATACTAAATGATCTTAGGTTGTTAGTGGATGTTGATTTACCATAAGTGAAGCCTAGCCTACCACGAGGTGAAGAATGGAAGAGTTTATGTTAATATTGTGTTATGTCTTATTTATATGTCTCGAGAGGACCCAATGTCCATCGTATTTGGACATGGACACAATTTTTCACCCATGGATTTTTTCATGGGCGGGCAAAGACTGTCTTCATGGACATGGATATGGATTTGAGATTGTTCAACCCGATCCAAACCCGACCCATTGCCATCCTCTCTCTCTCTCTCTCTCTCTCTCTCTCTCTCTCTCTCTCTCTCTCTCTCTCTCTCTCTCTTTAAAACTGACAGGTCTGCCTCACCTGTCAGCCTCTTATCCCCCCGAACCATTTTCAAGTGGAGGCGTAAACCCACTTTACGCCTTCGACGTCACCCCTCTAGATATTCATTGGAAATTCATTTAAATTCATTTTAAACAGATTTGACCACAACTTTGGCCATGAATAACTCCTATACTACAAGTCCAAATGAACTAATTCTTTTTTTGCATTAATTTTCTTTTAAGCTCCTCTATTTTCTTGTAAGTTTTGAAATTTTTCTCAACTGTCTAAATTTTTTGGACAGAGAAAAATGGATTATGGAATATTTACAAAATACTTGCAAAATGTTTTCCAGAGTGTTTTGAGCTGTTTGATGAAGACCGGGAGATTTCTACCTCTTTCTTGGATCAAGGCAAGCCACACCCTCCATTTGCATGATTGCAATGCAATGCCATGGTTTAATTATTTAAACTTGATTAAAATTTGCATCAGCTACATATGCTTTCATTCATGGTATTTGTTGTGGTGATATTTTGATCTTGTTACTGCCATGATTATGCTTAGATTTCTAGGACTAATATTTTGTAGATTGAGGATCACATGTTGCCACTGGATTATTAGTGGCTATTATTATTATTTTCATCATGATAGTAGTTGATATTATGCCAGATTTGATGCTATCATGTGGATCTTAGGTTAATATCTGAATATTACTATTGGTTTAGTAGCATCCTTATGCTTGGATTCATCATGATCTTAGTTAATATGATATCCTCGGAGTATTATGATATGACTAGATTATGCTTTGGATCATTTGTTGGATATCTCTATATATGACTTGGATTACAGGTGGATATATGATATCGGAGTATCAGTTATCACAGTTATACCTTGAGGACAAATTCCGTCATTTCGTTGGTCCGGTGTCACTGAACCGGGCTTTTCTAGTGCAACCACATTTGACTTTATGGGAAGGCCCTAATACGGTCTATTGTCATGCCTCTCGCCGGTGCCTCCAACTAGGGAAGGTTATGTGCGCACGCTACCCTGATCAGGTAGGCGGCCATAATCCTTGTGTGCCCATAGTTTTTGTAGGGCCCTTTCTCCCCGTTTGGGACCGTTTTTGTTTTGCCAAGATGGTGGCCGTTTGATGTACAAAGTGGCATTCAGGGCCACCCATGACTTATCCCAAAGGGGAGTATGTCGGAGTGGCCGAGAGAGTGTCATGCAGTAGATTGGTTTTTTCGGAACGCCATTGGTCCACCCGTATGGGAACACGAGGCCATGGGTTATGTGGTGTGGGTACAGTGTACTAACCTCTACAGAGTGTGTATAAACTATCGATAGCCGCGTCCTTTGTCATGGACAGAGTTCATACTAGGTCACAACGTTTAATCAACACTCATGATGGCGGAATGACTTATTAGATAACTTATCTTTGTATGTGAGCAGTAACAGTTTGGCAGGATGCCGATGATGATGTTGGTATGCTCTTGAGGATGATCATTCCGTCTGTGGTGTGGTAACACGATGATCACGAGGTGATCGAGGTCACATATTGCTTGGCAGGATAGCCAAGAGTGAGATGGTTCATGAGATCCGAAATGTTGGTTCATCAGTATTCTAGTAGTTTCACATCATGCTTAATAATTTCTTTCACATAATAGTAGTTAATAACTTAACCTGTTGATGCTATGTTGTTGTTTTGCCTTGATGCTTATGGTTGTTTTGAGCTTGCAAGTACATTCAAAGTACTGACCTGCGTGTCATGCTAGATTGTAGGTGATGCCGTGATTGATTGCTTGTTGAGGTTACCGATCGTGCGAGCTAGACCGTGTCCCAGCCAGAGTCCCTGTGGGGTGGAGTTGACCACCGCCATCGTTGCTCCACTGCTAGAAGTTTTCCGCCGCTACGAGTTGTTCTGCTGCTAGCATAGAGCTACCTTAGCAGGCATAGTGTAACATCAAACCTTTGTATCATTATTCTTTGTAATAAAAGTGTGACGCACCGAGACCGACGCTTCAGTTGCCCTTCCTTTTATTTTAGTCGTTGATGTGTGTTTTTTTATGTTTGTTGCATTATCATATTTATTTTTGCATATTTCATTCCTATATGTCTATGCCATGATCATGTCGAATGCCTTTGTCATATTTTGCATTGTATCATGATCTTCTTGCTTGTTGTTGAATGTGCATTTTATTTTTGTATGTCTTGGTGTGATCTCTTTCTCTTCATCTCCATTGCTATTGGCATCTTCACCCTTCAAGTTAGTCCATCTCCCAGCAAACCCCATCTCCTTCTTCCTTTCTTCTAAATTCTAGCCATTTACTCGAGTGACAATTTTCCCGCCTCAAATAATGTTCACTCTTTCCCTGTAAATCCAACACGTTTCATTTAACCTTTCTGTCAAGTTTCAGCTCTTTTGAAGATGATTTGGTTCGGTTCAAAAATGACTCAAGTTTGAAGTTAATTCAAACTTAGTTTATTTTTCTACATCTAAAAATGGACAAAGCAATTTATTCAAAGTGCATATCTCCAGGAGCTCATTTTAATTCTCATCCTTGCTTCTACCTTCTCCATGCTCTCTATGCTTTTCTGTATCTATTTCCTGTCTGAAGGAATTCAGAAAAAAGGGAGTAGCAGCTCAGCGCAGCAGAGAGCAGGCCCAGCAGCGCGTAGTCCAGCAAACACACAGACTTCTAAGGCCCAGCCGGTGCCCTCCCCACTGGGCCGGCCTCCAGGCCCACCTAACCTATAACCCTAGCCCGACTGAACCCACTCCTCTCGATCTCTCCCTCGTCCCGATCCCTCTCTTCCTCGTTCCGCCGCCAGAGAGAGAGAAAGAGCATGCGGCTCGAGTGCCGAACCTTCCCGCTGCTAGCACCTTCGCCTCCCCGCCATGGCACCCCCACAGGAGCTCCCGGCCGCCGGATCGGGCCGCCTCCGCCAGGTTCCTCTCGCCTCCTCCGCGCGCCTCCCTCCCCTACTCCGCCGCCGCCTCACTGCTGCCTCCCCGCCTCCAGCGAGCGCCTCCTCTGTGCTCGAGCTCCTCCGCCTCAGCCACCTCCTCCCGCACGTCGTGGCCGCCGCCGCGGAGCTTCGAGCCTCTGGCAGCTGTAGCTGTAGGTCCGGCAGCCCTGCGTCCGCCTCTGGTCAAGACTCCACGAGATTCGGGCAGCGCCTGAGCGCTCCTTGCCACGCACGGCTCCCTGCGTCCGTGGCTTCGCCTCCTCTACTCGTCACCTGCACGCCAGGTGCCGCGCCTCCTCCTGGCGCTGGCCCCATCGCCAAGTTCCGTCGCCGGAGCTCGCCTTCGTCCGGACTCCAGCCAGATCAGGCCCATTGTCGTGCCCCGCGGGACCCGCCCTCCCACTGCTCGGATACACAGCCGCCGCTCATCCTTGGCGCCATGGCCTCTGCCTCCTTTGGATGACCCCTTGCTCCATGAACAACTTCCGCCGTGCCCTATTGTGCGTGCTCTCCGCTGTCTGGCACCGTTGACGTTAAGACGATGTGTACCACTACGCCCGAAGACCTTGGATGCACCAAGTCCCACCACGATATGTATCACTACCATCGTCGAAGACCCGTATAACGCAAGCGTCAAGTTCCTCTACCGATGACTCGAACGGCTATAAAACATGTACCACTAACCGAACGTCTACGGAACATGTACCACGACCATCACCGAAAGCCCCGTGGACGTCAAGTTCTGGGTCGTGACCCCGAACATCTACGGACATGAACCACTACTTACCTCGACGATCCGTGGACGTCTACTTCCTCTACATTGCACCGAACGAGAACCCTCCCGTTTGCACGCTTCGAAGGTATAACCCCGAGACGATCGCCCGTGAACGAATGCATGTGTGTTGAATGATATGAACCCCGTGTTTTGCACCGTGTCTGAAATTGTCGCTTGCATGTTCCTCCTCGTTGCCATGCCGTCCACCCGTGGGAACCCGGCAACTGGGATCACCCCATCATCTTGCATGACACGCTCCCATCACACTTCCTTTTGCACCGGCATCTCAATCGAGTTACCGAAACCGGAATGTTGCCGTGGCACCATTTCCGTTGTCATTGCCGTGGCACCCCTTTCGTTTCCGCCACGATGGCAAATGCCTCATATCTTATCTTGTCAACATTTTCATAAATTCTGCATAAGACCTGCATATGTCATTCGCATCATGATAATACCATTTAAATGTTTAAAATTGTTGTTGCACCAAATTGCTAAATGCATATGGGGATTTTCCGGACTTGTTTGCTTGTTGTTCCGGCCTCATTTAAACTTGCCTAGATAGGTAGCTTTCTTTATGCTTCACCTCTTGCCATGTTTAACAACATTTAATATTGTTGGGTACATAAACGGGAGAGAACTAAATAAGTCATGTGGTGTTTCGTCAATATGCATCCTGATGTATATTGAGCTCCACTTAACTTGTAGTGTTGTTTGTGCACTTTGCCATGCCATGCCTCATTAATCCAGACATGCATCATACTTGATTGTGCATCATGCCATGTTCATGTGGTGGTTGTTTACCATGTTGTTTGCTTCTTTCCGGTGTTGCCTCTTCGGGTTAGTTCCGATAATGTCGCGTTTGTGAGGATCCGTTCGACTACGTCCGTTTGTCTTCTTCATGGACTCGTTCTTCTTCCTTGCGGGATCTCAGGCAAGATGACCATACCCTTGAAATCACTTCTATCTTTTCTTGCTAGTTGTTCGTTCTATTGCTATGTCGCGATACCTACCACTTGCTATATCATGCCTCCCATATTGCCATGACAAGCCTCTAACCCACCTTTCCTAGCAAACCGTTGTTTGGCTATGTTACCACTTTGCTCAGCCCCTCTTATAGCGTTGTTAGCTGCAAGTGAAGATGGAGTTTTGTTCCATGTTGGAACATGGATATTTGTTGGGATATCACAATATACCTTTTTCAATTAATGCATATATATACTTGGTAAAGGGTGGAAGGCTCGGCCTTATGCCTGGTGTTTTGTTCCACTCCTGCCGCCCTAGTTTCCGTCATACCGGTGTTATGTTTCTTGATTTTGCGTTCCTTACACGGTTGGGTGTTATGGGGACCCCTTAACAGTTCGCTTTGAATAAAACTCCTCCAGCAAGGCCCAACCTTGGTTTTACGTTTGCCTAACAACCTATTACCCTTCCCTTGGGTCGGCCAACCCAAGGGTCATCTTTATTTAACCCCCCCGGGCCAGTGCTTCTCTAAGTGTTGGTCCGAAACAGAGCCAGTTGCAGCGCCACCTCGGGGAAACTTGAGGGTTGGTTTTAGTTGTACGTAGTGTTCATTCGGTGTTGCCCTGAGAACGAGATATGTGCAGCTCCTATCAGGATATCGGAGCATCGGGCGGTCTTGCTGGTCTTGTTTTACCATTGTCGAAATGTCTTGTAACCGGGATTCCGAGTCTGATCGGGTCTTCTTGGGAGAAGGAATATCCTTCGTTGACCGTGAGAGCTTGTGATGGGCTAAGTTGGGACACCCCTGCAGGGTTTTGAACTTTCGAAAGCCGTGCCCGCGGTTATGGGCAGATGGGAATTTGTTAATGTCCGGTTGTAGAGAACTTGACACTTAACCTAATTAAAATGCATCAACCGCGTGTGTAGCCGTGATGGTCTCTTTCCGGTGGAGTCCGGGAAGTGAACACGGTTCTTGGGTTATGTTTGAACGTAAGTAGTTTCATGATCACTTCTTGATTACTTCTAGTTTCACGACCGTTGCTTTGCTTCTCTTCTCGCTCTCATTTGCGTACGCTAGCCACCATATATGCTAGTGCCTGCTGCAGCTCCACCTCACTACCTTTTCCTACCCATAAGCTTAAATAGTTTTGATCTCGCGGGTGTGAGATTGCTGAGTCCTCGTGACTCACAGATACTTCCAAACAGTTTGCAGGTGCCGATGATACCAGTGCAGATGACGCAACCCAGCTCAGGTGGGAGCTCGATGAATATCTTGTCCGCGGGTGTTTGTTTCGTTTCCAGTTGATCAGTAGTGGAGCCCAGTTGGGGCAATCGGGGATCTAGCATTTGGGGTTGTGTTTCTTTATTTGGTTCCGTAGTCGGACCTTGAATGTATCTGGATGATGTAATGCTATATTTATGTATTGTGTGAAGTGGCGATTGTAAGCCAACTCTTTATCCCTTTCACATTCAGTACATGGGATGTGTAAAGATTACCCCTCTTGCGACATGCCTACTATGCGGTTATGCCTCTAAGTCGTGCTCTGACACGTGGGAGATATAGCCGCATCATGGGTGTTACAAGTTGGTAATCAGAGCCTTCCCCGACTTAGGAGCCCCCTGCTTGATCGAATCGCTGACGTTGTTGAGTCTAGAAAAATGTTTTGAGTCTTATAGGATTATATATATCGGAGAGTAGGATTCTTTTTACTCCTCAGTCCCTTCGTCGCTCTGGTGAGGCCTCCTAACGTAGAGTTTTGACTCTTCTCTTCTCAAATTTCACTAATTTTTTTAGGATCACGCGGGTATCTTGGAATTGTTTCGATGGTTTTGTGACGAGAACATTGTTCTTGGTGCCTCCTGACATTTAGGGGTTGTGGCAGTGTCCCGGGGAGTTGAGCTCCGAGGTGTTGTCATCACAATTTTATCATTGCAGTTCTGGAATACCCGAGTTTCGCCGACATCGAAAATCTCTTTTATGCAGTTGTTGGTGAGATAACCTTGACGCCACCCAGTACTGGGGCAGGAGTTCAAGAGTATTGCCATAACTCGTATAACAGATGCTTTTCGAAGGTTGAGGTAAATGATTTCCGAAGGTTTCTTGGTTAGGTGTTGAAGGATGGACATAGCTGGATGTAGGATTTGCTAGTTTTGGGTGAGATATTATGCTTCCCCTGTATCCCCAACACCTGATTGCAAAACCAAAAAATTTCGGGAGTTTATAAGTGGGAATTCAAGTAGCTCATAGGATATCTTTCCGACAGATGTATGATATGAAATTGGGGTTCGACGTCTAGTGGTCCGCCTATCCACGGTTGGTTTTACAGTGGTCTCGTTGTGTCTTAAAGAGTCCTTGGCTATGCTGTCTCGGGGACGCTTCATATGTCATGTGCACTGCCTTGTACATGATGGTGCTGTACGATCGAGCCCGTGTGGGCCCCATCAAGAAAACTTCAGATGAAATCTCTATCATATGTTTGTTCCGGCTTATTCTGCAAGCCAATCCTTTGTTTTTGTTTTGGTTTGTGGTATTCGAGTTGCTTCAATGTCAAATGTTGATTCCATACCTTTCCTAAGTGGTGTTCTCATATTTCTATGTGAGTACTAATCCTTCTTGATCATCGAGGTTGTTATGTTAATTCGTTTTCAACCGGCGTGTTTCTCTTCAAGTGGATCCGATCATTTCAACATCAGCAAGATCAATTATTAGTTCTTCTCAACGGTGTTCATTTCATTCGTCCCAAGCTCACTTTGTTTTCCCGCCAACCCACCCTTTTTCTTTGAGGACTCAGATTTCTTAATCAAGTATCCATTTTTATTCTCGTGAAGTCTCTTCATTCTTTTCAATCAAATGTTCTTACCCGGTGGTTCTTGTGAAGATGTTCTTCATTCGTTTCTTTTATCTTCTCCGGTGGATTCAAATCAAGCTTTTGGTGTTGATCATATCCCTTTTCCTTGTTTCAAATATTTTCCCAACCGGTGCACCTCATAATCATTCCTCGCTTGCTATTCAATTGTTCCGGAGTGTTCAAGATATCTCGAAGATTCGTGTTTCCACTCTGCATTCGTTCAAACTCTTTCGAGATTGGTATCTCTTTCAAGCCATTTAATTCAACCGGCACAATCACTCTTTTTAAATCGTTCAACGGTGTTTCTCTTAAGTGGGCCCTAACCCACAAGTATTTTCCCAAGATCTTACCTGACTCTTCTAATCTTCACGGTGTTACTCTCAAATTCTTTTCCAAGTTTGACGTAAGAATGAATTGTCATCAGTCAAATATCTTTCTCCAAGATCTTTCAAATTCTTTTCATCGTTGGTTCAACCTCTTCGCTTTTGATTCAACCGGAGTGTCTAAACAATTCATGACGGTGTTTGTCATCGTCATTCTTGGATTTTGAAGACCGAAGAAAAGTTTTTCCTCCAAATCTTATCCGTTCTCTCAAAGATTCGTGATTCTAGCTTGGTGCCATCCTCTCATAATTATTTTCGATTGTGAGAATTCTTTTCACCTATCCGGTGCAATTCAGGAGTCTTTTCAGTTTGATTCTCTGGAGCCCATCATTTCAGAAGATTTATTCATTCTCAGCCTTCAGCTCTCGTTCTTCAAATCATACCGGTGCATCATTCAAGTATTCTCTTATCAGCTCGTGACCTCTTCGCTCTCATGTATCAAATTCTGTCAAGTATCGTCATTCGTTTTCTAATTCTACCCGGTGTTCCTTATCTTTTCTTCGTTCATTTTCAATTCATACGGTGGTTCGTTCAAGATCTCTTCCTTGGTTATCATATCAATTTATTCGTTATTTCAATCCTACCGGTGGTTTGTTGAAGACCTTCTCAAGTTTGTGCTATATCTCTCTTAATCCTTTCTACGAAAATAAGCAGTATTCCAAATCCATTGCTTGTCATCAATTTAAACTGGTGAAGGATAAGCATAATGTAATTCTTATTCTTGTTTCATCCATATGTTAATCCCTTCTTCCAGAGTTTGTTCACGATGGTTAAATTCTTGGTTTCAAGCGCTCATCTTTGTTTCCCGGAGTTCCAAGCTCTCGCAATTATATCACCACAGAGATCCATCTAAATCATTACAAGGATTCACCTTGTGTTTTCAACTTCACTTTCCTTTCGTTTGATCATTCTTTTATTACCGGAGTTCTTCATGGAGGCTCTACATGATGGTTTATCAAGGATTTAATTCCTTCTCGAAGTGTTCATCGAGATTCTTTTTAGGGGAGTTCAAGCATTCTTCATCTTGCATTCCAAAGCGCAATTATTTCTACCTTATCTTTTGGGATGGTGATATGCCATTCTTGACAATTTTCCTTCGTGTTTCATGATTCGCCGTTGTTAAGAATGAGGTATTTAAACCCACCATTTTCTTCCTTGGAGTCATCTTGGGTTATATTTCACCTAAAGCTTTTCCTAAGGATTGTTGCTATTTATGGTGCTAATAAATGACCCAAGTAATTCATTTATCCTTCCGGTGAGATAAGCTTCTCATCTCCTTGTTGAAGTCAATCCAATCTTTTGTTTCCGTTAGTGGCAGAATTTCACCTCAGCTTTGAGATGTTATCATAAGCCCACTTAAAGCTTATCCTTTCGTTGTGGTTAATCCAACAACTCTGTTCTAGCATTTGTTGTAAGCGTGCTCTCTCAAGACCTTGTTTCCCTCCGTTCATGCCATTCCATTCTTTCTTTTCTTCCGGAGGCATTGTGACGTTGCTCTTTTCTCTCATCATCTCGAATGGTGAGGATCGTATTCTTTTCGTGCTTATCCATTTAACCGGAGTGTTGTGCCCTCTACTCAAGTTCTTTTCGCCTTATCAAGTCTTGCACCTCTTTTCAATCGGAGTGCTGTCCGAATTTGTTCTTCCTTGTTCCTCTTTCCCTAAAGGAGTGCTTTCAACTTTGTTCATTTCCGTTGCATTCTTTCTTTCAATTTGTTCAACATCTCAAGCTTCATTGGTTTCACTCGCTTGTCAAAGAAGCAACTTAGTTTTACCTATTCTCTTCCACTTCCGTTTTCCCTCCGGTGCCATTCTAGATCTCGGGACGAGATCCTCTCGTAGTGGTGGAGTGTTGTGACGCCCCGAGACCGACGCTTCAGTTGCCCTTCCTTTTATTTTAGTTGTTGATGTGTGTTTTTTATGTTTGTTGCATTATCATATTTATTTTTGCATATTTCATTCCTATATGTCTATGCCATGATCATGTCGAATGCCTTTGTCATATTTTGCATTGTATCATGATCTTCTTGCTTGTTGTTGAATGTGCATTTTATTTTTGTATGTCTTGGTGTGATCTCTTTCTCTTCATCTCCATTGCTATTGGCATCTTCACCCTTCAAGTTAGTCCATCTCCCAGCAAACCCCATCTCCTTCTTCCTTTCTTCTAAATTCTAGCCATTTACTCGAGTGACAATTTTCCCGCCTCAAATAATGTTCACTCTTTCCCTGTAAATCCAACACGTTTCATTTAACCTTTTTGTCAAGTTTCAGCTCTTTTGAAGATGATTTGGTTCGGTTCAAAAATGACTCAAGTTTGAAGTTAATTCAAACTTGGTTTATTTTTCTACTTCTAAAAATGGCCAAAGCAATTTATTCAAATAGTGCATATCTCCAGGAGCTCATTTTAATTCTCATCCTTGCTTCTACCTTCTCCATGTTCTCTGTGCTTTTATGTATCTATTTCCTATCTGAAGGAATTCAGAAAAAAGGGAGCAGCAGCTCAGTGCAGCAGAGAGCAGGCCCATCAGCGCGCAGCCTAGCAAACCCACAGCCTTCTAAGCCCCAGCCGGTGCCCTCCCCACTGGGCTGCCCTCCAGGCCCACCTAACCTATAACCCTAGCCCGACCGAACCCACTCTCGATCTCTCCCTCGTCCCGATCCCTCTCTTCCTCGTTCTGCCGCCAGAGAGAGAGAAAGAGCGTGCAATTCGAGCGTCGAACCTCCCCGCTCACTACTAGGGAAAAGCCTAGCAGCAGCGCGGGTTTTGGGCCTATTAGTAGCATGGGGACTGACGCTACTAATAAGGCGCTACAGCTAACGTATAGCAGTAACGCCTGTTGTCCCACGCTACTGCTATACATGAATAGTTGTAGCGCTCTTTAGAAAAGGGCGTTGCTGATATTATCTACAACGCTATTTACTTAGAAGCACTACTGGTAAGGCGGCGCTACTGCTAAATTCCCCCCTCTCTACTACTAGTTTTATTAGTTTTTTCCCTGCATATTTGTTTTGTATTTGAATAGGCTTTATACAATAATATTTAGCATATCATACACATACAAATGTATCATAGCATATACATACAATTAGTCTCATTAAATCATGTCATCATCATAATCATCATCCAACACAAAGTGGTCTCTCATCATCATCTCGAAAATAGTGATACAAGTCTCGATTACTTGCAAATACATCATCATCCATCTAAACAATGATATACGCGAGAAGAGCTATCACTTTGAGTACATGAGTTCGTATCCCTCTCTCGCATTAGCGTGAACCTAAACTAACTACTGCCTGTCGCTCGGAAACCGGAAACCGGTACACCTGGGCCTGACACTCTGGCCACTTGTCTTATATATTCTCCTGGCATAGCACTTCTTCGCCATCTATGATCTATGCACCTGCATCGTCACATGAGTCTATGATATGCAACATATATAGTTGAGCAACAGAAAGAGACAGACTTGGCAAAAATAGAAACAACATATCATAAGCATAAATAACAAAGTTCATCGTACCCCAAAATGTGCTAGCTAGAGTGATTTTCGCTAGTCGAGGAGGAGGACGGTTTAATTACATCACAAATAAAGTTTCACCGTGCATAACTCAAAGTTTTTTCATACAGAAAGTATGGACTAAACGGACACATTGTCATATATCGACAATCACTCCAACATGTCGTTCCATCCATCCAAGTCAGCGAGATAGTCCTTGAGCTTAGTGAAAGGCTTCATGTCGAGACGCTGAGAGGCTATCCATGTTCGGACGTCTTCCCGCGACATTTGTCCTTCTCCGTAGAACATCCCTGTTTTTCTGACGACCTCCTTCATGATGATTTGGGCAAGTTCGCGCTGGATGTTATTGAACTCAGCTCGAAGTCGATGATCCTTGATATCTCCTATGTCCTTTGCCCATTGCAGAATATGGGCATCGCCGGATCTAGGTGACATGCGAAGGTTCTGGTGATCCCGTCTGTACTCCAGCATGTGGTGTAGGACATAGAATCCATCATTAAGAGAATCGTTTGGTTGCTGGATGCAGCAGAAGTCGGTCTTATGGCCGAAGGCGGCCCTGCCGCCCCTTGTCTTCTTGTCCCTGACCTCTCCACCCCTTGCTTGGTAGTAAAACATAGCACTGTCGAGAACATCCTTGATGTGGGTGTAATCCTTTTTGTGAATGTTCTTCGACGTGTCCAAGTAAAGAGCGTGGGAGAATCGGGGGTAGAGGATGATGAGGACGGCGCGCCCGCCGCTGCGCAAAATAAGTACACCTCAAATTAATTAGCCTCCACCGTGCAAATGAATGATTGAAATCGAAGGAAGGATAGCAGTGCGGATGACTTACACGGGATGATAAGGCACGAGAATCGCCTCCTTGTCCTTATTGGCGAGCATGAAATTGACGATGTAATCCCTCGCGCATTCACGGTTGTGGGAGTCCTGGATTAGGGGGTCTCCGGACATCCGGACTATCTCCATGGGCAGGACTGTTAGACTATGAAGATACAAGATTGAAGACTTCGTCCCATGTCCGGATGGGACTCTACTTGGCGTGGAAGGCAAGCTAAGCAATACTGATATGGATATCTCCTCCTTTGTAACCGACCTTATGTAACCCTAACCCTCTTCGCTGTCTATATAAACCGGAGGGTTTTAGTCCGTAGGACACAACAACTACACCATACAATCATACCATAGGCTAGCTTCTAGGGTTTAGCCTCTCCAATCTCGTGGTAGATCTACTCTTGTACTACCCATATCATCAATATCAATCAAGCAGGACATAGGGTTTTACCTCCATCAAGAGGGCCCGAACCTGGGTAAAACATCGTGTTCCCTGCCTCCTGTTACCATCCGCCTTAGACGCACAGTTCGGGACCCCCTACCTGAGATCCACTGGTTCTGACACCGACATTGGTGCTTTCATTGAGAGTTCCTCTTTGTCGTCGCCGTTAGGCTTGATGGCTCCTATTATCATCGATAGCGAAGTAGTCCAGGGTGAGACTTTCCTCCCCGGACAGATCTTCGTGTTCGGAGGCTTTGCACTGGGGGCCAATTCGCTTGGCCATCTGGAGCAGATTGAAAATTACGCCCCTGGCCACCAGGTCAGGTTTGGAAGCTTAAACTACGCGGCCGATATCCGTGGAGACTTGATCTTCGATGGATTCGAGCCTCTGCCTTGTGCGTCACGCGGTCACGATGAGTATGATTTAGCTCTACCATCGGACAGTGTCCAAGCGATCGCACAGGTAGCCGCTTCGACCCTCAATTCGGAGCCAGTTGTGCCGTCCATGGACGGGTGGATGGACCCTGCCATAGAGGCCTTACCCTCAGCGGCGATCGAGCCAAACATCGACCTTACCTTGCACGAGAGCCGTGTTGTTAAACTGCCGGATCCTTCTCCGGCCACGGACTCCGAACCGCCTGCGCCCGTTCCTATCGAATCCGATTGGGCGCCGATCATGGAGTTTACCTCCGCAGATATTTTTCAGCAATCGCCCTTTGGCGACATACTAAACTCATTAAGGTCTCTCTCCTTGTCAGGAGGGTCCTGGCCGAACTATGCCCGGCAGGACTGGGATGCGGACGACGAAGAAATTCGCGGCCCACCCACCACCCACTTAGTAGCCACTGTCGATGACTTAACCGACATGCTCGACTTCGACTCCGAAGACATCGACGGTATGGACAACAATGCGGGAGACGAAGAGGAACCACTGCCCACAGGGCACTGGACAACCACCTCATCATATGATATATGGTGGATACACCCAAAGAAGGCAATGGCGACGAGATAGCGGAGGATGACCCCTCCAAGAAGCAACCCAAGCGCCGACGTCAGCGGCACCGCTCTAAGTCCCGCCAAAGCAAAAGTGGTGATACCGGCACAGGAGATAATAACACTTCGGATAGTGCCGAAGACAACAACAATCCCCTCCAGCAAGATTTAGAGCAGGAGGATGGAGGAGCCAGCCCTCCTGAGAAAGCGACAGATGGAGAGGAGGTGGATGATAATTACATGCCCCCTCCAAAGATGAGGCAAGCCTCGGCGATGACGAATTCACTGTGCCAGAGGATCCCGTTGAACAGGAGCGCTTCAAACGCCGGCTTATAGCCATGGCAAATAGCCTTAAGAAAAAGCAACAGCAGCTTCAAGCTGATCATGATATGCTAGCTGACAGATGGACTGAAGTCCTCGCAGCCGAGGAATATAAACACGAGTACCCCTCCAAGAGTTACCCAAAGTGCAGGTTGCTACCCCGACTGGAGGAAGAAGCGTATGATGCGGCTGATCGGCCACCTCGTGGCCGCGATAGAGAGGCATTCCAGCCAAAAATTCAGCCTGCACCCCGACGCCATTCAAATAAAAAGGCATGGGGAGATACGCCAGACCTGCGAGACATATTGGAGGACAAAGCAAAGCATGCAAGATCGATCTATGGATCACGGGGGCGTGCCACTATGCAATACGATGAACGTCATGCCGTATACAGTAAAAGTAAATCCGGCCGGGCCGAACACAGCGGGCAAGACCCATTCGAGCTGCGTCGCAATATAGCCCAATACAGAGGCGCCACACACCCCTTATGCTTCACAGACGAAGTAATGGATCATCAAATCCCAGAAGGTTTTAAACCTGTAAATATTGAATCATACGACGACACAACAGATCCTGCGGTATGGATCGAGGATTTCCTCCTCCACATACGCATGGCCCGCGGTGATGACTTACATGCCATCAAATACCTCCCACTAAAGCTCAAGGGACCAGCGCGACATTGGCTTAACAGCTTGCCAGCAGAGTCCATTAGCTGTTGGGAAGATCTGGAAGCCGCATTCCTCGACAACTTTCAGGCACTTATGTGCGGCCACCAGATGCCGATGACTTGAGCCACATAATTCAGCAGCCAGAAGAATCAGCTAGGCAATTCTGGACTCGGTTCCTAACAAAGAAAAATCAAATCGTCGACTGTCCGGATGCAGAGGCCCTAGCGGCTTTCAAACACAACATCCGCGATGAATGGCTAGCCCGGCACCTTGGTCAAGAAAAGCCGAAATCTATGGCATCCCTCACGACACTCATGACCCGCTTTTGTGCGGGAGAAGACAGCTGGCTGGCTCGCAGTAATAACATATCAAAGAACCATGGTACTCCGGATACCAAGGACGGCAATAGAAGGTCACGTCACAACAAACATAAGCGCCACATTAATAGCGATAATAACGAGGATACGGCAGTCAATGCCGTATTCAAAGGCTCTAAACCCGGTTAGCAGAAAAAGCCATTCAAACAAAGTACGCCGGGTCCGTCCATCTTGGACCGTATACTCGATCGCTCGTGTCAAATACACGGCACCCCAGAAAAGCCAGCCAATCACACCAACATGGATTGTTGGGTGTTCAAGCAGGCCGGCAAGTTAATTGCCGAAAAGAAGGACAAGGGGCCACATAGTGATGACAAGGAGGAGCCTCGGCAGCCACACACCGGAGGACAGAAGAGGTTTCCCCCACAAGTGCGGACGGTGAACATGATATACACAACCCACATCCCCAAGAGGGAGCGAAAGCGTGCGCTCAGGGACGTATATGCGTTGGAGCCAGTCGCCCCAAAGTTCAACCCATGGTCCTCCTATCCGACCACTTTCGATTGCAGGGACCATCCCACTAGTATCCGTCATGGCAGATTCGCCTCATTGGTTCTGGACCCAATCATTGACGGATTTCACCTCACTCGAGTCCTTATGGATGGCGGCAGCAGCCTGAACCTGCTTTATCAGGACACAGTGCGCAAAATGGGTATAGACCCCTCAAGGATCAAACCCACAAAAACGACCTTCAAAGGCGTCATTCCAGGCGTAGAGGCCCATTGCACAGGCTCAATTACACTGGAAGTGGTCTTCGGATCCCCGGATAACTTCCGAAGCGAAGAGTTAATCTTCGATATAGTCCCATTCCGCAGTGGTTATCATGCACTGCTCGGGCGAACCGCATTTGTGAGATTCAATGCGGTACCGCATTATGCATACCTCAAGCTCAAGATGCCAGGACCTCGCGGGGTTATTACAGTCAATGGAAACATAGAGCGCTCTCTCCGAACAGAGGAGCACACCGCGGCCCTCGCAGTAGAAGCACAAAACAGCCTCTCAAGGCAATCCACCAGTTCGGTGTTTCAAGACCCGGACACCTTCAAGCGCGCTCGGAGCAATCGACAAATAGACTGCCTGGCGCGATCTGAGCTCGCGTAGCAATGTGGCCCCCACCCCAGTCCCAGCGAAACGACGAAACTCGTGCCACGCGTACATAATTACGCATTAAAAATACCATGGGCACAGGTGGGGAGGGGGGCACAACTGCGGCACGCCCCAAGACGTGACTTAAACCGCACTAGGGGCTTCCCGTTTGGTTATTTTTCTCTTTTTCAGGACCTTAATCTCTGGAAACCCTGTCCGGCAGCACTATTGCCAAACACATGATGCAGCAACCAAGGAGGCAGAAAGCTACGCCACACCATGAAAATCCCAGGTGGATTACAATAACGAGCGAAATATTTGATTTAATACTATTCCTCAGCTTGCCCTTGGAAGGGACATAGTCCCACTCTTTGCTTATCACACTATCTGTATCATTCTGCTTTAACGCACCTTTTTGAATAAACAATGCATAACATCACAACTATTATTGCATTCTTGTTATATATATATGTGTGTGTTCATTAACGACACATCGCAACCGTACACTTTGGTACGACCAATACACCAGGGGCTTAAGTACCCCACAATATTATGTGAAAAGTCTGAACACTTTCACAAGTGCGGCACCCCGAACTTATAGCATTATATGCATCAGCTCCAAATCATGTCTTTGGTCAAATGTTGGGTTTGCCCGGCTCCTATGTTTTGGTACCTTAGGTTGCGCTCTATCGGCTAAGGTAGCGCTAGGAGAACTACTGCGATTGTGCCCCGGTTCTGCCGGGCTTAGCACCTCAGTAGAGAAAGCTAAAACCAACTGTCATGATAAGGCGAGAGACTGGTCGTTGTTCGACGAGGTTTTCGAGTCCCTAAAGACTTATGCCGCTTAGGGCGAGGGGCCGGCCCTGTCCGGATTAAAGGCGTGTATCGCGCCCCAAATTCGTCCTTCCGAATACCAGGGGCTTCACCGAAATTTAAAATTATAGAATTCTATGGCTAAGTGAGAGTGATAAAGCATTATTAGTCTGGTTGCCTTGTTCGTTGTGCTGAGCACCTCCCTCGAAGGACCCAAACATGGGAACAAGAGTGCTCAGGTTTATCCCGAACACCCCAGCACTCGTGGCATGGGGGCAGAAGCCGAGGACTAGCCATCTCTCAGATTGGATAAACAGCCAAACAGAAGGCAATATTTTAAATTCACACAAGCGTTGCATAGCACATATGAAACAAGTTTTCATCATACAGGATCACACGAGCAAGTTTACTCAAATATTACATCCTTGGAACATTCATCCTCTACAAGACGGGCACCCTTCAGGACACCCTCATAATAAATTTTGGGGGTGCGATGCTCCTTGCCCTGCGGCGGCCCTTCCTTGATCAGCTTCACAGCGTCCAGCTTGGCCCACTACACCTTCACACGGGCGAAAGCCCGGCGTGCACCTTCGATGCAGACGGACCGCTTGACGACCTCCAGCCGTGGGCAGGCATCCACAAGCCGCCTCACCAGGCCGAAGTACCTGTTTGGAAGGGCATCGCCAGGCCACAGCCGGACTATAAGGCCCTTCATGGCCTGTTCGTCCGCCTTGTGCAGCTGGACTAGCTGCTTTAGCTGGTCGCTCAGAGGCATCGGGTGTTCGGTCCCAGTATACTGAGACCAGAACAGCTTCTCCGTTGAGCTTCCCTCCTCGGCCTGGTAAAACTATGCGGCATCCGACACGCTGCGGGGCAAATCTGCGAATGCTCCTGGAGAGTTCTGAATTCGGGTAAGTAATCGATAATTTACTCTTACATGCTTGCTCTGCATATAGAATGCCTTACCCGCTGCTATCTTCTTCATTGCGTTGATCTCCTGGAGGGCCTTTTGGGCTTCGGCCTTGGCACGCTCTCAAGGGCCGCGGCAAGCTCAGACTCCCGCGTCTTCGAGTCAAGCTCCAACGCCTTGTGCTTCGTCACGAGAGCCTGGAGCTCTTGCTGCACCTCGCCCACACGAGCCTCTTGTTTTTCCCGCTCGGAGCACTCCTTGGCCGCTTTATCTTCAGCCTTGGTTAGCGCTTGCTTCAGGGTCGCCACCTCGGTCGTGGCCCCTGGCAAATATACGATGATCCTGTCATTTTGCAATCACGTCTTCTTTTATATATACATATCTATAGACATGGTATTACTTACCCTTGTTCTCCTCGAGCTGCCTCTTGGCAAGGCCGAGCTCTTTCTTGGACCCCTCGAGGTTCTGCTTCAGTACGGCGACCTCCATAGTCAGTGCGGCGGACGCCAGCAGCGAAGCCTGCATACCCATATTGACATACTTAAATTAGACTCATGCAGTATTGTTTGATCCTTTGTTCGGCTTTTCTTTGTGAACACCGAATAGAGCATCAGGGGCTACTGTCTATGCGGTAATATTTTTCCTATATTTTAACACTTACCTCAAAGCCTGTTAGAAGGCTGGCACAGGGTTCAGTCAATCCGCTCTTGGCGGACTGAACCTTCTGGACCACCGCACTCATAATAGTACGGTGCTCCTCGTCGATGGAAGCGCTGCGAAGCGCTTCCAGCAGATTGTCCGGCGCCTCTGGATGCATAGAGGTCACCGGCACATGCGTCTTGCCCCTCTTAGAAAGAGGCTGCCTGCCCGAGCCCGGAACCACTGGAGGTTCCGGCACGGTGTTCGGCTGAGGGCCAAACTCGGAGCTCTTAGGGGCCTTGTCCCCTCGGCTCCCGGAGTCCGGGAGGCCGCCTTGAGGCGCCTCCGGGACTGTCTCCCCTCGACCCGGTGCCTCGTGAGATAGCACCTTGGCGTCGTTCACAGGATAGGGGGAGGTGGCGGTCGGGACTGGATCACTATCAATGTCCGACGAGCCTAGGGAACCGTCCGATGATACATCGATACGGGATCGGGGCGGCTTGCATAATCATATTTCGGCGTTAGGAGAAGTAGTGCGGCAAAGAAATACTATGACTTACTCTGGTACCCGAATATTTACGACTTCCCCAGGGGCTTGGCCCTGGGAAGCCACTCGTGTTCGCCGTCGGCGGCGGTGGTAGAGTAGTCCGGAAGGAGAGTTCTCCCCTTCTTGGACCCTTCGGCCTCCCCAGTTGGGGCGGCCTTCCTTTTCTTGTCTCCCTCATCTGGAGGGGGAGCATCCTCTTCTGCCTCCTCGTCTTCAGGGGAGGATTGCGCCTTAGAATCCTCAGACGGTGAGTCCGACGACGCCTGGCGTCGGGAACTCTTTCAGGTTCCCTTGGCCTTCTTGGTCTTCTCCGGCACCGTATAAGGAGCCGGAGTCAGCATCTTCGCCAGAAGAGCGTCTGCTTCGCCTTCGTGCAAAGGAGCCGGACAGTCGATCTGTCCGACCGTCTCCTGCCAGTCCTGTCAAAGGTACGGGAGTTTAGATCCCGCATGGAGTCAATCTATAAAAATAAGTATCCTGTGAAAGGTAAAGTAGCTTACCGCTCTGGCTTGGCGCTTCGCACTGAATCCGCGATCCTCAGTAATGGAAAGGGGGACCTCGACGCTTTTGAACAGCACCCTCCAGGCATCTTCGTGAGTTGTGTCGAAGAGCCTGTTCAGAGTTCGGTGCTGCGCCGGGTCGAACTCCCACAAGTTGAAGTCCCGTTGTTGGCACGGGAGGATCCGACGGTGGAGCATGACCTGGACTACATTGACGAGTTTGAGCTTCTTGTTCACCATGTTTTGAATACATGTTTGGAGTCCGGTCAGCTCTCCCGAACTACCCCAGGACAGGCCCTTCTCTTTCTAGGAGGTGAGCCGCGTGGGGATGCCAGATCGGAACTCGAGGGCCGCTGCCCATGCAGGGTCACGCGGCTCGGTGATGTAGAACCACCCCGATTGCCACCCCTTTATGGTTTCCACAAAGGAGCCCTCGAGCCATGTAATGTTGGGCATCTTGCGCACCATGGAGCCTCCGCACTCCGCCTGGCGGCCGCCCACAACCTCCGGCTTGACATTGAAGGTCTTCAGCCATAAGCCGAAGTGGGGCTTGATGCGGAGGAAGGCCTCGCACATGACGATAAACGCCGAGATGTTGAGGATGAAGTTCGGGGCCAGATCGTGGAAATCCAGGCCGTAGTAGAACATGAGCCCCCGGACGAATGGGTGGAGAGGGAATCCTAGTTCGCGGAGGAAATGGGTAAGGAACACTACCCTCTCATGGGGCCCGGGGGTGGGGATGAGCTGCCCCTCATCTGGGAGCCGGTGCGCGATGTCGTCGGGCAGGTATCCGGCTCTCCTCAGCTTCTTGATGTCTCCCTCCGTGGTGGAGGAGACCATCCACCTGCCTCCCGCTCCAGACATGGTTGGAGAAGGTTGAGGTGGGAAGTGCGGACTTGGGCGCTGGAGCTCGAGTGTGCGAAAATGGATGAGCAAAGGAGGAAGAAGGCGTGGATTAAAAGGTGAATCCTTATCCCTTTATATGGGCGGACGAAACTAAGTGTCCCCACTAGCCTGGTAAAACTCGCTCATCCCCCTAGCGCCATAATCGATGGCGTGGTTGGGTTACCCATGCCCGTATTGATGAGAATCCCGTGATAAGGGGACACGATCTTTGCTTTGACAAGACGTGTCAAAAAACTGCCTCGCGTTATGTGCGGGGCTAGTTAAAGGAAACGGTTCGAATAATCACCGGGCCATGACATAATGTCGTGTTGCCAAAACAAGTCAACAAATTAGATTTGCGGAAATATTATTCTCTCTACGGTGGTATGTGGAACTTATTTTGCAAGGTCGGACACTATCCTTGTATTCAAATTCTTATGTGATGTATTCGGAGGAGGAACCCACCTTGCATTGCCAAAGACAATACTGCGCGCCAGACTCATCGTCATTGAAGCCTGGTTCAGGGGCTACTGTGGGAGTCCTGGATTAGGTGGTCTCCGGACAGCCGGACTATCTCCATTGGCCAGACTGTTAGACTATGAAGATACAAGATTGAAGACTTCGTCTTGTGTCCGGATGGGACTCTACTTGGCGTGGAAGGCAAGCTAGGCAATAGGGATATGGATATCTCCTCCTTTGTAACCGACCTTGTGTAACCCTAACCCTCTCCGGTGTCTATATAAACCGAAGGGTTTTAGTCCGTAGGACACAATAACTACAACATACAATCATACCATAGGCTAGCTTCTAGGGTTTAGCCTCTCCAATCTCGTGGTAGATCTACTCTTGTACTACCCATATCATCAATATTAATCAAGCAGGATGTAGGGTTTTACCTCCATCAAGAGGGCCCGAACCTAGGTAAAACATCGTGTTCCCCGCCTCCTATTACCATCCGCCTTAGACGCACAGTTCGGGACCCCCTACCCGAGATCCGCTGGTTTTGACACCGACAACGGTGCTTTGCGCAGACTCCCAAGAATCCCTCGTGCATGTAGTATGGGTCAGCGACATAGATATTAGATATCTGCTCAACCCCGATGATGTAGTTCATGTGCAAGGCATAAAGGCGGACAAACGTAAAATCCAGCTTCTTCACGTGAAACATGTCGAATATGTAATCGAATCGGAGGAAGAACTTATCCGTGGGGAAGCTGTCGACGTACGGCATTTGCCGCGAAACGTTAACCACGTAGAGTGGGTATCCTGGATCTATCGAGGCGATGAGGCCTTTCTCTACCCGCAGCACATCGTCATGAAGTCTTCTTAGATCGCCGAATCTGGCTCGTAGCATTGTTGCAGGTAGGATTGGTTGACGGGGGATATGCCATTTATCCGCATCGGGGATATCTATACGGTCCTGAAGCCGAGGCTACTGAGGCGGCTGGATCATAGAATCAGCTTTTTTGCCTTTCCTCGCTCTCTTCCTAGACTTCTTTACTATTAGAAGGTCATCCATAATACGTTGAGACGGCAATTCAGGCACCGACTCATGACGCTCAAACCCTGAGGAGGCGCCAGTATAGACATACTGTTCAGCGCCATCGTCGTCCTCATCCTCATCCATGGCGACGTCATCAGCGACTAATGGAGCCTCCTCCTTACCCCGTCCGCTATCACCCAACCCGACACTCGACGCTAATTGGGTAGGTGTGGTGTTGATGTTCATACCTTGCTGAGGCTGCGTGCTCGTGGGTGTGCTCCCGGCCGCCTCCAGACAAAGCAGACTCTTTGGCCGCAACATGACCCACCAATTGCAACAATCACCAAGCCGCCGCGGTGTCTCATCGTCATCCCCCGCTAGTATTGGAGGAGGCAAATTCTCGTGGCCCGGTTTGACACTGGCCACGGAAACCTTGAAGACGTTCGGGGGGATCGGCCGGCTGTGGAACAATGGTTCCTTCGGCTTCATTATTGTCGCCTTCCCCACGTCCACCTTCTGGTCGCCGATGGTGTACAATATGGTGCACGGGGTTTCGTCGTCCTGCAAAGAAAAGTCTGCGACGTGAGACATCCGAAAGGCAACGAAAACGGGAGATTATACATTTATATTGAAGGGGGCCGGTGTGACAGATACCGTGAGGGCGTCGAGCTCAGCCAAACACGAAGCACCACCGAGCACGTCCGGTGCGGGAGCCGGTGCAGGAGCAGGTGCTGGTGCAACGCTAGTCAAGCTGCTCCCCAAGAAGTCGGCAAAGGGAAAGTCCTCTGCATGTTTTTCTAGATTTTGCCTTGTCCAAGTGATAACGCCCGTCACCAAGGAATTAGACAAATCTGCAACCACCTGTTTTGCGGTAGCTACCGCTGTTGCGACTGTCTGAGACGTTTTCTTCTCAACCGCAATCTCAACCTTCTTGTCGATGTTTTCTTCAATTAACCATCGTCTTTCCTTTCTCTCCTCCGTGGTCTCACGGTAGTACTTCTTCCACGTGGCGCCGTCTCCGACACCGTGCACGCGTCCATACGACGGTCGAGTATCCACTGGTTGTCGTTTCAATATGTTCAATGCCCGGTTGAATGGAGTGTCCCACTTGGGCCTCGCCAATGCCTCAGACGGCGAGTCGTTTTTGGCCGCAATCCGGTGCTGCTCTCTCTGCAAAAGGCACAAGGATCGTTTACAAATATGACTAACATGTGTAGTCGAATTGATCAGAAACTAAAATTAGCAGCAGTCTCATGAACTCCATAATGACCGGTGTTGTCTTGTAAACCTTCTTCACTGGGTTCCAACGGTGTCGGGCCCTGAGGACGCCACGCTCCTGCGGGACAGTGAAATCCGCCAAGGGTTCTGGGATGCCAAGACTCGCGGCTTCCGCGTCCTCCTTGGCCCATTTGTACCTCTTTCCGCCGTAACCATGGCTTCCAAGGTGGTGGCTCCCAATGTTTCTCTCTTGAAGCCCCTTCATGTACCAAGACTTTTTTTGGCAGCCTCGGCCTCGCAAGCCTCCTTGAATATTTGAAACTGCTCTTCCGTGATTGTCGGATTATCCTTTACAATCTCGGAGTAGGGTTCCTTCTTGTCAATGATCTTTGCTTTCACTCAATTTTTCCAGGCGGCCAACGCGTTGCTAAACTTGGTCATGGCGTGTTTGTTTATCTTCTTCATTGCCGGGTCCTCATCTGGATCTTCATAATCCTTCTCATTCCGGCCCGGGAACAAGAATATCTGGTGAAACTTCTTTAGGAGGGAGCTCCTCATATTTTCTATCTTCGGTAGTTTCTCACTGTTGATGGTGGCGGTTGTCCGTACGATGCAGCCTATTTGATTACCATAGCATTGACGGGCTTCCTCGGGCGCCTTTGGCTCAAAATTGCCGTCGTCCACCTCTGTGACCACCAGTCTAGTAGTCTTGAGTTTGTTAGGAAGCCGTTGCCTCTTTGCTTTCGGTTCTACACCGGCTCTGCTCCCCGAGGCAACGCCGGTCTCATTCTCAGCGCCGGTCTCGATGCCGTTCTGAGTCTCAGCGCCGGTCTCAGTCTCAGCACCAGTCTCAGTCTTAGCGCCGGTCTCGATGCCGGTCTAAGTCTCAGCGCCGGTCTCAGTCTCAGCACCGGTCTGCGTGTCTGTCTCAGTCCCCGATGCAACCGGTTGATCGTCGGCAAGGCGAAAAAATCATCTGCCGCCCGGTAGACGTCGTCGCAATCACCAGAACCCTGTCCTTCATCGTTGCTAGCTATGTTTCCTACGATTAAATCTAGTATATTAATTCTAGACCTAATAAAATGAATAATGACATACAAAAGGCCTATGTTTTGCAGGTACGTTGACTCCTTCCTGGTGCGACAAATCCCGGGCACTCGATATGTCCTAGTTTGTAGCACAAGTCATGCCGAAATTCACGGAAAATTTCGGCATGACCTTTGCTAAAAAGTGGACAAATCGAGAGCCTGAAATTTGCTAGAACGGAAATGAATCAACATTCCGGCAAAACATAGGCCACTCATCTTCATTCCCTGGACACATGGGCAAACACAATTGAGGAATTTGCATATATCCTGACCACTTCAAATTTGCATGTCCTATAGCGTTTGACACTTCAAGAAAATCTACACAAATCATACATGCTCTCTCAAACTCAATTCAAAAAACAAATATAGGTTATATTTAGTTAACTACTGAACTAAACTTTACTCTAAACTAAACCCTACTGCCCTAATTAACATCTAGTTAAACAAACTCAATTCAAAAACTAAACCCTACTGAACTAATTAACATCTACATTATCTACTACTTAACATCGTCTATTATTACCCTAACTAAAAAACATCAACATTATCTACTACTTAACATTAACATCTATTAACTAAAAA
>NC_041382.1:297199579-297214631 GCF_002162155.2 Triticum dicoccoides | reverse complement strand
TACAAAGATGGGAGAGACGGTGGTGGGGAGGTGCTTGGCGACGGAGGTAGGGGCGGGGTGGGCGGGCTCAGGATCGGGACGCGGTAGTCTTGGTGGGCTCGGGGGCGGTGAGGTCGAGGGCGACGACGGTGAGGTCGAGGGAGGCGACGGTGAGGTCGAGGGCGGCCCGAGAGGCGGCAGCGGTGAGGCTGGGCGGCCTCGGGCGGCGGCCGTGAGGATGAGCGCGGCGTCGACGCCGGCAGGAGATGGCAGCGAAGTGGGGGCGATGGCGAAGTGGGGGAGACGGCGGCGAAGCGAGGGATCGATTTGGGGGAGAAGTGGTGGCCGAGGGGAAACCATTTTTGCTTAAGTCAAAAGTAACGGTAGCGCGTTACAGAAAACACGCTATAGCTAAGTTAGCTATAGCGCGTTTCAGAGAGCGCGCTACTGCTATGTCTTCATCATTTTCCCCTTTTCATTTTTTTCTTTACATTATATATTTTTCCTTTCTCCTTTTTCTATTTCTTTCATTTTCATTTACTTCTCTATTCGTTTTTCATTTCATTTTCTTTTTGTTAGCAGTAGCGATTTACACATAAACGCGGTGCTATAATTTTATTAGTGGTAGCGCGGTTTTTGGAAGATCGCTCCTACTATGTGTAGCCCAATGGCTAAGTGATTGGAATTTTAGTAGTAGCGAGTTTTCGGTAAGACGCGCTACTGATATATGTCCATCTGCAGCGCGCTTATTTTGCACGCGCTACTGCTATCTAGCAGTAGCGTGCTCTTTTAACAAGCGCTACTGCTATAGTTCTGTGTATAACATTTTCCCTAGTAGTGGCTGCTAGCACCTTCGCCTCCCCGCCATGGCACCCCCACAGGAGCTCCCGGCCGCCAGATCGGGCCGCCTCCGCCCGGTTCTGTCACATCCCTAGAATATTGCCTGTAAATAGTTGCATCTTCATTCAGGCATCATATTTAAATTTCTGAAACTTGAATTGAGGATTGTTGAAGCCTCAAAACTTTAGTTAAAAGAAGGGCAAGAACCCTTTAAATTGCATTCAGTAAATCCAAAATTACCTAAAAATAGTTTTGAGAATTTTGGCAAGGGTTATATACCAAACCAAAATTTTGGAACATTTTTAAGAAATTATTTGGTCTCTGAATTTAAAACAATATTCTATTTGAATTTGAAAACATATTCAAATATATATATGGATATGTCTTTAAATGCTCTGTGATAATTTATGTGCATTTGGAAATGTCCAATGAGCAACATAAATTATACTTGGAGGATATTTGGCACTACTTTGATTGTTCTAAATTTTAAACAGTGGCAAGTTTAAATAAATAAAAGAAAACATAAAAAAAATTTAAAATAGAGAAGAAAAACTCACCTGGGCTTCTTACGTGTAGCAGCAGCCCACCAGAGAGGCCAACCCACCTGTGCGGCCTGTTGTTGAAGCCGGCCCAGCCCAGCCACCCCCCTGCCAGTTGTCTTCCTCCTCTCGCCAGAAGGCAGAGGAGAAGCTAGCCACGGCGCCACGGCGTGCCACGCCGGCAGCTGCCTACCTGGCTGTCCCCTCTTCGCCCTGGACGTCTTCCGCGACGCCACAAAACCCCCCGACCCCTCTCACTCTCCCTGTGCTCCTCCCCCTCCTCTGTTTCTCTCTCCCGAGTACATCGAGCACAGCCGTCGCCGCCGTTCGCTGCCACCGCGGCCACCGCCTCGCCCTCGCCTCTCCGACATGCCCAGGAGCTCCACCACCATCTCCGACGTCTCTTTGTCGACTCACGCGACGCCAAATGCCCCGAAGCGCCGGCCCTGACCTCTTCTTCCTCCTCGGGTCGCTGATATCGCCATCGTCGCCCTGCTCGCTCCGGACCTCCCCCACGCCCACTGACCTTCCCATCGTGCTCGCGGTGAGCTTCTCTTCCTCCTCCTCCGAACCCCGTTGCTCGCCACCTCCTCTAGGCTGTAGTTGCGCGGACGCCGAAGCTCGCCGGCGTCGTGCCTCATCGCCGCCATGGCCATAGCTGCTGCCACCCGCATCCTAGCTTTGCTCCATGCTCAGCACTCTCCCAGGAGCCGGGCGCGCCCACCCATTTGACCTACTGTGCCCCCTAGCGCCAAACCGAACCTGTCCGAACTCCGGCCGCTGTCGATTTGGTCGCCGCCGTCGATCCTGACCACCGCAACTCCTACCACCACCACCAATGGATGCGCCTCACTCCTAGGAACCCGTAGGTGCAACCCGCGCATCGAATGGTGCCTTGTAGAGCTTTTCCGAGCCGCCACGCTGTCTTTGTCGTCGCCGGCGGCTAAACGCCGGCGACCGCTGACCGTTGACCGGCATGGGTTAACCCCACTGCCCGGTTTGACCTCCCCCTCTCTCTCACTGACGGGTGGGCCCGCCCTGTTAATTTTTAGTTAGGTTTAGTTTAGTGCTAATTAACTTAGATTAGTGCTTAATCTAACACTAACTAACTCTGTTAAGTTAGTGATGACACAGACACGCTGGACCCACAGGTCAGGTTTGACCTGGAGGCGCCCAGTTGACCAGCTGACATCACAGTGACGCAATGCTGACGCAGTTAACATTTTCTGGATTTAAATAATTCAGAAAATTGTAGAAAATGCCCCAAACTTCTAAAAATCATAGAAATTAACTGTAACTCTAAATGAAACAAATTATATATGAAAAATGATCAGAAAAATCCAAAGAATCTGTTTATGGCATTTTCATGCATGCTAGAGCAACTTATATCATCTGTTTAGGACAATTCAATTAAATGGCATTTAAGAAAGCACATATGGGGTTTGAATTGAACCTAGGGTTCAAACCAACTTCATTTTATATGGTTGCTAGTTGCATTAGTTCAATCAACAACATATTGCCATGTCATGAGCATGCATCATATTGTTGCATTGCATTGATTGTGTTTCCTTCTTTATTGCCAGAAGTTGTCCCCTTTCGATAGACGTGGTTTCGACGATGAGTTCGATGACACCAATGAAGAGCTATACTATCTTCAGAAGTGCCAGGCAAGCAAAACCCCCTTGTTCATTCCGATACAATTCCACTCTCTCGCTCATGCTCTCTTTTATTGCATTAGGACAACAACGATTCAACTGTTACTTGCTGCGGTAGTTGAACCCTTATCCTCTGCATGACCTGTCATTGCCATAGTAAATAGATGAAACCCACTAGCATGAGTAGGAGTTGTTTGAGCCCTAATGTGCCTACTCATTCATCTTGTTTGTCATGCCTGCTACTGCTTAGAGTTGAGCCAGGTCTGATTCATCGGGGATGAATCTAAACAGTGATGAACATGTCCTACTGTGTGTGAGCTAAGTGTGTGAACATAATTTGGTAAAGGTAGCGGTGAGAGGCCATGTAGGAGTACATGGCGGGTTGTCTCATTGAAGCCGTCCTCAGGAACTGAGTTCTGTGTTTGTGATCCATGAAACAGTTACTACCATGCATTGGGCCCGAAACCAATGGACCCTCTCGACTTATTAACTACCCTTGCCCTCTGTCCAGGAATTGGAACTAGTTTCTGGTGTTTGTAGGATATGTGTTGGCAGCCGTGCATAGCGCTGACCCTAGGGGTGGGCTATGATGTGGTAGATACACCGTGGCACGGTGTATCGGGCGCCCGTTTGGTGTCTCGGGAACCCTGCACACATCGTTTGGGGCTGTGAGCGAAACTCCGGCCGGATCTCCTCACGGATGAAACCCAAATAGGCGATAAACCTGGACTAGAGACTTGTGTGGTTAGTCAGGTCATGGCCGACTCCCTCGCCAGGCTTCCGCTTGAAGGTTGCCGAGATACATGACGTGTACATGGTGGTAAGTGACGAGAGCGTGTGTGAAGAAGTACACCCCTGCAGGGTTAACATCATCTATTCGAATAGCCATGTCCGCGGTAAAGGACTTCTGGGTTGCCTATAACAGTTCATAGATAACTTGAAGTGGATACTCTAAAACTCGTAAGATAAGCGTGAGTGCTATGGATGGCCTTCTCATAGGGAGATGGGAGCGGATCCATAGTGGTGTATTGAATGGTGAATATGTGGACTCGTGTGCGCCACCTCAAAAGAGTTGCTTGCAGTCGTAGTTCAGGTTAGCCATTGAGTCAAAGCTGGCTTGCTGCAGTTAAACTCCACTACCCCCCCTTGTTGATACCGATGCATATGTAGCTAGTTCTGATGTAAGTCTTGCTGAGTACTTTTGTACTCACGTTTGCTTAATTTATGTTTTGCAGAGAGACTTCAGTCTCGCTAGTAGTTCCGCGTGGACTTTGATGTTTAGCTTGATACCTCTGCTATGATCTTGTGCCCTCGGCAGGATCTGGTAGATAGTCAGGCTTCTTAGCCTTTTTCATTTGTAGATGTCTGTACTCAGACATGTTAAGCTTCCACATGTGCTTTGATTTGTATGCTATGATTGTTGGGTCATGAGTCCCATGTTTGTAATATCTCGCTCCTCAGAGCCTAATGAATAAATACTTGAGTTGTAGAGTTATGTTGTGATGCCATGTTGTATTTACACATATCGAGCCTATTGTGTGTATGATTGAAATGCTTGGTATGTGTGGGATCCGACAATCTAGTTGTTTATCCTTGGCAGCCTCTCTTATGGGGAAATGTAGTCTAGTGCTTCCATGTGCCATAGTAGTCCGCTACAGCCCGGTTCGCCCTAGTCCTGTTAGTCCAGCACTACTGCTCAGGACACTTGACTGGCCGGCATGTGTTTCACTTCGTTCCTGTGTCTGTCCCTTCGGGGAAATGTCACGCGGTGACATCCAGAGTCCTGCCTAGCCTGCTACAGCCCAGGTTACCGGAGTCCTGTTAGCCCAGTGCTACAGCCCGGATTCGCACGCTGCTGACCGAGATGCTCGAAGTTGATTCATGTATGCCTGTCCTCATGGGTTAGTGCCGCTTTGGGTTCACGACTAGCCATGTCGGCCCGGGTTCTCTGTCATATGGATGCTAGCGACACTATCATATATGTGAGCCAAAAGGCGCAAACGGTCCCGGGCCATGGTAAGGCGACACTCGTGGGAATACCGTGCGTGAGGCCGCAAAGTGATATGAGGTGTTACCGGCTAGATCGATGTGACTTGGAATCGGGGTCCTGACAGCGTTGGTATCAGAGCCTGACTGCTTGTAGGATTACCAAGCCAAACTGGTCGAAGTTGTGTCTAGAAATGCTTTAGTTATGTAGGGGAATTGATTGTGGAAGGGAACATAAGGCTCTTTTTACTCCTTTACCCTATGCCCTTCTGATATGAGTCAACCTCTTCTTTTCTACGGGGATTAAGAACTAGGCCTTCTCATCTATCTATCAGGATGATGTGTTACTAATCCATAGAATTATAGGATTGTTGGTTTCAAGCCCCAGTTCAGTTCCTACTACTTCCGTGTGTTGTTAGTTGATCTCAGAACCTTCATATGGTGATGTTGAGCGGTCATGCCACTATTTTGCAGGATGTCTCAAATATTTTTGAGCATTTACAGCCGTTATGTTGTCCGAGTCATCCCAAGATTCTAACTAGTCTTATGCATTTGCAAATTCCTTCCTCCCGTTACTGACGTTCCTTTGGGCCAGTTTAACCACACTAATCGGTGAGTTGAGGTACTCTATTAGCTCAACATATATGTTGGAGCTATTATTATAACCCTAGGTGTCTTAGGGAGTCACCTAGTAATCTAGCAATGCCTTGTGTTCCCGGTGTGATGATTCTGGCCACCATTCTCGAAAGCATCCCGTGATGCCATTTAGTAGTAGGTATTCTACTCCTGGGTTTTCGAACCCGAGATTCACCCTACTTCATGTTGTTAGAATTTGTTAGTTCCCTTAAGATATTAGTAACCTTGCAACAGTCCTCGAGGTCCGTGGTATTTCCTTCTTCCAAATACCATGAACCATTAATGTAGATGTTCTTTGAACCAAAATATCACAATCAGAGTACTCTTGAGGAGTTCTCCATTCATAATTGTGATTCTGCCAGTTCTACCTTTTTGCATGGGTTATCTGGAAGAAACCTGTTGAACTTGGTTCGACATATTAATCTATGCATCCACAACTCAGAAAGATATATGTCCCCTTGAGTTGTCCCTCTTCATTTGTTATCCGACCATCATCTATCAATTGATAGTCAAGAGTATGTGTGCATTCGTTCATCGATGCCTAATTATTCTTGTGGTCTGTCAAGCCATTCTATTTCGAAATGACTAGGAGAAATAAACTCCAGTACCTCATCCATATCTAGGATTGGGTCAAAGTAGTTGTATTCCGCAGATCAAAATGCCATCCATTTTTGTTCTGTTCTACCTTGGAGTGTTGCCCTCTTTATGTCAAGAATATCATAGGAATTGCACCATCTATTATGAACTCTTGACGCAGTGATACTTCGTGCCATCATTTTTCATTCCTCGTTCCGTGTTGTCGCAACCGGAATGCCGGCAAGTGAACCATGATGTGTGAAATCAATACTCCTAGCAACCGTGTTGCTTGGTAGTTAATGGACACTAATATCATTCCTAGCGTGTTGGTTATCGAAACACTATTCTAGGATTGATCGTGCTACCTAGTCCTTATTTCTGGTGCACTCTTCGATCAATGAGTTAGGATTATTCAACCCCTTTCTTATTTGATCATATCATCTTGCCTCGAAAGCGAGATTGTTCTCGAGCATAGTAACATATCGGTGGTTCGTGATGTTCCGAATATATTCTCGGAAGTATTACCAGGTTGTCACCTGAGCGCTATGTTGAGTTCGTGATCATGCTGGTTTTCCTCCAAACCACCCATTCTCCAAGAATCTGTGTTGGATACCCCTGAGCTAGGTGGTTAAGCTAAACAACAACTTGGAGAGTTGGAAGATAAAAGCTTGCCTGACTTAGTTCATGTCAAGGGATATCTTTTCTGTGTGTGTGTTGAAGAAAGATGATATCTTCATCGATTGGTCCTCGTGATCAGTTGTTGGATCTATTGTCTTGTCCAAACTTTGTTTTGTGTGTGGGCTATCCTCAAATCAAACCAGAACCAACGATGTTCATAATGTTGTCTTACTCGTGGTTGACTCCTCGAGCATACACCATTACATCTTTGGTCTGACCAATACTATCACATTGTTCACATAATGGTGGAAGTCCAGTGATATGGAAATTCCGATGAGTTGCTGTTGAGCCCATCAGCGACATTTTGTCTCCTCCATGATTTGTGTTGAACATTCATCTAGTGTTGGAAACTTGTGTAAGCATTTTCTTCATACCCCGTTCATGAAGTATATGTTTGGATGAAAGAAGTGACTTCCCTTGATTCACATGCATTTGATGTAAGATGCCGCCGTGAATTCGAGAAAGTTTGTTTCACCTCCTTTGGAATCATCCCAAGTCAGTCATGCACGTGCGAAGTATTCTATGGTCTGATAGAATGATCATCTTCATTCCATACGTATCCCTAGCACACCAAGCCACTGATTGACTTGTTCAGGGAGAAGAAGTTCTCCATAAGAGCTAATCATATGACTTATGCAAGGACTTCGATATCCTTGATGATGGTTCCCAACCAGGACTCGGTAGTGTTTCATTGTAAGACCACCATGTGGTCATGCTTGTCTGGGACAGCGTGTTCACATGTGTTTAGCAGAACCAGCTCATGTTTTGGAGCTTACTACCATAGTTCATCTCCCGAGATTCTCGCAACATTATCTCGTCGACTTGTGTTGAAACTCTTCTTTTCAGACATGTGAGTCTGAAGTATCCTGTTTCTAACCAGATCTGAATCTTAGGTAGATATGATGGTTGGAACATTCCCGACATTTGCTTTTTGTTCCCAGCTTGCACTGCCTTCTGTCAATATCCCATGGACTTCCCTTCTCAGCAATTGTTGTTCAGGATCATCTTCAGAAGTGGTCCTACCATGGGTCCCATCCATTCTAGATGATAAGCAAAATCATCCATTGTGTTGTCTTCAACAAGGTAGTCCACATCATCCATTCTAGTCCGAGTATGTCATTCTTTCAAACTCCTTCAAAAGATCGATTGTGATTGCCTTAGGCTGGTATAAAGAGTTTCAATGATCTATGGATCAAAAGTAATTCTTTTTGCCACTTAAGGGAATATTTTTGCGAGTCACCTTCCTTAAGGTGTCTCATTGTGGTATCTTGGCAACCTAACTCCTCGCTACGTTGACACCGTTCACCACCCTCTTAGGTGTGGAATTATTGTCTACCAATTTGAACCCTTGTCATCCGCTTCTTTCCATCACCCCTGATGTGTGTATTGTCTCTCAACTCAAGAGATGTTTCAACGTCTCACTCCATGAGTTGATCCTGAGTACTCGATCTTCGAGGAGATCGATTCCTGTAGAGTTTCTTTCTGCCATCATCATGTTGGATGGAGATCTCGAAAGCAAAGACGTCAAGATCAAATTGAAGCAATGAATCAACATCTTTGAGAAGGATAGTTGGATCGTGAAGATCGTGTTAGCTTTGTGTCCCCTCTGTCTTCTTACCTCGCGTCTTGAATCTCGGGACGAGATTCTTGTCTAGTGGGGGTGAGTTGTCACAGCCCTAGAATATTGCCTGTAAATAGTTGCATCTTCATTCAGGCATCATATTTAAATTTCTGAAACTTGAATTGTGGATTGTTGAAGCCTCAAAACTTTAGTTAAAAGAAGGGTAAGAACCCTTTAAATTGCATTCAGTAAATCGAAAATTCCCTAAAAATAGTTTTGAGAATTTTGGCAAGGGTTATATACCAAACCAAAATTTTGGAACATTTTTAAGAAATTATTTAGTCTCTGTATTTAAAACAATATTCTATTTGACTTTGAAAACATATTCAAATATATATATGGATATGTCTTTAAATGCTCTGTGATAATTTATGTGCATTTGGAAATATCCAATGAGCAACATAAATTATACTTGAAGGATATTTGGCACTGTTTTGATTGTTCTAAATTTTAAACGGTGGCAAGTTTAAATAAATAAAATAAAACAGAACAAAAATTATAACGGAGCAGAAAAACTCACCTGGGCTTCTTACCTGTAGTAGCAGCCCACCAGAGAGGCCAGCCCACCTGTGCGGCCTGCTGTTGAACCCGGCCAAGCCCAGCCACCCCCCTGCCAGTTGTCTTCCTCCTCTCGCCAGAAGGCAGAGGAGAAGCTAGCCACGGCGCCGCGGCGTGCCACGCCGGCAGCTGCCTGCCTGGCTGTCCCCTCGTCGCCCTGGACGTCTTCCGCGACGCCACGCAACCCCCCGACCCCTCTCACTCTCCCTGTGCTCCTCCCCCTCCTCTGTTTCGCTGCCACTGCGGCCACCGCCCCCCTCGCCTCTCCGGCATGCCCAGGAGCTCCGCCACCATCTCCGACGTCTCTCTGTCGACTCACGCGACGCCAAACGCCCCGAAGCGCCGGCCCTGACCTCTTCTTCCTCCCCGAGTCACCGAGATCGCCACCATCACCCTGCTCGCTCCGGACCTCCCCCGCTCCCACTGACCTTCCCATCGTGCTCGCAGTGAGCTTCTCTTCCTCCTCCTCTGAACCCCGTTGCTGGTGGCCTCCTCTAGGCCGTAGTTGCACGGACATCGAAGCTCGCTGGCGTCGTGCCTCATCGCTGCCACGGCCACAGCTGCTGCCACCCACGTCCTTGCTTTGCTCCGTGCTCAGCACTCTCCCAGGAGCCGGGCGCACCCACCCATTTGACCTGCTGTGCCCCCTAGCGCCAAACCGAACCTGTCCAAACTCCGACCGCCGCCGATTTGGTCGCCGCCGTCGATCCTGACCATCGCAACTCCTACCACCACCACCAATGGACGCGCCTCACTCCTAGGAACCCGTAGGTGCAACCCGCGTATCGAATGGTGCATTGTAGAGCTATTCCGAGCTGCCCCACTGTCTCTGTCGTCGCCGACGGCTAAACGCCGGCGACCGCTGACCGTTGACTGGCGTGGGTTGACCCCACTGCCCGGTTTGACCTCCCCCTCTCTCTCACTGATGAGTGGGCCTGCCCTGTTAATTTTTTGTTAGGTTTAGTTTAGTGCTAATTAACTTAGATTAGTGCTTAATCTAACACTAACTAACTCTGTTAAGTTAGTGATGACATTGACACACGGGACCCACAGGTCAGGTTTGACCTGGAGGCGCCCAATTGACCAGCTGACGTCACAGTGATGCAATGCTGATGCAGTTAACATTTTCTGGATTTAAAATAATTCAAAAAATTGCAGAAAATGCCCAAAACTTCTAAAAATCATAGAAATTAACCGTAACTCCAAATGAAACAAATTATATATGAAAAATGAACAGAAAAATCCAAAGAATCTGTTTATGGCATTTAAATGCATGTTAGAGCAACTTATATCCTCTGTTTAGGACAATTCAATTAAATGGCATTTAAGAAAGCACATATGGGGTTTGAATTGAACCTAGGGTTCAAACCAACTTCATTTTATATGGTTTCTAGTTGCATTAGTTCAATCAACAACATATTGCCATGTCATGAGCATGCATCATATTGTTGCATTGCATTGATTGTGTTTCCTTATTTATTGCCGGAAGTTGTCCCCTCTCGATAGATGTGGTTTCGACGATGAGTTCGATGACACCGATGAAGAGCTATACTATCTTCAGAAGTGCCAGGCAAGCAAAACCCCCTTGTTCATTCCGATACAATCCCACTCTCTCGCTCATGCTCTCTTTTACTGCATTAGGACAACAACAATTCAACTGTTACTTGCTGCGGTAGTTGAACCCTTATCCTCTGCATGACCTGTCATTGCCACAGTAAATAGATGAAACCCACTAGCATGAGTAGGAGTTGTTTGAGCCCTGATGTGCCTACTCGTTCATGCTTGTTTGTCATGCCTGCTACTGCTTAGAGTTGAGCCAGGTCTGATTCATCAGGGATGAATTGGAACAGTGATGAACATGTCCTACTGTGTGTGAGCTAAGTGTGTGAACACGATTTGGTAAAGGTAGCGGTGAGAGGCCATGTAGGAGTACATGGTGGGTTGTATCATTGAAGCCGTCCTCAGGAACTGAGTTCTGTGTTTGTGATCCATGAAACAATTACTACCACGCATTGGGCCCAAAACCAATGGACCCTCTCGACTTATTAACTGCCCTTGCCCTCTGTCCAGGAATTGCAACTAGTTTCTGGTGTTTGTAGGATATGTGTTGGCGGCTGTGCGTAGCGCTGACCCTAGGGGTGGGCTATGATGCGGTAGATACACCGTGGCACGGTGTACCGGGCGCCCGTTTGGTGTCTCGGGAACCCTGCACACATCGTTTGGGGCTGTGAGCGAAACTTCGGTCGGATCTCCTCGCGGATGGAACCCGAATAGGCGATAAACCTGGACTAGAGACTTGTGTAGTTAGTCAGGTTGTGGCCGACTCCCTCGCCAGGCTTCCGCTTGAAGGTTGCCAAGATACACGACGTGTACATGGTGGTAAGTGGCGAGAGCGTGTGTGAAGAAGTACACCCCTGCAGGGTTAACATCATCTATTCGAATAGCCGTGTCCGCGGTAAAGGACTTCTGGGTTGCTTATAATAGTTCATAGATAACTTGAAGTGGATACTCTAAAACTCGTAAGATAAGCGTGAGTGCTATGGATGGCCTTCTCGCAGGGAGACAGGAGCAGATCCATAGTAGTCTATTGAATGGTGAATATGTGGACTCGTGTGCGCCACCTCAGAAGAGTTGCTTGCAGTCATAGTTCAGGTTAGCCACTGAGTCAAAGCTGGCTTGCTGCAGTTAAACTCCACAACCCCCCTTGTTGATACCGATGCATATGTAGCTAGTTCTGATGTAATTTATGTTTTGCAGAGAGACTTCAGTCTCGCTAGTAGTTCCGCGTGGACTTCGACGTTTAGCTTGATACCTCAGCTATGATCTTGTGCCCTCGGCAGGACCTGGTAGATAGTCAGGCTTCTTAGGCTTTTTCATTTGTAGATGTCTGTACTCGGACATGTTAAGCTTCCGCATGTGCTTTGATTTGTATGCTATGATTGTTGGGTCATGAGACCCATGTTTGTAATATCTCGCTCCTCAGAGCCTAATGAATAAATACTTGAGTTGTAGAGTTATGTTGTGATGCCATGTTGTATTTACACATATCGAGCCTATTGTGTGTATGATTGAAATGCTTGGTATGTGTGGGATCCGACAATCTAGTTGTTTATCCTTGGCAGCCTCTCTTATGGGGAAATGTTGTCTAGTGCTTCCATGAGCCATAGTAGTCCGCTACAGCCTGGTTCAGCGGAGTCCTGTTAGCCCAGCACTACTGCTCAGGACACTTGACTGGCCGGCTTGTGTTTCACTTTGTTCCTGTGTCTGTCCCTTCGGGTAAATGTCACGCGGTGACATCCGGAGTCCTGCCTAGCCTGCTACATCCCGGGTTACCGGAGTCCTGTTAGCCCAGTGCTACAGCCCGGATTCGCATGCTGCTGACCGACATGCTCGATGTTGATTCATGTATGCCTGTCCCCATGGGTTAGTGCCGCTTTGGGTTCACGACTAGCCATGTCGGCCCGAGTTCTCTGTCATATGGATGCTAGCGACACTATCATATACGTGAGCCAAAAGGCGCAAACGGTCCCGGGCCATGGTAAGGCGACACCCGTGGGAATACCGTGCGTGAGGCCACAAAATGATATGAGGTGTTACCGGCTAGATCGATGTGACTTGGAATCGGGGTCCTGACAGGTTCCTCTCGCCTCCTCCGCGCGCCTCCCTCCCCTACTCCGCCGCCGCCTCACTGCTGCCTCCCCGCCTCTGGCGAGCGCCTCCTCTGTGCTCGAGCTCCTCCGCCTCATCCACCTCCTCCCGCATGCCGTGGCCGCCGCCGCGGAGCTTCGAGCCTCTGGCAACAATAGCTGCAGGTCCGGCAGCCCTGCGTCCGCCACTGGTCAAGACTCCACGAGATTCGGGCAGCGCCTGAGCGCTCTTTGCCACGCAGGGCTCCCTACGTCCGTGGCTTCGCCTCCTCTACTCGTCGCCTGCACGCCAGGCGGCGCGCCTCCTCCTGGCGCCGGCCCCATCGCCAAGTTCCGTCGTCGGAGCTCGCCTTCGTCCGGACTCCGGCCGGATCAGGCCCATTATCGTGCCCCACCTGATCCGCCCTCCCGCGGCTCGGATACACAGCCGCCGCTCATCCTTGGCGCCATGGCCTCTGCCTCCTTTGGACGACCCCTTGCTGCCATGCATAACTTCTGCCGTGCCCTGTTGTGCATGCTCTCCGCTGCCTGGCACCGTTGAGGTCAAGACCATGTGTACCACTATGCCCAAAGACCTTGGATGCACCAAGTCCCACTATGATATGTACCACTACCATCGTCAAAGACCCGTATAACACAAGCGTCAAGTTCCTCTACCGATGACTCGAACGACTACAAAACATGTACGACTAACCGAACGTCTACGAAACATGTACCGCGACCATCGCCGAAGGCCCCGTGGACATCAAGTTCCGTATCGTGACCCCGAACATCTACGGACATGAACCACTACTTCCCTCGACAACCCGTGAACGTCTACTTCCTCTACATTGCACCGAACGAGAACCGTCCCGTTTGCACGCTTCGAAGGTATAACCCCGAGACGACCGCCCGTGAACGAATGCTTGTGTGTTGAATGAGATGAACCTCGCGTTTTGCACCGTGTCTGAAATTGTCGCTTGCATGTTCCTCCTCGTTGCCATGCCGTCCACTCGTGGGAACCCAGCAACCGGGATCACCCCATCATCTTGCATGACACGCTCCCATCACACTTCCTTTTGCACATGCATATCAATCGAGTTACCGGAACCGGAATGTTGCGTGGCACCATTTCCGTTGTCATTGCCGTGGAACCCCTTTCATTTCCGCCATGATGGCAAATGCCTCATATCTTATCATGTCAACATTTTCATAAATTCTGCATAAGACCTGCACATGTCATTCGCATCATGATAATAACATTTAAATGTTCAAAATTGTTGTTGCACCAAATTGCTAAATGCATATGGGGATTTTCCGGACTTGTTTGCTTGTTGTTCCGGCCTCATTTAAACTTGCCTAGATAGGTAGATTTCTTTATGCTTCACCTCTTGCCATGTTTAACAACATTTAATATTGTTGGGTACATACACGGGAGAGAACTAAATAAGTCATGTGGTGCTGGGTTTTGAACTTTCGAAAGCCGTGCCTGCGGTTATGGGCAGATGGGAATTTGTTAATGTCCGGTTGTAGAGAACTTGACACTTAAACTAATTAAAATACATCAACCGCGTGTGTAGCCATGATGGTCTCTTTCCGGCGGAGTCTGGGAAGTGAACACGGTTCTTGGGTTATGTTTGAACGTAAGTAGTTTCATGATCACTTCTTGATCACTTCTAGTTTCACGATCGTTGCTTTGCTTCTCTTCTCGCTCTCATTTGCATATGCTAGCCACCATATATGTGTTGGGTTTCGTAGTAATTTCAAATTTTTTCCTACACACACGCAAGATCATGGTGATGCATAGCAACGAGAGGGGGAGAGTGTGATCTACGTACCCTTGTAGATCGACAACGGAAGCGTTAACTTGGTTGATGTAGTCGTACGTCTCCACGGCCCGACCGATCAAGCACCGAAACTACGGCACCTCCGAGTTCTAGCACACGTTCAGCTCGATGACGATCCCCGGACTCTGATCCAGCAAAGTGTCGTGGAAGAGTTCTGTCAGCACGACGACGTGGTGACGATCTTGATGTATTACCGTCGCAGGGCTTCGTCTAAGCACCACTACAATATTATCGAGGACTATGGTGGAAGGGGGCACCGCACACGGCTAAGAATATGATCACGTGGATCAACTTGTGTCTCTAGGGGTGCCCCCTGCCCCCGTATATAAAGGAGCAAGGGGAGGAGGCTGGCCGGCCCTATAGGCGCGCCAAGGAGGAGTCCTCCTCCTAGTAGGAGTAGGACTCCTACTAGGAGGGGGAAAGAAGTGGGGAGGGAGAGGGAAAGGGGGGCGCCGCCCCCCTCTCCTAGTCCAATTCGGACAAGGGGGGAGGAGGCGCGCGGCCCACCTTT
>NC_041382.1:297182719-297199114 GCF_002162155.2 Triticum dicoccoides | reverse complement strand
GGTGTCCGAATATAGCCGTCCAATATATCAATCTTTATGTCTCAACCATTTCGAGACTCCTCGTCATGTCCGTGATCACATCCGGGACTCCGAACTAACTTTGGTACATCAAAACTCATAAACTCATAATATAACTGTCATCGAAACCTTAAGCGTGCGGACCCTACGGGTTCGAGAACAATGTAGACATGACCAAGACATGTCTCTGGTCAATAACCAATAGCGGAACCTGGATGCTCATATTGGCTCCTACATATTCTACGAAGATCTTTATCGGTCAGAACGCATAACAACATACGTTGTTCCCTTTGTCATCGGTATGTTACTTGCCCGAGATTTGATCGTCGGTATCTTAATACCTAGTTCAATCTCGTTACCGGCAAGTCTCTTTACTCGTTCCGTAATACATCATCTCACAACTAACTCATTAGTTGCAATGCTTGCGAGGCTTATGTGATGTGCATTACCGAGAGGGCCCAGAGATACCTCTCCGACAATTGGAGTGACAATTCCTAATCTCGAAATAGGCCAACCCAACATGTACCTTTGGAGACACCTATAGAGCTCCTTTATAATCACCCAGTTACGTTGTGACGTTTGGTAGCACACAAAGTGTTCCTCCGGCAAACGGGAGTTGCATAATCTCATAGTCATAGGAACATGTATAAGTCATGAAGAAAGCAATAGCAACATACTAAACGATCGGGTGCTAAGCTAATGGAATGGGTCATGTCAATCACATCATTCTCCTAATGATGTGATCCCGTTAATCAAATAACAACTCTTTTGTTTATGGTTAGGAAACATAACCATCTTCGATTAACGAGCTAATCAAGGAGAGGCATACTAGTGACACTTTGTTTGTCTATGTATTCACACAAGTATTATGTTTCCGGTTAATACAATTCTAGCATGAATAATAAACATTTATCATGATATAAGGAAATAAATAATAACTTAATTATTGCCTCTAGGGCATATTTCCTTCAGTCTCCCACTTGCACTAGAGTCAATAATCTAGTTCACATCACCATGTGATTTAACAGCAATAGTTCACATCACCATGTGATTAACAACCATAGTTCACATCGATATGTGATCAACACCCAAAGGGTTTACTAGAGTCAGTAATCTAGTTCACATCGCTATGTGATTGACACCCAAAGAGTACTAAGGTGTGATCATGTTTTTCTTGTGAGATAATTTTAGTCAACGGGTCTGTCACATTCAGATCCGTAAGTATTTTGCGAATTTCTATGTCAACAATGCTCTGCACGGAGCTACTCTAGCTTATTGCTCCCACTTTCAATATGTATCTAGATCGAGACTTAGAGTCATCCAGATCCGTGTCAAAACTTGCATCGACATAACTTTTTACGACGAACCTTTTTGTCACCTCCATAATTGAGAAATATTTCCTTATTCCACTAAGGATAATTTTGACCGCTGTCTAGTGATCTACTCTTATATCACTATTGTACTCCCTTGCTTAACACAATGTAGGGTATACAATAGATCTGGTACACAGCATGACATACTTTATAGAACCTATGGCTGAGGCATAGGGAATGACTTTCATTCTATTTCTATCTTCTGCCGTGGTCGGGCTTTGAGTCTTACTCAATTTCACACCTTGCAACACAGGCAAGAACTCTTTCTTTGACTATTCTATTTTGAACTACTTCAAAATCTTGTCAAGGTATGTACTCATTGAAAAAACTTATCAAGCGTCTTGATCTATCTCTATAGATCTTGATGCTCAATATGTAAGCAGCTTTACCGAGGTCTTTCTTTGAAAAACTCCTTTCAAATATTCCTTTATGCTTTCCAGAAAATTATACATTATTTCCGATCAACAATATGTTGTTCACATATACTTATCAGAAATGTTGTAGTGCTCCCACTCACTTTCTTGTAAATACAGGCTTCACCGTAAGTCCGTATAAAACTATATGCTTTGATCAACTTATCAAAGCGTATATTCCAACTCCGAGATGCTTGCACCAGTCCATAGATGGATCGTTAGAGCTTGCATATTTTGTTAACACCTTTAGGATTGACAAAACCTTCTGGTTGCATCATATACAACTCTTCTTTAAGAAATCCATTAAGGAATGCAGTTTTGTTTAGCCATTTGCCAGATTTCATAAAATGCGACAATTGCTAACATGATTCGGACAGACTTAAGCATATATACTAGTGAGAAAATCTCATCGTAGTCAACACCTTGAACTTATCAAAAACCTTTTGCGACAATTCTAGCTTTGTAGATAGTAACACTACTATCAGCGTCCGTCTTCCTCTTGAAGATCCATTTATTTTCTATGGCTTGACGATCATTGAGCAAATCCATCAAAGTCCATACTTTGTTCTCATACATGGATCATATCTTAGATTTTATGGCCTCAAACCATTTCGCGGAATCTGGGCTTATCGTCGCTTCCTCATAGTTCGCAAGTTCGTCATGGTCTAGTAACATGACTTCCAGAACAGGATTACTGTACCACTCTGGTGCGGATCTCACTCTGGTTTACCTACGAGATTCGGTAGTAACTTGATCTGAACTTACATGATCATCATCATTAGCTTCGTCACTCACCCGCAAAAAAAAATCATTAGCTTCCTCACTAATTGGTGTAGTAGTCACAGGAACAGATTTCTGTGATGAACTACTTTCCAATAAGGGAGCAGGTATAGTTACCTCATCAAGTTCTACTTTCCTCCCACTCACTTCTTTCTAGAGAAACTCCTTCTCTAGAAAAACTCCGAATTTAGCAACAAAAGTCTTGCCTTCGGATTTGTGATAGAAGGTGTACCCAATAGTCTCCTTTGGGTATCCTATGAAGACATATTTCTCCGATTTGGGTTTGAGCTTATCAGGATGAAACTTTTTCATATAAGCATCACAATCCCAAACTTTAAGAAACGACAACTTTGGTTTCTTGCCAAACCACAGTTCAGATTGTGTCATCTCAACGGACTTAGATGGTGCCCTTTTAAACGTGAATGCAGCTGTCTTTAATGCATAACCCCAAAACGATAGTGGTAGATCGATAAGAGACATCATAGATCGCACCATATCTAATAAAGTACGGTTATAATGTTCGGACACACCATTATGCTGTGGTGTTCCAGGTGGCGTGAGTAGTAAAACTATTTCACATTGTTTTAACTGAAGGCCAAACTCGTAACTCAAATATTTTACCTCTGCGATCATATCGTAGAAACTTTTATTTTCTTGTTACGATGATTCTCCACTTCACTCTGAAATTCTTTGAACTTTTCAAATATTTCAGACTTGTGTTTCATTAAGTAGATATACCCATATCTGCTCAAATCATCTGTGAAGGTCAGAAAATAATGATACCCGCCGCGAGCCTTAACACTCATCGGATCTCATACATCAGTATGTATTATTTCCAACAAATCTGTTGCTCGCTCCATTGTTCCGAAGAACAGAGTCTTAGTCATCTTGCCCATGAGGCATGGTTCGCAAGCATCAACTGATTCATAATCAAGTGATTCCAAAAGCCCATCAACATGGAGTTTCTTCATGCGCTTTACACCAATATGACCTAAACGGCAGTGCCACAAATAAGTTGCACTATCATTATTAATTTTGCATCTTTTGGTTTCAATATTATGATTATGTGTATCACTATGATCGAGATCCAATGAACTATTTTCACTGGGTGTGTAACCATATAAGGTTTTATTCCTGTAAACAGAACAACAATTTATTCTCTTACTTAAATGAATAACTGTATTACAATAAACATGATCAAATCATATTCATGCTCAATGCAAACACCAAATAACACTTATTTAGGTTCAACACTTATCCCGAAATTATAGGGAGTGTGCGATGATGATCATATCAATCTTGGAACCACTTCCAACACACATCGTCACTTCACCCTTAACTAGTCTCTGTTTATTCTGCAACTCCCGTTTCGAGTTACTAATCTTAGCAACTGAACTAGTATCAAATACTGAGGGGTTGCTATAAACACTAGTAAAGTACACATCAATAACATGTATATCAAACATACTTATGTTCACTTTGCCATCCTTCTTATCCGCCAATCACTTGGTGTAGTTCCGCTTCCAGTGACCAGTCCCTTTGCAGTAGAAGCACTTAGTCTCAGGCTTAGGACCAGACTTGGGCTTCTTCACTTGAGCAGCAACTTGCTTGCTGTTCTTCTTGAAGTTCCCCTTCTTCCCTCTGCCCTTTTCTTGAAACTAGTGGTCTTGTCTACCATCAACACTTGATGTTTTTATCGATTTCTACCTTCGTCAATTTCCGCATTATGAAGAGCTTGGGAATCGTTTCCGTTATCCCTTGCATATCATAGTTCATCACGAAGTTCTACTAACTTGGTGATGGTGACTAGAGAATTCTGTCAATCACTATCTTATCTGGAAGATTAACTCCCACTTGATTCAAGCGATTGTAGTACTCAGACAATCTGAGCACATGCTCACTAGTTGAGCGATTCTCCTCCATCTTTTAGCTATAGAACTTGTTGGAGACTTCATATCTCTCAACTCGGGTATTTGCTTGAAATATTAACTTCAACTCCTGGAACATCTCATATGATCCATGACGTTCAAAACGTCTTTGAAGTCCCGATTCTAAGCCATTAAGCATGGTGCACTAAACTATCAAGTAGTCATCATATTGAGCTAGCCAAACGTTCATAACGTCTGCATCTGCTCCTGCAATAGGTCCGTCACCTAGCGGTGCATCACGGACATAATTCTTTTGTGCAGCAATGAGGATAAACCTCAGATCACGGATCCAATCCGCATCATTGCTACTAACATCTTTCAACACAATTTTCTCTTGGAACATATCAAAATAAACACAGGGAAGCAACAACGCGAGCTATTGATCTACAACATAATTTGCAAAATACTACCAGGACTAAGTTCATGATAAATTTAAGTTCAGTTTAATCATATTACTTAAGAACTCCCACTTAGATAGACATCCCTCTAATCCTCTAAGTGATCACGTGATCCAAATCAACTAAACCATGTCCGATCATCACGTGAGATGGAGTAGTTTCATTAGTGAACATCACTATGTTGATCATATCTACTATATGATTCACGCTCGACCTTACAGTCTCCGTGTTCCGAGGCCATATCTGTATATGCTTGGCTCGTCAAGTATAACCTGAGTATTCTGCGTGTGCAACTGTTTTGCACCCGTTGTATATGAACGTAGAGCCTATCACACCCGATCATCACGTGGTGTCTCAGCACGAAGAACTTTCGCAACGGTGCATACTCAGGGAGAACACTTCTTGATAATTAGTGAGAGATCATCTTAAAATGCTACCGTCAATCAAAGCAAGATAAGATGCATAAAAGATAAACATCACATGCAATCAATATAAGTGATATGATATGGCCATCATCATCTTGTGCTTGTGATTCCATCTTCGAAGCACCATCGTGATCACCATCATCATCGGCGCGACACCTTGATCACCATCATAGCATCATTGTCGTCTCGCCAATCTTATGCTTCCACGACTATCGCTACCGCTTAGTGATAAAGTAAAGCATTACAGCGCAATTGCATTGCATACAATAAAGCGACAACCATATGGCTCCTGCCAGTTGCCGATAACTTGGTTACAAAACATGATCATCTCATACAATAAAATTTAGCATCATGTCTTGACCATATCACATCACAACATGCCCTGCAAAAACAAGTTAGACGTCCTCTACTTTGTTGTTGCAAGTTTTACGTGGCTGCTACGGGCTTAAGCAAGAAACAATCTTACCTACGCATCAAAACCACAACGATAGTTTGTCAAGTTGGTGCTGTTTTAACATTTGCAAGGACCGGGCGTAGCCACACTCGGTTCAACTAAAGTTGGAGAAACTGTCACCCGCAAGCCACCTATGTGCAAAGCACGTCGGGAGAACCGGTCTCACGTAAGCGTACGCGTAATGTCGGTCCGGGCCGCTTCGTCCAACAATACCGCCGAACCAAAGTATGACATGCTGGTAAGCAGTATGACTTATATCGCCCACAACTCACTTGTGTTCTACTCGTGCATATAACATCAACATATAAAACCTAGGCTCGGATGCCACTGTTGGGTTTCGTAGTAATTTCAAAAAATTTCCTACGCACACGCAAGATCATGGTGATGCATAGAAACGAGAGGGGGAGAGTGTGATCTACGTACCCTTGTAGATCGACAATGGAAGCGTTAACTTGGTTGATGTAGTCGTACGTCTCCACGGCCCGACCGATCAAGCACCGAAACTACGGCACCTCCGAGTTCTAGCACACGTTCAGCTCGATGACGATCCCCGGACTCTGATCCAGCAAATGTCGGGGAAGAGTTCCGTTAGCACAACGGCGTGGTGACGATCTTGATGTATTACCGTCGCAGGGCTTCGCCTAAGCACCGCTACAATATTATCGAGGACTATGGTGGAAGGGGGCACCGCACACGGCTAAGAATATGATCACGTGGATCAACTTGTGTCTCTAGGGGTGCCCCCTGCCCCCGTATATAAAGGAGCAAGGGAGGAGGCCGGCCGGCCCTATAGGCACGCCAAGGAGGAGTCCTCCTCCTAGTAGGAGTAGGACTCCTACTAGGAGGGGGAAAGAAGTGGGGAGGGAGAGGGAAAGGGGGGCGCCGCCCCCCCTCTCCTAGTCCAATTCGGACCAGGGGGAGGAGGCGCGCGGCCCACCTTTGGCTGCCCCTCTCTCTTTCCACTAAGGCCCATATGGCCCATTACATCTCCCGGGGGGGTTCCGGTAACCCTCCGGCTCTCCGGTTTTCTCCGAAATCACCCGGAACACTTCCGGTGTCCGAATATAGCCGTCCAATATATCAATCTTTATGTCTCGACCATTTCGAGACTCCTCGTCATGTCCGTGATCACATCCGGGACTCCGAACTAACTTTGGTACATCAAAACTCATAAACTCATAATATAACTGTCATCGAAACCTTAAGCGTGCGGACCCTATGGGTTCGAGAACAATGTAGACATGACCGAGACACGTCTCTGGTCAATAACCAATAGCGGAACCTGGATGCTCATATTGGCTCCTACATATTCTACAAAGATCTTTATCGGTCAGACCGCATAACAACATACGTTGTTCCCTTTGTCATCGGTATGTTACTTGCCCGAGATTCGATCGTCGGTATCTTAATACCTAGTTCAATCTCGTTACCGGCAAGTCTCTTTACTCGTTCCGTAATACATCATCTCACAACTAACTCATTAGTTGCAATGCTTGCAAGGCTTATGTGATGTGCATTACCGAGAGGGCCCAGAGATACCTCTCCGACAATCGGAGTGACAAATCCTAATCTCGAAATACGCCAACCCAACATGTACCTTTGGAGACACCTGTAGAGCTCCTTTATAATCACCCAATTATGTTGTGACGCTTGGTAGCACACAAAGTGTTCCTCCGGCAAACGGGAGTTGCATAATCTCATAGTCATAGGAACATGTATAAGTCATGAAGAAAGCAATAGCAACATACTAAACGATCGGGTGCTAAGCTAATGGAATGGGTCATGTCAATCACATCATTCTCCTAATGATGTGATCCCGTTAATCAAATAACAACTCTTTTGTTTATGGTTAGGAAACATAACCATCTTCGATTAACGAGCTAGTCAAGTAGAGGCATACTAGTGACACTTTGTTTGTCTATGTATTCACACAAGTATTATGTTTCTGGTTAATACAATTCTAGCATGAATACTAAACATTTATCATGATATAAGGAAATAAATAATAACTTTATTATTGCCTCCAGGGCATATTTCCTTCAATATGCTAGTGCCTGCTGCAGCTCGACCTCACTACCTTTTCCTACCCATCAGCTTAAATAGTATTGATCTCGTCGGTGTGAGATTGCTGAGTCCTCGTGACTCACAGATACTTCCAAACAGTTTGCAGGTGCCGATGATGCCAGTGCAGATGACGCAACCCAGCTTAGGTGGGAGCTCGATGAAGATCTTGTTCGCGGGTGTTTGTTTCGTTTCCAGTTGATCAGTAGTGGAGCCCAGTCGGGGCGATCGGGGATCTAGCATTTGGGGTTGTGTTTCTTTATTTGGTTTCGTAGTCGGACCTTGAATGTATCTGGATGATGTAATGCTATATTTATGTATTGTGTGAAGCGGCGATTGTAAGCCAACTCTTTATCCCTTTCATATTCAGTACATGGGATGTGTAAAGATTACCCCTCTTGCGACATGCCTACTATGCGGTTATGCCTCTAAGTCGTGCTCCGACACGTGGGAGATATAGCCGCATCATGGGTGTTACAAGTTGGTAATCAGAGCCTTCCCCGACTTAGGAGCCCCCTGCTTGATCGAATCGCTGACGTTGTTGTGTCTAGAAAAATGTTTTGAGTCTTATAGGATTATATATATTAGAGAGTAGGATTCTTTTTACTCCTCAGTCCCTTCGTCGCTCTGGTGAGGCCTCCTGACGTAGAGTTTTGACTCTTCTCTTCTCAAATTTCACTAAATTTTTTTAGGATCACGCGGGTATGTTGGAATCGTTTCGATGGTTATGTGACGAGAACATTGTTCTTGGTGCCTCCTGACATTTAGGGGTTGTGGCAGTGTCCCGGGGAGTTGAGCTCCGAGGTGTTGTCGTCACAATTTTATCGTTGCGGTTCTGGAATACCCGAGTTTCGCCGACATCGAAAATCTCTTTTATGTAGTTGTTGGTGAGATAACCTCGATGCCACCCAGTACTGGGGCGGGAGTTCGGGAGTATTGCCATAACTCGTATAACAGATGCTTTTCGATGGTTGAGGTAAATGATTTCCGAAGGTTTCTTGGTTATGTGTTGAAGGATGGATACATCTGGATGTAGGATTTGCTAGTTTTGGGTGAGATATTATGCTTCCCCTGTATCCCCAACACCTGATTGCATAACCAGAAAATTTCGGGAGTTTATAAGTGGGAATTCAAGTAGCTCACAGGATATCTTTCCGACAGATGTATGATATGAAATTGGGGTTCGACGTCTAGTGGTCCACCTATCCACGGTTTTTTTTATAGTGGTCTCGTTGTGTCTTAAAGAGTCCTTGGCTATGCTGACTCGGGGACGCTTCGTATGTCATGTGCACTGCCTTATACATGATGGTGCTGTACGATCGAGCCCGTGTGGGCCCCACCACGAAAACTTCGGATGAAATATCTATCATATGTTTGTTCCGGCTTATTCTGCAAGCCAATCCTTTTTTTGTTTTGGTTTGTGGTATTCGAGTTGCTTCAATGTAAAATGTTGATTCCATACCTTTCCTAAGTGGTGTTCTCATATTTCTATGTCAGTACTAATCCTTCTTGATCATCGAGGTTGTTATGTTAATTCTTTTTCAACCGGCATGTTTCTCTTCAAGTGGACCCGATCATTTCAACATTAGCAAGATCAATTATTAGTTCTTCTCAACGGTGTTCATTTCATTCGTCCCAAGCTCACTTTGTTTTCCTGCCAACCCACCCTTTTTCTTTGAGGACTCAGATTTCTTAATCAAGTATCCATTTTTATTCTTGTGAAATCTCTTCATTCTTTTCAATCAAATGTTCTTACCCGGTGGTTCTTGTGAAGATGTTCTTCATTCGTTTCTTTTATCTTCTCCGGTGGATTCAAATCAAGCTTTTGGTGTTGATCATATCCCTTTTCCTTATTTCAAATATTTTCCCATACCGGTGCACCTCATAATCATTCCTCGCTTGCTATTCAATTGTTCAAGATCTTTCGAGATATCTCGAAGATTCGTGTTTCCACTCTGCATTCGTTCAAGCTCTTTCGAGATTGATATCTCTTTCAAGCCATTTAATTCAACCGGCCCAAATCGCTCTTTTAAATCGTTCAACGGTGTTTCTCTTACGTAGGCCCTAACCCACAAGTCTTTTCCCAGGATCTTACCTGACTCTTCTAATCTTCACGAAGTTACTCTCAAATTCTTTTCCAAGTTTGACGTAAGAATGAATTGTCATCAGTCAAGTATCTTTCTCCAAGATCTTTCAAATTCTTTTCATCATTGGTTCAACCTCTTCGCTTTTGATTCAACCGGAGTGTCTAAACAAGTCATGACGGTGTTTCTCGTCGTCATTCTCGGATTTTGAAGACCGAAGAAGAGTTTTTCCTCCAAATCTTATCCGTTCTCTCAAAGATTCATGATTCTAGCTTGGTGCCATCCTCTCATAATTATCTTCGATTGTGAGAATTCTTTTCACCTATCCAGTGCAATTCATGAGTCTTTTCAGTTTGATTCTCCGGAGCCCATCATTTCAGAAGATTTATTCATTCTCAGCCTTCAGCTCTTGTTCTTCAAATCATACCGGTGCATCATTCAAGTATTCTCTTATCATCTCGTGACCTCTTCACTCTCATGTATCAAATTCTGTCAAGTATCGTCATTTGTTTTCTAATTCTACCCGGTGTTCCTTATCTTTTCTTGATTCATTTTCAATTCATACGGTGGTTCGTTCAAGATCTCTTCCTTGGTTATCATATCAATTTATTCGTTATTTCAAGCCTATCGGTGGTTCGTTGAAGACCTTCTCAAGTTTGTGCTATATCTTTCTTAATCCTTTCTACGAAAATAAGTAGTATGCCAAATCCATTGCTTGTCATCAATTTAAACTGGTGAAGGATAATCATAATTTAATTCTTATTCTTGTTTCATCCATATGTTAATCCCTTCTTCCAGATTTTGTTCACGATGGTTAAATTCTTGGTCTCAAGCGCTCATCTTTCTTTCCCGGAGTTCCAAGCTCTCGCAATTATATCACCACGGAGATCCATCTAAATCATTACAAGGATTCACCTTGTGTTTTCAACTTCTCTTTCCTTTCGTTTGATCATTCTTTTATTACCGGAGTTCTTCATGGAGGCTCTACATGATGGTTTATCAAGGATTTAATTCCTTCTCGAAGGGTTCATCGAGATTCTTTTCAGGGGTGTTCAATCATTCTTCATCTTGCATTCCAAAGCGCAATTATTTCTACCTTATCTTTTGGGATGGTGATATGCCATTCTTGACAATTTTCCTTCGTGTTTCATGATTCACAGTTGTTAAGAATGAGGTATTTAAACCCATCATTTTCTTCCTTGGAGTTATCTTGGGTTATATTTCACCTAAAGCTTTTCCTAAGGATTGTTGCTATTTATGGTGCTAATAAATGACCCAAGTAATTTATTTATCCTTTCGGTGAGATAAGCTTCTCATCTCCTTGTTGATGTCAATCTAATCTTTTGTTTCCGTTAGTGGCAGAATTTCACCTCAGCTTTGAGATGTTTTCCATAAGCCCACTTAAAGCTTATCCTTTCGTTGTGGTTAATCCAACAACTCTGTTCTAGCATTTGTTGTAAGCGTGCTCTCTCAAGACCTTGTTTCCCTCCGTTCATGCCATTCCATTCTTTCTTTTCTTCCGGAGGCATTGTGATGTTGCTCTTTTCTCTCATCATCTCGAATGGTGAGGATCGTGTTCTTTTCATGCTTATCCATTTAACCGGAGTGTTGTGCCCTCTGCTAAAGTTCTTTTCTCCTTATCAAGTCTTGCACCTCTTTTCAACTAGAGTGTTGTCCAAATTTGTTCTTCCTTGTTCCTCTTTTCCTAAAGGAGTGCTTTCAACTTTGTTCATTTCCGTTGCATTCTTTCTTTCAATTTGTTCAACATCTCAAGATTCATTGGTTTCACTCGTTTGTCAAAGAAGCAAATTAGTTTTACCTGTTCTCTTCCTCTTCCGTTTTCCCTTCGGTGCCATTCTAGATCTCAGGACGAGATCCTCTTGTAGTGGTGGAGTGTTGTGATGCCCCGAGACCGACGCTTCAGTTGCCCTTCCTTTTATTTTAGTTGTTGATGTGTGTTTGTTATGTTTGTTGCATTATCATATTTATTTTTGCATATTTCATTCCTATATGTCTATGCCATGATCATGTCAAATGCCTTTGTCATATTTTGCATTGTTTCATGATCTTCTTGCATGTTGTTGCATGTGCATTTTATTTGTGTATGTCTTGGTGTGGTCTCTTTCTCTTCATCTCCATTGCTATTGGCATCTTCAATAAAACTATAATTTATTTTGCTTCCTCCTGGTTTCCTGACATCACGGTCCCACACCATTGTCAACCTATGTAGTAGTCAATAAACGAGAGAATTGCACAAGAAGCGGCCGACAGCTGGGTCCAAGCAGCTCGAGCAGTATTTGTGTTTTTGAGGTGTGAGCACTGCAGAGTTTTTCGATGTTTAGCCCACATATTAATTTTTCTCCTCTGAACAACAACGAAAACATCGCTGCTGGTATTAACTGGGCGGCTGTGGCCCGTCTAGCCCAGGCCAGATATCCAGCCCAGATATTATTTTTTTTCCAGCTGAAAATGGCTAGCCTAGCTATACTTTTTTTAGGAATACCTAGGCAAGGTCAAGTTGTTATTCTCCGCCCCGCTGGTCTGCAAATCTTTCCTAGGAGGGATGCATTAGGCTTAACAAGAAAATGGGCTTTAAGAAATAATAAATGGGATGTAATTATAAAAACTGGGCAGTAACTATAAAAAAATGCACCAAACACGTGCTTTATAAAATATTATTTTTGGATATTGAAAATTTTAATTTCATTAATTGTTGTGAGCGTAATGTTTTGTTGGATTTTTACATAATATAAATTTATATTGAAATTGTATTTAATCTGACTAGAAATTTCGGGATAAAAATATTTCGGATCCCATCAAAATATGGGATATTTTATTGAATTCTGTTTTGAACGGTTGGTTGAAATCGTCTGTACTTTTAACAAACTGTAAATGGGTTGTAGTAAACTCCATTAGAATTCAAAAATGGGCTAAACATTCTTACAAATCTCAAATGGGCTATAAGTTCTCTGCCACACACTTCTGGCCTTACTAAGTTGATGCGTCCCCTAAAAAAACAGCGTTGACGCGTATGCAAGGCTTTGTCAACTTATAGTCAACACACGGTTCTAGCAACAGTGGCCGTTGGATGTCCATCTAACGGATGCCGTGCTTCTTCTTCAATCTCGGATATTCTAGCTTCAGCCGCCCAAAAAATGATTCCTTCCCCCGACATCTGGTGCGCACCATTTCGGAAGCTGACCTGTGGGCCTACTAAGTTGACGTACCAAGGGCTTTGTCAACTCAGTCAATATAAACGATTCTAGCTGCAGTGACCGTACGATGTCCATCCAACGGCCGTCGTGCTTCTTCAACCTTTGGTCTTCTTGCTCCAGCCGCCCAAAGCAGCGCCAGTCGTGCCGCCTTCTCCTGCCTCCCGTGGCCGGCTGTGCTGCCGCGGAGGCCTCACTCCCCCCACTACTCCCACACCCGCACCCCCTGTTATTCTGCGGCGATGGCAGCGTAGCCGAACCAGTGAACCCTCGTACTCCTCTCCGCATGTGCATCCACTGCCGCGTCTTCCCAGGCTCCATGTCGTCCCCTTCCTAGGCCTTGCCGTCATCCACCGCCCTGGTGCTCTCGGCGCGGCGTGGTCAACGTGGTCAAGGAACGACTTCCATCGGACGTGGACTGTACGTGGAGAGGCTAACAGCTGGGTCCATGGCAGCCGCAAGGAAGTGCCTCCTTATTACGCGCAAAATAATTATTCCTCCACCCGACAGCGGGGACCCACCGGACAGGCCACCGTATTTCACGAAAAAATGATTCGCCCCCTGACTGCTGGGACCCACGAGCTACATCTTCGCACGCAAGGAAGTGCATCCGAAAAAAACGATTCGCCCCCCTGACTGCTGGGACCCACCAGCTACATCTTCGCACGCAAGGAAGTGCGTCTGAAAAAAAAGATTCGCCCCCGACTGCTGGGACCCACCAGCTACACCTTCGCACGCAAGGAAGTGCGTCCGAGCAAAAAAAACGATTCGCCCCCTGACTGCTGGGACCCAGCAGCTACACCTTCGCACGCAAGGAAGTGTGTCCGGGCAAAAAAAAACAAAACGATTCGCCCCCCTGACTGCTGGGTTCCACCAGCTACATCTTCATAGGCAAGGAAGTGCCTGATAGTCGGGACCCACCTGGTCGAAGCGTACGTAGCATTGTCATTCTGGTCGCGAACGTGTACGTACATACTGGTCGATGTAGAGGGGCACACGTGTCGTACTAGAGGTGCGCACGTAGGATGTACACGTACGTACAGCGGCCAGGGTGCAAAAAAGAAAATACGGCCACATATGTGTACATACGGGCAGGGTCTCGAACGCCTACTCGCGCATACGTACGACCAGGGCTCGTGTACATGGCTGGGTCGGAATGGAGAAACAGCGTCGTCATCGTGTTCACAGGGAGGCAACGGAACGCGTCGTGTTCATGGGGAGGCAACGGAATGCGTCGTGTTCATGGGGAGGCAACGGAATGCGTCGTGTTCATCAGGAGGCAACGGAATGCGTCGTGTTCATCGGGAGGCAACGGAACGCGTGGGAGCCAACCGGCTGGGCTGGAACGGAATGCATGGTCGTGTTCATCGGGAGGGCTTGGACGGAACAGGCGATGGAAACGAGGCCTGGCGTACCGCAGAATAGAGGAAACATACCTCCTATGGTCGAAACGGGGATCCTATTGATCTGGAGGGGTGTGGCGTACCGCAAAACGAAGGAAACGGACCTCCTACGGTCGAAACGGGGGTCCTGTTGATCGGGAGGGGTGTGGCGTACCGCAAAACAGACGAAATGGACCTCCTACGGTCGAAACAGGGGTCCTGTTCATCGGGAGGGGTGTGGCATACCGCAAAACGGGACTCCACGGGATACTGTTCATCTCCACCGTCGACCTCCTCCAGCCTCCATGGGCTACCGTCGACCTCCTCCAGCCTCCAAGGGCTCCTGTTCATCCAGCCTCCACCGCGCGCTACTCCACCGGCTACTGTTCAACCACCCCACCACCGTCTACTGTTCATCCAGCCCTCCACACCACGGGGTCCTGTTCATCCAGAGGCAACGCCACCGCTCACTGTTCATCCACCCCCCTGCAATGCTCACTGTTCATCCAATCGATCGGCTTCTGTTAGCAGCAGTAGCGAAGGAATCGCTCGATCAGGCTCAGTTAACAGCCATCGATCGATCGCTCCGGTTCAGTAACGCGTAGCCTGCAGTGCAATCGCTCGGGTTCAGTTAGAGGCCAACGCCTCGCTCGGGTTCAGTTAGAGCCAACGCCTCGCACACATGCGCATACGTGTACGAGAGAAACGCACATCGCTCGGCCCCCGAGCTCCCACCGTAACCGGGAACTCCCCTGAATTTTCCTCGCCCTCGCTTCTACCACGGTTTTTCCCGTCATGGATGGCCAAAGAATGTCATGCAGCTGCGTCTCCGGCCTGCCCAGGACGAAAAGCCCATTTTCTATCATGATTTTTTGTCATAGAAGTAGGAGCCCACCACATCTATGATGATACCGGGTTTTGTCACAATTATCGTCATAGAAGTGTCATATGTATGACATAATTTTTTTTCGTTCGGCCCAAAATGTCACGGATGTGTCTTTTTTTTGTAGTGCACCATGAAAGCCATGTAATTAAGGACAAAATACGCAGGTACGGTGTCGGTCCAACCCACCAATCCGAGCGTGTGGGAGGGAATCCTGACAACACATGAGCTCAAACTTTGCTTGAATGACATGTGACGGTGACCAGCTCTAACATGAACTAGGAGGAATCCATTCATGGCCAACACATACCCCTTGTTATCGGTCAAAGGGGATTATATATATACACCTGGGGAGCCCACAGATATGCATGTCGTCACAAAAAACCGCACAAGGGAGACGTGGTCGATTAGAAGACCCCCTATACACTGCATGCAGCCCGAAAATATGTATGAGGGGTGTGTGATGTGTTCAAATACCCAATGCACAACTTCGATGGGGCACCAACTACATTACAAACCGAACACTGTACCATACCCCAAGCCAGGTTCAATACATACAATGTCGGCTCCCCAACTTCGAGGCGGGAGGGGGGGTGTCATCCAATGCATGCGCTCAAACTTTATTTGATCTAATATGGCACACATAGCAATAGGAAACCATCATGGTCAAACCCTTCTCATATGTTGGGTCAAAGGTATAGATTGTGCACCCCCCGTTATCGGTCAAGGATGATATATATATAGACCTCGGGGAGCCCACATATATAAGCGCGTCTATTAAACCGCATAAGGGAGACGTACTCGATCAGAACACCCCCTATACCCTGCATGCATCAACTAAAAAATGTATGGGTCTGGTGTGTCATTTGTTCAAATCCCGAATGCACAAATTCGATGGGGCACCAACTACACTAGTAACATTACAAACTAAAAATCGTACCCCAACCAGGTTAAAGACGTACGATGTCGGTTCCGCAACTTCGA
>NC_041382.1:297158518-297182339 GCF_002162155.2 Triticum dicoccoides | reverse complement strand
CCAAGGCATGTGATGAAACTTGATTTGCTCTAACATAGCACAAAGAGCAAAGAGGAAACCCTTCTCGTGCATTGGGTCAAAGGGATACTTTGTGTGGGCCTACAGATGTAGACCATTCTTCGATTTCTAAGAACAAAAAAATAACTAATAAAAACATATTCTACAAATTACCAAAAGAAGGATCCCAAGGTTTCTATAATCATCATGACATGTCACTACAAATACATTTAGATGATAAATGTCTATAATGACCGTATCATGGCGCTTTAATGAAGCTTGAGATATGCAACTTCCCACCGGGTCACCCATCCTTAGACTACTCCAGCCCCAACATGCTTAACTTCTGTGTTCTATTCGACTAGGTTAGCAGATGGGAAGCCACCCCTTTTTGATAAGAATTGCCTCCTTGCCTTTAAGGTGTTTCACGCTGGTCACCCAATGGGACCTACTCCCTACTATCACACATGTTTGTGCTTCTAGAAACTGTGTACAATATTTACATTGCCGGTGTGTCGCCGCCTAGCCTTCTATGAGCACTAACACTGGCAGCGGGAAACTGATGGGAGAAGAGGCGGGAAACTGATGGGAGGAGTGGCGGGAAACAGTGATAGAGGCAAAGGTGTCCCGTCTTTCGATGAGATGGTGATTATCTTTTCGGAGTAGTAGACTTTCACGATATTGACTACGAACAAGCGAGGACGTCACGCCTTAGCATTCACTAAACCAACTCCAAGAGGTTATTGACCACACTGGAGCACGATCAACATGACCACGAAGGTCTATTTCCTCCAAGCAAACGAAGAACAAGCAAGAAACTAAGATTGCAATATGGATATTACGAATATAAGATGAAAGCTTTATTGATCAAGGTGGGGTTCTGTGGCGTCTTGGTCTGGTCGTTGAACACAAACGAAGTACGCGAAGTTGCAACTATGGGGAACTTTAATCTAAACAAAACCCAAAGTTTAAATGATGCCCTAAGGGTTGTATATATGGAGGAATAGGGTGAATTTCGTGGCCCTTGGGGAAGGGGTCAGAAACCAACCCTATCTCTTGTTTCCCCACACATACGGACTCTAAAAACAGCCTATACTTATGTATTTCGAAATTACATGGGCCTGGCCCAATAATAAGGTTACACAACACTTATAATAGACTCTAGACGAAATTTGTGAAGTGACATCTTGTATATTTCGTCCAACACTTCATGCACTCATCACGGTGGCTTCAAAGTCCTGAAATCATCACTTGAAACTCCGTTCTTGTTTCCTTTGCGCATGCCATCATCTCCATGCTTGTTGTTGCTCCAATGTTCATCCTTCTCCAAGCTAGGCCTTTCATTTGTAAGTAAAACAAATGTATCCAATTTAGGCAGCATCATATTCTCATGAACATTAGAATCATTACCAAGAAATGAAAGTACCTGGTAATTTAATTGGTGTGCATGAGCTCTAGTAATTGGTCCAATGTGTATAGTAGCAGGGGCTGTGGGTGTAACGATGGTATTGATGTCCTCATCATCCTCGCCTTCTTGAAAAGAAGTTGTCCTCGACGGAAGCTCATCTTCCTCACCCAAATAAGGCTTCAAATCTGCAATGTTAAAAGTGGGACTAACCCCAAAATCTGCAGGTAGCTCAATTTTATATGCATTATCATTTATTCTCTCTAACACCTTAAAAGGACCATCAGCATGTGGCATTAGCTTTGATTTGCGCAAATTAGGAAATTTATTGTAACACCCACGATGCGGCTATATCTCCCACGTGTCGGAGCATGACTTAGAGGCATAACCGCATTGTAGACATGTCGCAAGAGGGGTAATCTTTACACAGCCCATGTACTGAATAAGAAAGAGGTACAGAGTTGGCTTACAATCGCCACTTCACACAATACATTAATATAGCATTACATCATCCAGATACAAACAAGGTCCGACTACGGAACCAAAAATAAAGACAACCCCAAATGCATAAGATCCCCGATCGTCCCAACTGGGCTCCACTACTGATCGTCTGGAAAGGAAACGTAGTAACGTCCTGAATCCTCGTCGAACTCCCACTTGAGTTCAGTCGCATCCCCTAGAATGGTATCATCGGCACCTGCATCTGGTTTTGGAAGTAATTTGTGAGTCACGGGGACTCAGCAATCTCACACCCTCGCGATCAAGACTATTTAAGCTTATGGGAAGGAAAAGGTAGTGAGGTGGAGCTGCAACAAGCACTAGCATATATGCTGGCTAACTTACGCAAAAGAGAGCGAGAAGAGAAGGCAAAGCACGGTCGAGAAGCTAAAAAGATCAAGAAGTGATCCTAGAACTACTTACGTTCAAGCATAACACGAGACCGTGTTCTCTTCCCGGACTCCGCCGAAAAGAGACCATCACGGCTACACACGCTGTTGATTGATTTTAAATTAAGTTAAGTTTCAAGTTTTCTACAGCCGGACATTAACAAATTCCCATCTGCCCATAACCGTGGGCACGGCTTTCGAAAGTTCAAAACCCCGCAGGGGTGTCCCAACTTAGCCCATCACAAGCTCTCACGGTCAACGAAGGATATTCCTTCTTCCAGGACGACCCGATCAGACTCGGAATCCCGGTTACAAGACATTTTGACAATGGTAAAACAAGACCAGCAAAGCCGCCCGATGTGCCGACAAATCCCGATAGGAGTCGCACGTATCTCGTTCTCAGGGCACACCGGATGAGCCAGACGTCGGGTTGGCATAGACCCTGGTTGCCCAAGGGGCGCCGGTGTAACGCCCCGAGAACGATGTGCCAGGTGTTCCCCAGTTATTCGTTGTTGTTGCCTTGTCATTCGCTTGCGTGTTGCATCTTGTCATGTCATCATGTGCATTGAATCATCATGTTTTAAAACTTGCATCCGTCCTGGCCTCCTCGTTCCTTCCGTTGTCCGTTCTGAGCCCAGACACACTTGCACGCGCCCGAGTCATGTCCGAAATAGTATTTTATAAGTGGCCGGAAAATGTTCTCGGAATGGGATGAAAGTTGGCGTGCGGTATTGTTTTGTTGTAGGTAGGCCGCCTGCCAAGTTTCATCACGTTCGGAGTCCGTTTGACGCCCCAACGGATAACTATAGCGGCAGTATAGCCGGTCTAACGTCGGACGTTTTCGGTCTTCGAAAACTGTTGCCGGGCCTCCCTCTCTTCTCTTCTCTCAGCTCGAGAATGTCTACACATCCCACTACCTACCGCCATGCCCAACCTAACCTCTCTCGTCAGCCCGCGGCTCTCCTCGCGCGCGCGCCCGAAAGCTGTCCTGGACCCGACCCGGACTGTCGCTACCGTCGTGTCCGGATCATCCCCAAACATCTACAAAACATCCCCGTTTTGTTAATTGGACTTCCTAATATATTTTTTAGCGACGTCCGATTTTAATCGGAGGGACGAGATACCCCCTAACCCGGCCCCCTCAGTCGTAACAGTTGAGTCCAGATCAACCCTGAAATACCACGATACTTCTTTCGCTTCTTCTTTTGACTACTCATTTGACCCGGAGCCATCCGATGACGATCGGACGCACCTAAAAACCCCTTCCGTCTGCTATATATTCGGACCAACCCTAAAATTAAGGAGAGTTGTCCCATACTCCCTAATTCCTAGCGCCGCCGCCACTCTTGTCCCTTCTCCCTCGGGATCCATCCAACCCACCTCTTTTTCTGTACGCAACCAACCAGCACCGCTCGCCAGTCCCCTCGCGCCCGAGACCTCATCGCGCCGACGACCATGGCCAGGCCATCGCCCTCACCTGCGCCGTTCTTCTTTTTTTCCTGGCTTCTCCTCCCTCCTCTGCTCTAATACCCCTCTCTCTCCTTCTCTTGCTTCCGTAGGAACCCAAAGGAGCTCTGCCCCGACGCCATGGACAGGAGTCGCCGTTCTCTATTTCTGACCTCGTGCGAGCTTGCCAAGCCCCAAGCCGCGCCGGATCTGGAGGGGATCACCGCCGCCGCGCCTTTTCCCGACCCCCACGACCTTCTCCGACCCCGTTCCCATCGATAACCCGCCGTCGCCGCTTCTCTGCTTCCGATGCGTCGAACGACAGCAGTCCAGACAGAGGACGCCGCCTCTGCCTCGACCCCGCCTGGACTCCCCTCCGTCGGCCTTCAACGCCATCCAGCACCCGGATCCATCCCTTCGTCATGCTCGCCGGATTTCCGATCCCGGTCACCGGCGCCTGCCGCATTGTTCTGCTTCGCCCCGACCCCTTCTGCTTCGACCACGCGAGGACGAACGTGTGCCGCTCCAGTTGACCGCGACGCACAGGCTCAGCGCCCCCCCTGCTTCGATCGGCCTGGGAGGCCCGCCCCGTTGTCCCTAGCCGGCTGCTTTGAAGATGGGCCAAGGCCCATGGGTGAGGCCACCCAACGCCCCACCTTTTTTTTCTTTCCTTCCTGATGTTGGACTTGTTCTAGATTCAGCCCGCTTCTACATTTTTCCCAGTTCCTGGGAATTTATCTTTTTCCAGTAAAACAGTTTTACAGAAAAGCCCCTATTCTTCATGCATATAATAACTCTTTAACCGTGCATCGTATTAAAATGAATCATATATGAAAAATGCTTAGAATTATGTGTAGGTTAATTATATGCAACTTTCATCTATGTTTAAAATGTTTAAAATGATGTTTGATTAAATTTGCTCCTATGCCATGCTAAAATGACTTAATTCATAACTAATTAACCGTAGCTCCAAATTTAACAAACTTTATATGTAAATGGGGTAGAAAAATGCCTAGTTTAACATGGTGCTTTCATCTTGCATGTTTAAAAACCCTAAAATTGTGTTTAGGGCAGAACAGTACCAAACCTAATATATGCATATGAGTTTCCGGACTTGTTGTTTTGTTGTTCCGGCCTCATTTAAACTTGCCTAGATTAGATAGTTTCATCATGTTTCACCTCTTGCCATGCTAACAACATTTAATCTTGTTGGGTACATAAACGAGAGAGAACTAAATAAGTCATGTGGTGTTTTCTTCAATATGCAACTCCGTCGCATAATGAGCTCCACTTAATTTATAGGATTGTTTGTGCACTTTGTCATGCCATGCTTCATTAAACCGGACATGCATCATACTTGATTGTGCATCATGCCATGTTTATGTGGTGGTTGTTTTACTATGATTGTTTGCTTCTTTCCGGTGTTGCTTCTTCGGGTTGTATCCGGTAACGTCACGTTTGTGAGGAACCGTTCGACTACGTCCGTTTGTCTGCTTCATGGACTCATTCTTCTTCCTTGCGGGATTTCAGGCAAGATGACCATACCCTCGAAATCACTTCTATCTGTGCTTGCTAGTTGCTCACTTTTTTGCTATGCTTATGCTGCGATACCTACCACTTGCTTATCATGCCTCCCATATTGTTGAACCGAGCCTCTAACCCACCTGGTCCTAGCAAACCATTGATTGGCTATGTTACCGCTTTGCTCAGCCCCTCTTATAGCGTTGTTAGTTGCAGGTGAAGATTGAAGTTTGTTCCTTGTTGGAACATGGAGATGTTGTTCCTTGTTGGAACATGTTTACTTGTTGGGATATCACAATATATTTTATTTAATTAATGCATCTATACACTTGGTAAAGGGTGGAAGGCTCGGCCTTATGCCTGGTGTTTTGTTCCACTCTTGCCGCCCTAGTTTCCATCATATCGGTGTTATATTCCCGGATTTTGCGTTCCTTACGCGGTTGGGTTATAATGGGAACCCCTTGATAGTTCGCCTTGATTAAAGCTTTTCCAGCAATGCCCAACCTTGGTTTCACCATTTCCCACCTAGCCTTTTCTTTTCCCTTGGGAGTCGCGCTCCTGAGGGTCATCATTATTTTACCCCCCTGGGCCAGTGCTCCTCCGAGTGTTGGTCCAACCTGTCAGCTGCCGGTGGCCACCAGGGGCAACTTTGGGCTGGCATACCCGTACCTAAGACAATCTGAGTGTGCCCTGAGAACGAGATATGTGCAGCTCCTATCGGGATTTGTCGGCACATTCGGGCGGTGTTGCTGGATTGGTTTTAACTTGTCGAAGTGTCTTGAAGAACCGGGATACCGAGTATGATCGGAATGTCTCGGGAGAAGGTCTATTCCTTCGTTGGCCGTGAGAGCTTGTCATGGGCTAAGTTGGGACTCCCCTGCAGGGATTTGAACTTTCGAAAGCCGTGCCCGCGGTTATGGGCAGATGGGAATTTGTTAATGTCCGGTTGTAGAAAACCTGAAGTTGACCTTAATTAAAATGCATCAACCGCGTGTGTAACCGGCGGAGTCCGGGAAGTGAACACGGTGTTGGAGTAATGCTTGACGTAGGTTGTTCTAGGATCACTTATTGATCATAGTTTCTCGATCGTGCTTTGCCTTCTCTTCTCGCTCTCTTTTGCGTATGTTTAGCCACCATATATGCTAGTCGCTTGCTGCAGCTCCACCTCATACCTTTTACCCTTCCTATAAGCTTAAATAGTCTTGATCGCGAGGGTGCGTGATTGCTGAGTCCCCGTGGCTCACAGATACTTCCAAAATCAGTTTGCAGGTGCCGATGAGTTCGTGCAGATGACGCAACCAAGCTCAAGGAGGAGCTCTTTGAAGATCTTGTCCTTTGTGTTGTTCGTTCTAGTTGATCAGTAGTGGAGCCTAGTTGGGGTCGATCGGGGATCTGTGTAGCATTTGGGGTAGTCTTCTTTATTTTGGTTCCATAGTCGGACCTTGATTGTATCTGGATGATGTATTGCTTTATTCATGTAATTGTGTGAAGTGGCGATTGTAAGCCAACTATGTATCTCTTTCCCTTATGTATTACATGGGTTGTGTGAAGATTACCTCACTTGCGACATTGCTTTCAATGCGGTTATGCCTCTAAGTCGTGCTTCGACACGTGGGAGATATAGCCGCATCGAGGGCGTTACAGCCGGACATCGCTCAGGTTGGACCAACACTTAGAGAAGCACTGGCCGGGGGGGGGGGGGGTTAAAATAAAGATGACCCTTGAGTCCGTGAAACCCAAGGGAAAAAGGCTAGGTGGCAAATGGTAAAACCAAGGTTGGGCCTTGCTGGAGGAGTTTTATTCAAGGCGAACTGTCAAGGGGTTCCCATTATACCCCAACCGCGTAAGGAACGCAAAATCAAGGAACATCCTAGCCTTCCACCCTTTACCAAGTATATAGATGCATTTAAATAAACAAGATATAACAGTGATATCCCAACAATAAACATGTTCCAATAAGGAACAAACTCCAATCTTCACCTGCAACTAGCAACGCTATAAGAGGGGTTGAGCAAAGCGGTAACATAGGCAAACAACGGTTTGCTAGGACAAGGTGGGTTAGAGGTTTGACATGGCAATGTGGGAGGCATGATAAAGCATGTGGTAGGTATAGAGGCATAGGCATAGCAATAGAGCTAGCAACTAGCAAGCAAATATAGAAGTGATTTCGAGGGTATGGTCATCTTGCCTACAAAGTTTTCCTAGTTGACGTAAGCTTGATCCTCATAAGAGTACTCAACGGGTTCCTCGATCACGTACTCGTCTCCCGGCTCTACCCAAAGCAAGAACACAAGCAAAGGGAACCACATCAACCACGGTGCAATGCGCAAGCAACATGATGCAAAACATGGCATGATATGCGGGATGTAAAATGCAATGCATATGCATGCTCCGGAAGGAAAAGATTGAACCAGGCCTCGACTTGGCAAACCAAGAGCGCCGCTGGAAATATGAGTTGATTTTGGTCGAAATCGATATAAAGATCACTAGAATCGGATGCACGGTTTGCAAATGGCAAACAAAACAATAATGGCACAAATCTGCGATTAATAGCACGATGCCATCTAGAATGCAACAAGAAACTAAGCTATTGCACTCTAACATAGCAACAAGGCACATGGCAGTGATCTACTCAAGATGCTTGACAAAAGATGAACAGTGAGCTATGGCTAATTCACACAATAGCAGGTTCAAACAAGCATGACAAAAGTGCAAAAGATATCAGCTTCACAGACTTTGTGAAAATAACATGTCAGGATTTTACATCAGGAAGCAATGTTTAGAGCAAGATAACAACATGCTACAGCATCAGAACATAGCAACACAAGGCATGGCATGAAACTACTCAAAGCATATAACAAAAGTCCCTTACTGACCATAAGCCAAAAAGGATCAGAAGATATGGTGGCACCCATGTGAACATAGCAAGTTTCGTTAACAGATTCAAACTTGGCAGAAAACTGGACATGGCAAAAACAGAGTTACGTAGGCATGTTTGCGAGCTCGATGCACTCAACACAAGGCATTTCATGACAAACTAAGCATACACCCAGCAAGAAGACATGTTCAAGAAGCTAACCATGGCAAGAACCAACTCATAGCATGCATGGATCAACTACAACAACCTTGGCAAAATTGATTAACACGTAAACAATCTGCCAGAAACAATTTATAGCAAAAGTAGAGCGGGATTGAGTCATGCTAGGTTACTCCATAATTGCAAACAAAGACATGGATGGATAGAACATAACAATATCTCAAAATCACCCTTACTGAACATGCTCAAAAGAGGCATGGATCACTCTGTAGCAACATGAATACATGGCATAAAAATAACATCAGGGAAATGACTTAGAAGAATTCTAAGTCCCTGAAATCAGCAACATCACGAGAGCTACTTTGCATGCATGTGCTAGTCACCACATTGATCACAAAAATACATGGCATACACCCCTGTAAAGATGGCATGGCATAGCCCAAAACACATGTAGGGCTCAAGTTCATAGGAGGCACACATTAATCATGGCAAAAATGACAAATGCTCATAATCTGATAAGAATCAGGAACTAACATTATGTAGCACTCTTCCAACAACATTTTAGGCATCAAGATGGACTCAAACAAGCATGGTGCAATGGAATGAAATGAAGAGGACAACCAGATGAACATTTTGATATGCCACACGCACGAAACGAAGCTACGATGGCAGAGATATGGTGCAATGAACAGAGCTATACAATATGCAAAAAAATGACTTAGAGAGGAAATCAGGTCAACTCTAATGTCCAGATCTGGATTGGGGCGCGGAAGCCGAGGCAGCCGAGATCCTCGCCGGAGCTTGGGGAGAAGACGGTGGCCGGAGTCGGCGGGGCTCGCCGGAGATGGACAAGGCGGACGCCGGCGACGAGGAGGGAGAGGGCGAGGCGGTGGAGGAAGCGGGCGACGCCGGCGAGTCGCTGCGGCAGCGGACGGCGGTGAGGCGGCGGGGCGGCGGCCGGCTGGCGAGGCGGCGGCCGGAGATCGGTGTCGGGCGGCGCGGGGAGGATCTGGTGGCGACGGAGCGGAGCCGGGCGGCGGGGCGCGTGCGGGGACGTAGGAGGCGGCGATGGGCCGGGCGGGCCCGCTGCGGGCTCGCCGGGCCGCGGCAGCGGGTGGCGGCGGAGGTGCCACGTGGCGCCCTCTGGTTGGCCGCGGGCGGCGGCGCGGGCGTGTCCGGCGGAAACGGACACGTCCGGCGGCGGCAGGGGCTAAATCTTAGGGTTTCGTCTGCGATTTTGAACGGGGGAGACCTATTTATAGCTAGAGGGGGCTAGGAGAGTGCAAATGAGGTGCGGTTTTCGGCCACGTGATCGTGATCGAACGGCCGAGAGGATGGAGGGGGTTTAGCTGGGTTTTTGGACCACTTTGGAGGGGTGTTGGGATGCAACACACACGAGGCCTTTACGGTTCCTTGGTTAACCGCCGGAGTATCAAACGGACTCCAAATGGCACGAAACTTGACAGGCGGTCTACCAGTAGTGTACCAAGGCCGCTTGGAAAATCTCGGTCCACTTCGAGAACGTTTAAAACCCGCACATGAAAAGAGGCAAAAAGGGACACTGGAGGACGTAGGAGTGCCGGAATGCAAAATGGACAACAGGGAAAATGCTCGGATGCATGAGACGAACACGTATGCAAATGCGATGCACATGATGACATGATATGAAATGCATGACATGGAAAAAAAGCCAAACGAAGGCAAAACCCAACCATGAGGGAATATCATAACTTAGAGCCGAAAATGGCAAGAGTTGGAATACAAATATGACAAGTTACATACGAGGCGTTACATCTATCCTTACACAAATGTAACCAAACAAGATCTCTAGGTGCAAACACAACATGTTTTCTACCCTTATCTCCAGCAAGTTTATATTTAGCATTAATACGCTCAATGTTTTCCTTAGTTAACTCATACATTTTTAAAATCAATTCAGTACGTTATTTAGCATCAAAATTAACCTTCTCCGAAGATGGAAGAGGCAAAAAATAAATAGGTGCACGAGGTAGAAAACCATACACAATTTCAAAAGGGCACATCTTAGTAGTAGAATGCAATGAACAATTATAAGCAAATTCAATATGAGGCAAGCATTTTCCCACATTTTCTGATACCACTTGATAGAGGCGGGGTGTCTCGATCTTTCGATGAGATGATAACTATAGATTTGGTGGAGCCGACTTTGACGATCCGACTACAAACATGGACGACGTTGCGCCTTAGCAATTGCTAAACCAATCTCCTAAGGTTACTAATGGTGCTGGAAGCACGATCAGCCTGACCACGAAGGTATATTCCTGCACTATTCCCTGATTCACATGGTTCTTTTACATCAACAATTAATTCAATGGGTGCACACAACATTGTTGATATTGCATTTGTTTGATCACATGGCAAAGTCAAATCATCACCATAGTCCTCTAAAATAGGTGGTGTGATCAAAGTAGTGGGTAGGTCATCACAAGGTGCACTGAATCGACAAGGTATTCATCATACTCATGTGGAGGTGGAAGTTCAATACCTTTGTCATTACCTTTTATGATCAACTCAGATGATGTAGGCACTCTCAATGGTGATGTGTCACATGGTGGAGGTGATGTAGTCCTGACAATAACGGATGTGGTTGTCATAGTATGCCTAGTAGTTGAAGGAACAATCATATCAACTCTTGGAATGTGCACCGTGCGCTTGTTCTCCTCGTGGGCAACACGTCATTTTATTTCCTATTCAGCTTTGCAAGCAAGGAGAAACAAATGGTCCATAGGATAACACTCTTCATGAATTAGTATCTCTTGAATATCACGGTTTAATCCTCCCCAAAATCTGTCCATAAAATCATATTCACTTTCTTCTAAAGAGGAATGCAACAAGGTAGTTTGTAAATCATCATAATATTTCGTTACAGCGTCACTACCTTGTTTTAAATGTTGCAACTTTTTAATCATGCCACGAGTATAATAAGCAGGAATGAATGTATGTCGCATGGCAAGTTTTAAATCATCCCAAGTAGTAGGTATATAATAGGGTGTAACCGACAATATTCACTCCACCAACCAAAGCATAACCAGTGAAAGAACCAACCGCAAGCTTAAATTTTTTATGTTCATCAAAATTATGTGAAGCAAATATATTATTTATGTTGAACTCCCATTCATTATATAAAGCAGGTCTAGAACTACCATTAAATGGTGGTATAGAAACATTAACCTGATCATGTGCATTTGGATGTTTGTGCACCTCTCGTGACAGTTGTGGTATTTGCAAAGGTGGTGGCACGTCTCCCCTGATAGACAAAGCCCATGAATTGACTCTGGATCCTGTCATGATTAGTAGAAACAAAGAAACAAAATAAAAAAATAATGTTCCTATGAACTACTTGGAAGTGGTGGTAAAACGCTCATAGTATAGCAAATCTCAATATCTTACAAGTTCTTACCATGCAGCAGGTGGTGACCGGCAACCAGCGGTGTCAAATAACTCAGAATATTGAGTAAAGCGATTCCCAGGGGAACGTGCGTATACACAAAGTAGGAATATGTGGAGCTTGGAAGGCTTAAATATATGGTAGCAAATGATTAGCACTAATCAATTCAGAGATGCAATGTTGGATAAACGCTCAACAACGGTGCTGTGCTGGTCCTAGGCTAGACTGGACTAGAGACGCGAGCCTAGAACACTAATGAGGTCACGACGTAGCACAACTAGCATCAATAAATGAAATGAAGTAGCTCTAGACAGCAAGATATAAGTGAAGATCACAATAGCAGTAAAGATAATGATGTGAAACAACTACCAAGTTGGATATACCAACAACTTTCCCTCCAACTTTCCTCTGGAAAAGTTTGTGCCAATTTTTTGACATTTTTTCTCAAGAATGGCACTAACTCAGGCTTTCAAACGCAAACAGAATCACTCAATTCCGAGTTGATATAAGGAGTCAAAAAATTCTAAAACTGGCCTGAAAAACTAGAATAAACTGTGTTCGCGAACTTCAGAGGGTAGAAAGACCTATTTACAAGCCGATTTTGAGGTGTCAAATATTGAACTTGCTTCGGCAACTATTTAGATGCAGCTCACCGCTAGCTAATCTGAGTACTCACGGATCCAAAACGTACTTCATATGAGGAAGATATGACTATTTTACTGAACAATGCACAAAACAGATTCCAATCCAAATTCAGGTGTGAGATTGACTGTTGATAGATCCGAATTTTCTTTTTTTCTTTTTTTTCTCTTTTTTCCTCACACTTTTTTCTTTTTCTTTCTCTCCTTTTTTCAGACATTTTTATTATTTTTCTCTTTTTTTCTTTCTCCCTCTTTCCAAAACAAACTAGATAAGATGCAAATTGGATTAAGCGAAGATGTTAATGACCTCAACTATGATGAAGACAATGAACAGTGGGTAGCACGAGGTGAAAATTGATGGATGGGATGGTGGACAACGGAAGGAATAACGATGCAACGGCGGCTTGACTAATGTGAACATAACTCGAAACTTTAAACGAACTAGAAACTAAGACCAACAACTCGACACGACGATGCAACTGCTAATTCAATAATACACACAATGAAAACAAAATTGCAAAGGCTCAAAATGGCTTGGACAAAGGATGAACTGATCTAACTTTTTCTATGGATTTTTCTTGGATAATAGGTAATAAAATCAGTCTAATCTAGGGAAAACTAGAAATTCTCACGAGCAACCTGAAAACTGACACCACTTGATAGAGGCAAAGGTGTCCCGTCTTTCGATGAGATGATGATTATTGTTTCAGAGGAGTAGTCTTTCATGATTCGACTACGAACGTGTGAGGACGTCGCGCCTTAGCAGTCGCTAAACCAATTCCGAGTGGTTATTGACCACGCCAGAGCACGATCAACCTGACCACTAAGGTCTATTTCCTGCAAGCAAACGAAGAACAAGCAAGAAACTAAGATTGCAATCAGGATATTGTGAATATAAGATGAAAGATTTATTGATCAAGGTCGGGTTCTGTGACGCCTTGGTCTGGTCGTTGAACAAAAACGAAGTACGCGAAGTTGCAGCTATGACGAACTTTTAATCTAAACAAAACCCAAAGTCTAAACGACGCCCTAAGGGCTGTATATATGGAGGAATAGGGGGAATTTCATGGCCCTTGGGGAAGGGGTCCGAAACAAACCCTATCTCTTGTTTCCTCACACATACAGACTCTAAAAACAGCCTATACTTATGTATTTCAAAATTACATGGACCTGGCCCAATAATAAGGTGACGTAGCACCTATAATAGACTCTGGACGAAATTTGTGCAGTGGCATCTTGTATATTTCTTCCAAGACTTCATGCACTCATCACGATGGCTTCAAAGTCCTGAAATCATCACTTGAAACTCCATTCTTCTTTCCTTTGCGCATGCCATCATCTCCATGCTTGTTCTTGCTCCAATGTTCATCCTTCTCCACGCTAGGCCCTTCATTTGTAAGCAAAACAAATGTATCCAATTTAGGCAACATCATATTCTCATGAACATTAGAATCATTACCAAGAAACGAAAGTACCTGGTAATTTAATTGGCGTGCACGAGCTCTAGTAATTGGTCCAATATGTATAGTAGCAGGGGCTGTGGGTATAACAATGATATTGATGTCCTCATCAAACGGTAGCGTGTTTGGATATATAACAAGATTAATATGGAAACCTTAGTAAAGAAGGAAGCGTGAGCTAGCACAATGCATGCGCACAGTGCTTACCCACGGGTGATACACGGTTGACCAGAACTGCTTTAAATATTCAAGGTTCTTTTGGCATTTTTTATACATTATAATTAAGTTTTATAAGCATTACTTTAATATGCATAATTCAAATTAGTGCACCAATGTCAGGACCCCGATCCTAAGTCACACCGATCTAGCATGTAACACATCATATCACTTTGCAGCCTCACGCACGGTATTCCCACGGGTGCCACCTTACCTTTGCCCGGGACCGTTTGCGCCTTTTGGCTCACGTATATGATAGTGTCGCTAGCATCCATATGACAAAGGACCCGGGCTGACATGGCTAGTCGTAAACCCAAAGTGGCACAGACCTACAGGGACAGGCATCCATGACCCAGCATCGAACGTGTCGGTCATCAGCGAGTGAATCCAGGCTGTAGCACTGGGCTAGCAGGACTCCGGTGAACCGGGCTGTAGCGGGCTAACAGGACTCCGGTATTCATCGCATGACATTTCCCCGAAGGGACAGACACAGGAACGAAGAAGGACACATGCCGGCCAGCCTAAGTGTTCCGGAGCAGTAGCAAGCTACCATGGCTCGGTGGAAACACTAGGAGACATTTCCCGGTAAGAGAGGCTACTAAAGATAAACAACTAGAAGGTCAGATCCCACACATACCAAGCATTTCAATAACATACACACAATATGCTCGATATGTGCAAATACAACATGGCATCACAACATGACTCTACGACTCAAGTAATTTATTCATTAGGCTCCGAGGAGCGAGATATTACAAACATGGGTCTTATGACCCAACAATCAGAGCATACAAGTCAAAGCACATGCGGAAGCTTAACATGTCTGAGTACAGACATCTATAAATGAAAAAGGCTGAGAAGCCTGACTATCTACCAGATCCTGCCGAGGGCACAAGATCGTAGCTGATGTAACAAGCTAAACGTCGAAGTCCACGTGGAACTACTAGTGAGACTGAAGTCTCTCTGCAAAAACATAAAATAGGCAAACGTGAGTACAAATGTACCCAGCAAGACTTACATCAGAACTAACTACATATGCATCATTTTCAACAAGGGGATGGTGGGGTTTAACTGCAGCAAGCCAGCTTTGACTCGGTGGCTAACCTGAACTACGACTGCAAGTAACTCTTTTGAGGTGGCGCACACGAGTCCACATATTCACCATATCAATACACCACTATGGATCCGCTCCCGTCTCCCTACGAGAACGCCATCCATAGCACTCACGCTTATCTTGCGTATTTTAGAGTATCCACTTTCACTTGTCTATGAACTGATATAAGCAACCCAGAAGTCCTTTACCGCGGACACGGCTATTCGAATAGATGATGTTAACCCTGCAGGGGTGTACTTCTTCATACATGTTTCCACCACTTAGCGTCTGCACACGGCATGTGCTCGGCAGACTTCAAGCGAAAGCCGACGTGGGTGTAGACCACGACCTACCTAAACACTCAAGTCTCTAGTCCAGGTTTATCGCCTATTCGGGTTCCATCCATGAGGAGATCCGGCCGGAGTTTCGCTCACAGCCCCAAACGATGTGAACAGGGTTCCCGAGATACCAAACGGGCATCCGGTACACCGTGCCACGTACCTACCGCATCACAGCCCACCCCTACGGTCAGCGCTGTCCACGGCCTCCAGTAAGCTACAAACACCAGAAACTACTTGCAACTCCTGGACAGAGGACTAGGGTGAATAAGAAGTCGAGCGGGGTCATATTTCAGGGCCCAATGTATGGTAGTAGCTGAATCATGGATCACAAACACAGAACTCAGTTCCTGAGGACGGCTTCAATGAGACAACCCACCATGTACTCCTACATGGCCTCTATACCAACACTGTCAGGACCCCGACTCGATGTCACATCGATCTAGCCGGTAACACCTCATATCACTTTGCGGCCTCACGCACGGTATCCCCACGGGTGTCGCCTTACCTTTGCCCGGGACCGTTTGCGCCTTTTGGCTCACGTATATGATAGTGTCGCTAGCATCCATATGATAAGGAGCCCGGGCTGACATGACTAGTCGTAAACCCAAAGTGGCACAGACTTACAGGGACAGGCATCCATGACCCAGCTTCGAACGTGTCGGTCATCAGCAAGTGGGTCCGGGCTGTAGCACTGGGCTAGCAGGACTCCGGTAAACCGGGCTGTAGCGGGCTAACAGGACTCCGGTACTCAAAGCATGACATTTCCCCGAAGGGACAGACACAGGAACGAAGAAGGACACATGCCGGCCAGCCTAAGTGTTCCGGAGCAGTAGCAAGCTACCATGGCTCGGTGGAAACACTAGGAGACATTTCCCGGTAAGAGAGGCTACTAAAGATAAACAACTAGATGGTTAGATCCCACACATACCAAGCATTTCAATAGCATACACACAATATGCTCGATATGTGCAAATACAACATGGCATCACAACATGACTCTACGACTCAAGTAATTTATTCAATAGGCTCCGAGGAGCGAGATATTACAAACATGGGTCTCATGACCCAACAATCAGAGCATACAAGTCAAAGCACAAGCGGAAGCTATCATGTCTGAGTACAGACATCTATAAATGAAAAAGGCTGAGAAGCCTGACTATCTATCAGATCCTGCCGAGGGCACAAGATCGTAGCTGAGGTATCAAGCTAAACGTCGAAGTCCACGTGGAACTACTAGTGAGACTGAAGTCTCTCTGCAAAACATAAAATAGGCAAACGTGAGTACAAATGTACCCAGCAAGACTTACATCAGATCTATCTACACATGCTTCATTATCAACAAAGGGGATGGTGGAGTTTGACTGCAGCAAGCCAGCTTTGACTCGGTGGCTATCCTGAACTACGACTGCAAGTAACTCTTTTGAGGTGGCGCACACGAGTCCACATATTCACCATATCAATACACCACTATGGATCCGCTCCCGTCTCCCTACGAGAACGCCATCCATAGCACTCACGCTTATCTTGCGTATTTTAGAGTATCCACTTTCACTTGTCTATGAACTGATATAAGCAACCCAAAAGTCCTTTACCGCGGACACGGCTATTCGAATAGATGATGTTAACCCTGCAGGGGTGTACTTCTTCATACATGTTTCCACCACTTAGCGTCTGCACACGACATGTGCTCGGCAGACTTCAAGCGAAAGCCGACGTGGGTGTAGACCACGACCTACCTAAACACCTAAGTCTCTAGTCCAGGTTTATCGCCTATTCGGGTTCCATCCATGAGGAGATCCGGCCGGAGTTTCGCTCACAGCCCCAAACGATGTGAACAGGGTTCCGTGACACCAAACGGGTGCCCGGTTTACCCGGCCACGTGCCTACCGCATCACAGCCCACCCCTACGGTCAGCGCTGTCCACGGCCTCCAGCATACTACAAACACCAGAAACTACTTGCAACTCCTGGACAGAGGACTAGGGTGAATAAGAAGTCGAGCAGGGTCATATTTCAGGGCCCAATGCATGGTAGTAGCTGAATCATGGATCACAAACACATAACTCAGTTCCTAAGGACGGCTTCAATGAGACAACCCACCATGTACTCCTACATGGCCTCTCACCGACACCTTTTACCAAATCGTGTTCACACACTTAGCTCACACATAGTAGGACATGTTCACACACCTCTGATTCATCCTCGATGAATCAGACCTGACTCAACTCTAAGCAGTAGCAGGCATGAAAACCAAGCATGAATGAGTAGGCACATCAGGGCTCAAACAACTCCTACTCATGCTAGTGGGTTTTATCTATTTACTGTGGCAATGACAGGTCATGCAAAGGATAAAGGGGTTCAACTACCGCAGCAAGTAACAGATGAATCGATGTTGTCCTAATGCAGTAAAAGAGAGCAGGAGCGAGAGAGTAGGATTGTATCGGAATGAACAAGGGGGTTTTGCTTGCCTGGCACTTCTGAAGATAGCATTGAGTCTTCATCAGTGTCAACGATCACATCATCGGTATCATGTCTATCGAGAGGGGACAATTACCGGCAACATAGAAGGGAACACAATCAATGCAATGCACAATATGGTGCATTTAATATGGTGCATTTAAACTCCATATGTGATTATTCAAATGCCATTTAATTGATTTGTGCTAAACAGCAGCTATAAGTTGTTCTATCATGCATGAAAATGGTACAGATGGATTCCTTGAATTTTTCTGATAATTTTTCATATATAAATTATTTAATTTGGAGTTACGGTTGAATTTCTATGATTTTTAGAAGTTTTAGCTATTTTCTGGAATTTCCTGAATATAATAAAATAAACTAAATTCCAGAAAATGAATATTGCGTCAGCATGACCTCACCCTGACGTCATCAGGTCAACAGGGGCTGGTCCGGGTCAAACTGACCAGTGGGGTCCACTGGTCAGTGACACAAATGCTGACTAGTGTCGTTGACAGGTGGGGCCAGGTCAACGGCCACGTCAGCAGAGTCAATGCTGACGGGTGGGTCCCACTGCTTATGAACTAATTAAACAGAAAATAAAATTAACCTAAACAGGCCCAAGGCCCACATGGCAGTGGCTTTAGGGGGGGTTAGTTAGTGCGTCATTAGCGCTAATGGTGGTGCCACGTCAGCGTCGCCGGATTAAGCACCGGCGACCACATCTCGCGGCGGAGGCTCGCCGGAGTTGCTCGGACTCGCGCTACAGGCGGCAGTTTGCGACGCGGTTGGGTCCTACGAAGAGCTGGGGCTCGTGCGCATCCAGCGGTGGCAGTGAGAGGGCGCGAGGTGGTCCATAGCGGCGGCAGCGGCGAGCTGGGCGGCGGCCGGAGCTCGGGTGTCGACGGAATCGACGACACGGCGCGCGGGAGGACCAGCGGTATGCACCTACATGATCTACGAGAGCTCACGAACCCAACGGAGGCACGCACGTGACCATTTGGTCACCGGAGCCTCGTCGGCGACGACCTCGTGCGGCAGCGGCATACGGGACTCGCGGTCATCGGCGTTGCAGCAAGAAATCGACCATGGGGAGAGGGGGAGATGACGGCGGGGCTCACAAGGATTCGAACGGCGCCGTCGTTGAGCTCGGGGAGGGACTGGGCGATGCAGACCGACGGGCGAAGTCCGGCGGCAGATGCGGCGGTGACGAGCTCGGAGGCATCGTCACAGGGTGTCCGGCGGTGCTTGGCTTGGTGGGGAGGTCGAGGATGTCGTGACGGAGCTCCTGGGCTGCTCAAGGGGACGAGGGAGGGGCCATGGCCGCGGTGGTTCTCGTCAGCGGCGGCAGGCGCGTTCGGTGAGGAGAACAGAGGAGGGGGAGAGTGTTCGGGGAAGAGAGAGGGAGCAGCGAGGGAGGAAGAGGAGCGAGGGGACACGAGGCGTCGTCGTGGCGTCGCTAGGGAGACCGGGGGAAGCAGGAGGTGGCCGGGGCATCGCCAGCGCTCGCCACCGAGCAGCTTCGGTGCGAGGGGAGGAAGACGACAGGAGAAGGGTGGGCTGGGCTGCGCTGGGCCGGTCCTGTTGGGCCACCAGGTGGGCTTCACAGGTAAGTCCAGGTGGTTCTGCTCTCTTTTCTTTTTTTTATAATTCTGTTCTATTTTTCTTTTATTTAATTCTTTTGCCACTGTTTTGAATTAAAAATAATAATTCAAACAATGCCAAAGCTCCTCTGAATATTTTTATTTTGCTATATGGACTTTTCCAAAAGCTCATAAAATATTTCAGGGGTATTTGAAATTATATTCTAGTTATATGAATATAATTCAAATTCAAATAGCTAATGATTTAAATTCAAAGTCCCAAAAATAAATCCTTAAAAATGTTCCATATTTTGGTTGGGACCAGAACCCTTACCAAAAATTATCAAACATTTAAGAAGAGCATTTTTGGAGCAATGAATGAGATTTCTAGGGTTTTTGCCCCTCTTTTATTTAAGTTTTTGAGGCTTCCAAAATTCCTCAGTTCAAGTTTCGAAAATATAGACATGATGCACACATGAAGCTAGCCTAGAGCACTACCAGCAGCTAGGGATGTGACAACCTAAATGGGTACAAAAATCATACATGTGTCCTTGGATGCATGTTTAGGTCCCATGCAAAGAATGAGTATGAATTCTGTCTCAGCGTCTTGCTCGGCCTTGGACATTGAGAATCTCGGTTTTCAAATCCCCGTAAATCCTAAACTCACCAAAAAATCATGAAACTTGGCATGGTGTCATGACATGGCACATATATGTCGTGGAAAAAAATGTCCATTTTGGGGCAAGTTTTACTAGAAGCCTCTTACAAACCAAAGCTCCTCTCTAGAAACCTCGTGGTTCCAATAGGGAAACGTGTCCCCCTTGTGGGCGAACGATAATCGCTGCCTCTTTTTGCCTTGTATTTTTCTATAGGCAACATGAAACGACAGGATATATGTACTGAAATTTTAAAACTATTCAGGGTTCATTTGGCCTTTTTATACATTAATTGAGTTTCTTAGCCATTTAATGTCCATAATTCAAATTTGAACTACAAATACATGCTCTAGTACACAAAAATAGCTGGAAAAATCATACATGCCTCCTTGGGTGCATGCTTAGGTCCCATGCAAGGAATGGGAATGAACTACAACCGTATCAGCGTCCTGGCTCGGCCTCAAACATTCGGAATCTCTATTCTTAAATCCCCGTAAATCCAAAACTCACCAAAAAATAATGAAAGTTGGCACGGTGTCATGTCATGGCACATATATGTCATGGTAAAAAATTGTCCAATTTGGGCCAAGCTTTATTAGAAACCTCTTATAAACTGGAGCCTCTCGCAAGAACCCTCATGGTTTCAATAGGGAAATGTGTCCCCTTGTGGGCGAAATGATAACCGCTCTGATACGGGGCTAACCCGGTAAAGGCCGATATTTCAAGAAATGGAGGGGATCCCGGGAAGAACACGACAGGGAAAACACGCGGGAAACGAGAGGAAACACTCATATTGACTTGATCCAATCACACATGTGCTAGATCCAATCACACAAAGAGAGATACAAGGTCCAAATTCAACAAAAGGGGATACAAGAGGTAACTAGTTCATCTTCGTAAGGAGGTCTTGAGGGGTCTTCCCATGAAGGGGTCTTGAATCCATGGTGGATCTTCTCCAGAGAGGCCGCGGTCTCTCTCAATGGAGTAGAATCGGATGGATGAGTAAAGCTCTATCTCAAATGAGCTAATCCTTTGCTAACCCTAAAATGGTGGAGGTGGAGGAGTATATATAGTCTAGGGCCATGGAGGGGTAGGTGAGGGGCGAAATAGGTACATGGGCCTCGACCCAGATACTCTATACGCAGGCAGGCCGGAAGTTCTGGGCCGGGACGGAAGGTCCAGGCTCCGGAAGTTTCGGGCATGGTCCGGGTTATCTAGAGAGTTGGCACATCCAGGCGTCGCCTGGAGTGTCGAGGGAGGAGGTTCCGGGCAATGGCTGGAAGGTTCGGGCTTGGCAGAAACTCTGCACAAGTCTTGACGCAGGCTGTTCCTTCTCCTCGAGTCCTTGGTTCCTGAGAACATGTAGTGTCTTGGCATTAGGTAGCAACCATGTCTCAGATGAATGGAAATGGAAAGGGCTCAGGAACGAGTTCACCTTGTGTCCAATGGCGTATTCTCGAGGTCGAGGTGTCCTCGTAGTGTACATGGGGATGATCATAGGATGCTCCGCATCATCTCCCCCCTTGTGAAAGATCCAACCTCGGATCGTTGTCCTCATCACCATGGAAACGGTTATCGTGGACAGAGTTAAAGACATTGCACAATCCAAGTACTCCAAGGTGTCTCCGGAGTGGTATACATGCAAAAAGAGAAAACACAAAAGACACTCAAAAATACAATGGTTAGCTCACACAAGGTGTCCATCAAATAAGCATGAGTTCATTCGGCAAGACTGTTCGTGAAAAAGTGCATGAAGCTTTGCAAGATGATATGCAATGAGATGTAAAGCATTCATTGTGAACACAAATGTATTGTGAATGTTATCAATGCAACCATTGTGCAAAATGATGTCATAATGGGATGGTTTATCCAAAGTATGAACATGGTAATTGGTGTTCAATGTGAGTATGTGATCATGCAATTTATGATGGGCAATATGATCATGATGTATGAATATGCCATCAATGAAGATCACAACAAATTTGCTAAGGAAGTGCACAAGCTCATGTATGATGGATGACATACAAATACAAGATGCAACAAGGCAATCATAATGTGAGGCAATCCATGCATAAGATGCAAATTTGTTATGGGTGGTGTTGTACCATGGCTCAATGTCGTGGTAGAAGTAGTGGTTCGGTGGTGCTTCCAAAGTAGGGGCATCCACTAAGTGCGAGACCATGGCTCAATGTCATGGTAGAAGTAGTGGTCCGATGGTGCTTCCAAAGTAGGGGCATCCACTAAGTGCGAGCACTCCTCAACTTGAAGGTCCATAGGGTCTATCTTCAATGTCGGTCCTCCATCCAATAGATGTATCATGTAGACAAGAAGAAGGAGACAACAATGAAAGAATGACCCATCCAATATGCATATTTGAGGATGGCTCAAATGGAAGGAGTTCGCCCTTAGGAGTTTCTCAAGGATGTTGGAGTTGCACATCATGCATGCCTTTACATAAGCAATATGTCTCGTGATGGTACCGCCTTATGAATCCTTCAAAATGAAAGAACATGACAAACACTCAGAAAAACAAATGATGTTAGTGCAAATGCTACGCCTATCATTCATGTAGTGAAATACCCAACAAGTGTTTCCATTATTCTTATCATAAGAAAGGACAAGGGGACATGTCATTGTATGTAAGCATAAGATGCTAGAACAACAATATACATTAAGCTCAAATAAGCAAGCATGCATCACAACTAAGTTATCCAACTCTCCACGATGAATAAGCATAGCAAGTTGGCACTCAATACAAGGTGATATGAGAGATGCAACTAATGGAGACAAGATACAATGATCAAGACAAATCAAGTGAGAGGCATGAACATATATGCTATCAACCCAATGAAACGAGCAAGAATGGATCATGGGTGATGTAACACCCCGGATGTAACTTTCCCAATTTGTACTCCAACTCTTGCCGTTTCCGGCGTTAAGTTATATTTATTTCTCGGGTTCGGGTCTTTGTCTCCGTGTGTTGTTTTCGTTTTCATGCATCTCATATCATGTCATCATGTGCATTGCATTCACATACATGTTCGTCTCATGCATTCAAGCATTTTCCCCGTTGTCCGTTTTGCATTCCGGCGCTTCGTTCTCCTCTGGTGGCCATTTCTAGCTTTCTTTCGTGTGTGGGGATTAAACATTTCCGGATTGGACCGAGACTTGCCAAGCGGCCTTGGTTTACTACCGGTAGACCGCCTGTCAAGTTTCGTATCATTTTGACTTCGTTTGATACTCCAACGGTTAACCGAGGGACCGAAAAGGCCTCGTGTGTGTTGCAGCCCAACACCCCTCCAATTTGGCCCAAGACCCACCAAACTCTGCTCCATGTCCTAGAGCGTTCGATCACGATCGCGTGGCCGAAAACCGCACCTCATTTGGACTCTCCTAGCTCCACTTATGCCTATATATAGCCCCCTCCATTTTTCGGATCTCTCCTCCCCCTCGAAACCCTAGTTTTAAAAAAAACACCTCCCCGCACCGACGGACGTGTCCGCCCCCGGCCGGACAACGTCCGCCGCGCCCCTCGCCCACTCGCCGCTCGCCACGTGGACCGGACCACATCACCGCTCCCGCCAGCCCGCAGGCCCGAGGCGGGCCCTCCCCCGCGCCTCGCCGGGACCGAGGAGCCTCGCCCCGCGCCGCCCGT